>NC_135450.1:16384080-16694497 GCF_051991255.1 Vanacampus margaritifer
AAAGTGTTGTTTGTGTTTAAATATAGTCCAGATCTAAATCTAGTCTGAGACTAATATTTGAGGAATGTAGATGGAAGTCGGGTCTAAGAAGTAGTCTAAATCAAGACGTTCAAGTCCAGGGTGCGTGTACCTTGTAGAACTTGGCGCCACTGTGGTTCTGGAAGAGCGTCAGACTTTTGCAGTCCAGACACCAGAAATGTCGCTTCCTCTGCACGGACACGCCAAAGTCACATTGATACACACGCTTGTACATGTGTGTGCGTGTATACTCACCATGTTGTCATGACTACTGTAGTGGACCATCCAACCTTCTTTGACCACAGTGGAGCTTCTCCTCTTTGCGTGTTTGATGGACTGAACCACTCGCATCAGCGGGATGTTGCTGCTGCTTGACGGGCTGCTTGCGCACGCACACACACAAATACACACCTGGTTTTAGTGTCTTATTTTTATCATTTTAACTTGATAAGAGTCTACCAGATTACTGCCACCTACAGGACAGCATTGGCGGAACAACCTAACATGGCGATTTTGAATGGACGCGCACATCACCTGATAGCTGGCGCCACCTCGTCTTCTTTCTCGCCGTCCTTGCCGGATCCGTCGTTGAAGATCTTGCGCTCCTCCAACGCGGCCCCTCGCTCCTGCTCGTCGGCGCTGTGCCCGCCGTCGCTGCCGCCGTCGCCGTTCTCCACCTCAATGGCCGACTCGCCGTCCAAAGTAGGACTGGATGCCCCCCCTCACATACAAGACACCCGTCACACGCCACACACAAAGTCACATGACCGTGTCCATACTTGACGCGGACTCACCCCCGTTGACGTGGACCTCCCCCATGCAGTCTCGAGGAACTTTGTCCGCGCATCTCTTGTGGCAGTTGAACTTACAATCTGAAGCGGAGGCGACACGTCAGAAAGCTCCCGGAAGCTTCGCCCGTGCGACGTGACGAGCGCGCTGACCTTTGCACTGCAGGCCTTGTCGGAAGACCAGCAGACGCTTGCAGTGCTGGCACGCGGTGGGTCGCGCGTACGTGCGCACCGAGAACGTGTGCGGCAGCTTCACGCCGCCCGGGACCGGCTTCTCCATCCAGGCGGCGCGGCCGCTCGGCGTGCGATTGCCGGCGCCCAGCGGGGGGCGCTGCTACTCGCACGAGACGCAAAAATATTAGAGCAACATGACCAGGAAGTTGACAAAACCTTCTGTAGGGATTGTTTGAAATTAAAGTCAGAATTATTAACTTGACTGGATATAATTAAATAATAATTAATACTAATAAAATTAAATGTGCAATAACAAAAAAAAAGTTTTATACTCTTGTTAACATCAAAATGAGAAAAAATAAACCAATAGAAATATGACGGCATCTTTTAGACAGTAATTTCCTAATGATAAAATTAAAGTTAAAGTTAAAAAGATGTCCTGTACTGTAAAAAATGAGCGTGATATTGATTTGTGTTGAGGTCGTTTTTCTGCCACTAGATGGCATAATTGCATTTGTAAGACGTTAGTGACAGCTTAGTGCATTTTTCTTTTCATATTATCTTATCTTTTAGTAAGTAACTTGTGAAATTCGGCACATTTTAAAAATGGTAAAATACAACTTCGCCCCAGCCTCCACAAATATTTGCATTATTAAATTTATTACTACTAAATTTTGACACGTGTCTGCCTCATTGCGACAGGAATTCTGGGGCGGAGTAAGGGGCGGTCATTAATCGCGCATTTAAAAAAAAATGGTGGCGTTAAAGGAACTTTAAATTAACTCAAAATTAACACACTAATTTTGACACCCCTAGTTAAAAATACTTTTTTTTTTGCAGCAAATAAGGAAGCAAAAAGAACATTTGGACCAATCAGACACTTTCACTCCATGGAACAACTGGCTTCACGCACGCACGCACACACAAAGTAAATACACTTAATGACAAATGACCAAGTGTGACCTGCTAATGATGAGCTGTGTGTGTGCGTTTGTGTGTGTGTGTGTGAAGCAGGATGGAAAATCCAGTGCTGTGCCTCCAGGCGCTGTCAGTGTGTGCGTGCATCTAATGGTTGCACAATCCAGACGAGCTAGCACGTGAGCGTGTGCTTCATTACACCTAAGAATGTAGCATCCCACAAAGTGACATGAAAATGGTCAGCACCTCATCCTGCGGCGCGCTGCACGCCTTGAGGAAGTCGACCGAAGGCGGGCGCGAGAGAGGAGCGGCGGGACCGCTCAGGGAGACGTTGGAGGCTCGTCTCCTCTTGACGCCGCTGCACTTGTTTGGAATCTTCAACGCGCAACGCTTGTGGAAGTTCAGACCACAACCTGCACATAAGTCAAGAAAAGCAAAATAAGAGAGTTGGAGCACACTTTCACATTAATGATATGAATTTGGCCATCATTGTTTGAACATCGGCTATGTCAGATTTCCGGGACAGTTTATGGACATGTATGACTTGGAAATTATGTTCATTTAATTTCTACATAGATTTTTTTTTTTTTAAATAACAAATATCATATATTTCAGGAAAGTAGTATCACATGTGAATAGAAGTCATTAAAAAGATTCCCAGAGATTAGATAAATGTTGTGTACAATAAAAACAACAAAAACCCCAGCATTGGCCCCTGTGGGACACCACACTTGGATTGGTACGCACCCAATCGTACAAACGGCAATCTACTAATGAGATATGACTTAAAACATTCCAATCAAATGGATTTCTTCTGACACCACTTTTGTCTTCCCTTTTCAAATTTTTTTTATTTTTCATTCTGCCTTTCTCTCAAATTTTTGACAATTTTATGGACATAGGGCATTTTTTTCCTCTCTTCTTCCTTTTTTGGACATTTTATGGCCATTTTTGACTTTTTTCCGATTTTTTTCCTATCAATTTTCTGACTTTTTGGGGTGGTAATTTTATGGACATTTTAAGGTAATGTTTGGGATTTCTTCTTTTGTTTTTGGGCGTTTTATAATATTAGTTACCTTTTAAACATTTTTTCCCCGCCCAAAAAAAAAAAAAAAAACTTTCTGACTTTTTGGCCAATTCCAAAGACATTTTATGGTTACATTTTCTGTGTGGCAATTTTATGTACATTATATGGTAATTTTCTGCTATTCCTCTTCTTTTTTGGGCATTTTACGGTCACTTTTAGGACATTTTTAAATATTAAAAAAAAACTTTTTCTGACAATTTACAAATTTGGACAGAATTTTTTTAAATCTAAATCATTAATTCATTTAAAGTATATTTTATCTAAAACATTCAAATAAATATGTATTAACAATTTTTTAAAAAATCCCCGAGATCCACATGGATTAAAGAGCCACATATGGCTCCAGAGCCGCAGGTTGCAGACCCCTGGTCTAGTTCCAAGTCTTGCATTCAAAGTTGAAGCAGCCACGTTACCGTCACATTTGAGACCCTGGCGAACGAGCCCCCACAGCATCTGGCCGCAGTGATCGCAGAAGGCCGGCGCGCGGTACGAGTGCACGTAGAGCACGTGGGGGCAGACCTGGAAGTCGCCGGACGAGGCGAGAGCTGCGATCAAAAGAACACGAGGTCACCGATGGAAAGGAGTTTCATTTGATGAAGCGCGGCGGCCGTCCTCTGACCCGACACAACCGCCTCCACCAGGTCGCCGTCGCGTATGTCCTCGGCGGCGGTGACTCGCTGCAGGATGTTGTCCGAGTTGAGGTCGTGGCGGAAGAGAAGGATCTTGTCGTGCATACGCAAGAAGCCGCATTCTGGGAACTGGAGTGGGAGAAGAGAAACGTGCAACGTCACCATCAACAAGTCAACTCAAATTTATGGCTACGCACAATGTTTTCGTCTTCACTGAAGCTAACGTGTGTTTGGAATGTGGAAGGAAAAACACACACTCAGAGTAGTTAAACTGACACTACAAAGATGTGAAACATTAAGCTGACGTTATTATTTTGCCCTGTATTTGACCTCTGGAAGAAAGAAAAAAAACAGGACGCCATTTTAGTGCGGACGTCTGTTAATGGACATGCGAGTGTTTAATGCACACGGAGTCGGTCTTTAATCCGCCATTAACCGGGCCACATGCACACACAAACATACGCACGCACACACAAACTGGCCGAGGTCACAAGAGGCCTCCGGGCTGCGCCGTGACCTCTGAACCCGTCTGTCGGGATGGAAAGACAGTGGTAATGACGCGTGAGGGCCTGACAGCTTTTGACCAGCGGGGGGCAGCACAAACGTTGACCATCAGACTTTTAAGCAAACGCTAATCCTATAAAAGGCAAACACAAATATACACACACAAACACTCACGCACACGCGCACATTCCAACCGAGGAACATTCAAGTATCGCGGGCCAACGGCCAAACATCATCGGCATGCGCTGGGAAAATCTCAACTTCCTATTGACTCTTCATGCTTTGCTCTGAGTGCTATGCTAACATGCTAATGCTAATCTCACTATACATCGCTGGCGTTTATGCAAACACGACGACTGATTTCCTGCTTAGATTTGACACCATTTACATGAAACGCAAACTCACTTCCTGTTTCCCGGCTGAGGTGCAAATCAACTTTTTGGTTCTGCTTGCGATGGGAAAACGGTTCCTATTTCTCTCCTCTAGGGGGCGCCACAAAAAGAGCGCAGGCCATGCAAATCTTCCCGGCTAAGAGCTGCGACATGTGTGATGTCCAAGGTCAAAGGTCAAGTGAAGATTTCGCCATCTTGAACGTCACTGAACTCAACTGTGCACCCGAGCAGCACTCGGCCTTGGTCGCCATGGCAACCAGTGTATGAAGGGGCAGCCAGTGGACTGGAGTGTCCTTACGTCGCCACGGCAACACTTGTTACATGTGTCTCACACACACGCTCATACACTTATATTCACTCACATTCACTCACACACACAGATGTATATTCATACTTTCTGTCATACACATTCACACTTACTTACGGATTCGCATCCACACACTCGCTAAAAATGGGGAAGCACAACTAGAAAGTTGCGGTTGATTGCGCTGACCAAAGAAGAAGTACTTGATGATCATACTTTTGCAGTTTTAAATGTTTAATCGTAGTATGAATGCATTCTGAATATAGCGCCAGCGAGCTGAGGAAACACAAGCGAGCGTGTTACCGACTTATCGACTTCATTTGTACCTTGTGATCGACGACGGCGCAAACGAGCTCGACGACGGCCGGCAGAGAGAGGTCGGCGGCGTCCAAAGTCAGCGGCTCCCGGGTCAGTCCCATCTGGAGAAGGAAGGAGACGCCATGAGCGGAGACGGGCGACGGCGAGGGAGCCGGTGGGGAAGGCGGCGGCGGCGAGCTGCTTTCAGACGACATGGACGACTGCCGGTGGCGTGAAACAGACTCGGCCTGCTTGTCCTCCTTGACGTCCTCTTGACATTTCTCAGGATGCAAACATCACTTCCTGACGCCAAGACATGTGCACTGAAAAATGTGAAATGACTTTAACAAATACAGTTTATTCTTATTATTAGTAGTAATACTTAATACTTTGCATTAGAAAAATCTAATTAACAAGAATTGATGCACAAGTGATGAAAAATGAATAAAAATATGACTTTTCAAACATGATGCACTCAATTATTGTATCAATTCTGGTAAGTATCATGTAGGCGGAAATGCTTCAACCTGATTAAATATTAGCCGAGGGTCCTTGAACGCCTCATCTGCGATTATCGTTTGTTGGCAAAAAAATAAATAAAAGTTCACTCCAAAGTGCTCAATCGCAATTTGTTTCCTTTCTGAGTACTTGATGGCAAAAGGAGAAGTTAATGACACGCGTCCCCACCTCACATCAGCCCGACCACGAAGAAGAATGCTGAACTTGCTGGCGGTCAACAAAGTGGCTGGGCGTCATTTGAACGCCGGTTCCGCTCGCCTGAATTTCTACAAAACACAAGTGCCCTTTGCTTCTGCTCTGAGCTGGAACCCGAACTCCTTCCAGTTTCCACTTTGCTCCCTTTGTCGGCAGCTCCGCAGAGGCGTAATGTCCAGATGATGCGCTTTCCGAGGAACCAGACATACCATGACGTCACCGATTTGCCCCGCTCCAGTCGTTTACATATAGTTTTGGGATTAATTTAGAGATATTTTTTTTAGAACCACAAAACACTTTTTTTAATCAAATGTCGCAGTGAACATTAATAAATGAGCCGTGTTTTTTTTCGGTTAATTTTTTTTGTCTCTGTGTCTTTCTCGTTAGCGGCGTTAGTTTTGTTAAATGATAAAATGGCGCTACCTGCTGTACATTAACGAGAACTGCACCATTTCAATTCCACACTTTTGGACACTGCAACGTTCTGAAAGCTTTACTGTTGATCTTAAGTTTTGTTCATCTTTTAAGACACCAGCACAAACAATTTATACCAAAAGAGCGAAAAAAAATAAAACTAACAACTCGGTAAAATCTTGACTTTTAGCGCCATTCGCTGTGTATGGGGCTAATTACTAGCTAAGTGCTAAAAATGTGCCGTACAGGTAAAATCACAAACATTAAAATAAACCTTTTTTTTTTTACCTTGACCTCCACTTCAACTGGGCTAAATATATTGAAACCGTTGACATCTGTACATCCGTCAATCTTGTTTTCTCTGTACAATCGTATTGCCGTCAAAACACTGTCAAATCAGCCGTTGGCCTTCAAAATACAACTTCCGCCCAAAAGGAAGTGAAAAAATGCAAGATCCATGACTATCAAATCTCGCAAATTGTACCGATGCCCTCACATGAATATTTTGTCATTTCGATGAATATATGAGTTCGAGTCTTAAGTTTGACGACATCGTCTCTTAAGTGTATAAGAAATATATTTAGTAAATTCTCTACATAAAGTCTTTACACTAGTCTGAACATGCATCAAAAATAAAGCGAATGTTAAAATGTAAAGTTGACTTTATTTACAATATTTTCACATGTTACAGAAGGGCAGCATGAATGTACAGAGTTGCCGATGACGGCAACATTAAACAATAAGCGATAAATGCACCAGTGTATTGTTAGATATTGCACGTTTTCAAACACAATAACAAGTCAAGACGGCGAACACGTTATAACAGTTGCGGGATTGGACAGACTAGTCGATTTTACTACTCCACGATAACGTTCCGAGTTTGATGTTGACTAGTTGCTGTTACCTGGCTGTCCCGGTGGCAAGAAGCACACTGTGTGAAAGCATATTTTTTTATGGCTAGAAATATCATCAATGTCATCCGTGACGAATCGATCACAACTTGACATAGGCGTCAACTTTATTTAAAAAAAAAATAAAGAATAAAAGTGAAGTTTTTCAACCTGTAGTGATGACCGTGACGCTTATTTGTGAATATAAACTTTGTCCTGAGTACAAATGTGACATAAAAGATGTATACATTAAAACAATAAAAATATATATATGAGGAAATATAACCGGTTTTCTTGATAAAACACACGTTTGTAAAAACTGTGTAAAGCTAACTGACTGATTTTTTTTTTTTTTAAATGCAAAAAACAAGACTTTAGGTGCCATCTTGTGCCATTTTAGACCAATAATTGAGTTTTCCAACGAATAACAAATACGTTAAAAAAAATAAAAATAATCTGAATATTTGTGGTTTAGGGACCGAACCTTGTCACAAGTATTTGACATACAGGTTTATAAATGGCTAGCGATGCTACAAAATGGCGGCAAATCACGACATGAATCTCCTCAACTCACGTCAAAATGGTTCCTGGGCACCAAGCCTTGAGGATCAGCAAATCCGAACCGCACTCAACTGCTCCAACATGACGCATTTAAGTCATCAATGGAAAACCATCAGTTGGTCAGTGGCTGAGCAGCCTGAGTCGAGACAGCCAGCCTCCGAGCAACGACGTCGACGGTTTGCCGGCGGGCGAAGAAGCGGCGACGGCGGCGGCCTTGGCGGAGGTCTCCTCCTCCTTCTTGGCAGCGACTTCCTGGTAAGGGATGGTGGCGCTGTTGTGCAGGTCGGCATTGATGAAGCAACGGCTGCCCCGGATGTGGTCCACGCCGCGGACGGACGGTTGCCTTCGATACGGCAGCGGGAAGCAATGCTCCTCCTCCCTTTTAAGCTCCGCCCCCTCCTCCTCCTCAGTGATGCTGCTGATGCCCTCGTTGCTGAGGTAGCGGAGAAGTCGGCTACTTCCTGTACCCACCAAGTAAAAGCTGAGATGTTTTTCTTAATTGTTATTATTTATTTTAGGGGTGTCGAAATTAATGTGTTAATTTAAAGTTCCTTTAACGCCACTAAATTTTTTACCGCGCGATTAATGACTGACCTTAACTTGGAAAGCCTGTACTGGGGGAATTCGCAGTCGCAATGCAGCAGACACATCCACTTTAAAATTAAGCAGTAATAAATTTAATAATAATAATAATGCATACATTTGTATGGACTGGGGCCAAGTTGTAAAGTACAATTTTTAAAATGTGCAGAAGTTAATTCAAGTTATTTAATGTCAAAGATTTGATCGCTGCCATCTAGTGGCAGAAAATGACCTCAACACAAATCAATATCAAAACATACTTTTTTTTTTCTTCTCACTTTTATGACTTATTATGAAATTACTGTATCATGACTAAAAGATGAAGCCATAGTTATACTAGTTTAAAATTGTTTTTCAACTTTTATGTTAACAAGAGTATGAAACTTATGAAAAAAATATGTTATTGTACATTTAGAACAGATATAAAATTTGTGATTAATCGTGAGTTAATTATTGAAGTCATGCAATTATTACGATTAAAAAAATGTAATTGCCTGACACCCCAAATTTATGTATTTGTTATTATTTATTGTATTCATTTTTATTTTTATTATTATTTTTTTTATTGTAGTCAGGTGGGGACTGGCTGGCAGATCAGCGGCACAATTCTAGAAAGTTCTCAAGTGTTTCCAAAATGTGCTAACCTTTCCATCCTGTAACAGCGCGTTGGCAAGACACGCCCGAGAGAACCTCGGCCGGCATGGACACGGGTCGCGGTTTACCTGCACACAACAAATGTTATTCATTGTACTCAAGTATTTTTTAGAGTGCTACTTGGTGTAAATGTTTTGCTCTCTTACCACGTCCACTGCAGCGCTGTCGGAGTCGGACGGGGACAGGCACCGGGACCGAGACCGGGACAGGTAGCTGGACCTGCGGAGCGTTGTTGACGTCAGCATCCAGACACGAGTTCGGAGACTTTGGCCTCTGACTGGCCTCGCTGATTGGCGAAGACGAAGAAATGCATTGTGGGTGAAGGCGAGCAGAGAAGGGAGCTGACACGGGCGAATACGGGACACCGGGGGGAGGAGGGAGGTAAAGATCCAAGATGGCCGTCTTGCCGCCCTTCGCCGGCGTCTCTGAAGGATGGCGCCATCTGGGGAGGCCAGATGACGCCTGCATCGTCGCCGTGGAAACAAATCCGTTAGCGGCAAATTGTTTACATTCATTCCATTATGATGTCACCGACCTGAACGAGGGGGGGCCTCCAGCGCATGTTCTTGAGCGGCGCCGGAGCAAAAGCGCCGGCGCTTCCCAACGGCCTCTTCCTCACCATGAGAAGCACGCTGCCCGACTCCGCCCTCAATTTGGCCACCAGGTGCTTCAGCTGCCAGCCCACCTGGACCAATCACAGCGCAGCGTGAAGGTGAGGGGGCGCGGACCTACCAGAGGAGGGGAAACCTCGAGGTCGACGTCACTCACCACCGTCTGCTCGTTGACTCGGATCACCTCGTCTCCGGCGTGGATCCGCTTGGTCTTGTCCGCTGGCGACTACATTTGCATACATGTTCAAAGTTAAAAGTTGTTTTTTTACAGTGTAGTTTGTTGTTTAAAAAAAAAAAGTTCACAACAAGACTATAACTCACATTCTCAGTCGTTCCTGTGACAACGTGAAGGCCATCGTAGGTGGACTTGATGTAGATGCCCTACAAGGCAACGACACACCTGCTGAGCGCTGCACGCAAGCTACAAGTCGGCCACTAGAGGCCGCCAAATTCCAGCAGAGCTCACCAGGCCTTCTCCCGGCTTGATGTTGGAGATGCGAACCTCCTCCAAGCACGACTGTTCGCTCTTGGGCGGGTCGCAGGTCACCTGGGCTGTCTTCTCGCAGAGGCTGTTTAAAGCTTGGGACTGAAACACACACGCAGGAGATCTTTAGCTCAGGAAAGCAGCAACGGACAGGAAACAGCAAAAGTAAACAGGAAATACTTGAGAGAACACAGTTTGCTTGGAACTTGAATTTGGTGATGAGTCCTCATAAGAATAATAGGCCCAATTTAAGAACATTTCCCACTGTTTTACACAAAAGCTAATAGTTAGCTTAGCTTCTTGTATTTGTTTAACTACCATTCCTAGAGCTAGCAGCACTAAAAACGTTGCTGTTTGTAGCATTTTGTTTTTAGCTTTACTGGAAGTTTGAAGAGGAAAAGACCAACAAAAGTGGGAACAAAAGGCTGGCCAACAGGAAGTGTGATCCAAGACAGGAAGTTGACGTTCCCGAGCTGAATAAACAGCAGCACAGAACACGGGACAGGAAAAGGAAGTGTGTATGTGCGTGCGTGCGTGCGTATAAACGACTGACCACTTCTAGGCTCTTCTCCTCCATCTGATACACGGTGAAGTCCTGTGAGGCCAAAACACAAACAAAAGTCAGTTTCGGTGTACTTTGACCACACCAGATTAAAACGGCTCATGAGATCATTGTTAGGATTACACAACAAGCTTGAAAGTAACTCAAGTGTGGAAAATGAAGCCAAAGCACAAAAATGAGCACATTTCCATCAAACAAAGAGAATTTCTTGTATATTTGAAACAACCACATAACTTTGTCATCAAGTCCAGTAGCTTAATGCTAACAGACAGGCTAGTAAAACTGTGGCAGGGTTTTTACTTTCTTGACCTGGATATGCCACCTCTGGGTCACATAAAGTAGTTGAGTGAAACTCTTCTTCGCTTGTCTTGTAAGATTAATTATACTGCCGCCTGGTGGCCAATTTGAGAAGGCGTAACACAATGTCCACCGAATTGAAGAATCCCGAATGCTGCTTCTTATTTTTTTTTGCGTACTTAATTAGTTGTACGTTATTAACACGAGTTTATACTATCGGTGTGAATATTTATATGAATTTATTTCACCAACAAAAAAAGAGGAAGTACTGACTAAGTGGCTGACCTTCTGGACGGTGGAAGTGAGCTCCAGACACAGTTGAACGATGGTGCTCTTTGTGGACATAAAGTCGCTTGCGCTCGTCAGGGGAGTCCTGCAAACAACAATAAAATTTGAAATGTTCAATACTATTTTTTTTTCAAATCAATACTTACTGAGTACTCATCAATACAATCACACCGATTGTTAGCGAGAGACGACTCAAAATAAAAACAAAGATCGTGTTGGTAGTGACACGTGTCAAACGTGGGGAATGTTCTTCAGGTTCGTACAAGCCTGACCAGGAAGCGGCGCAGACGTATGAAGGCATGCGTGTGCGATGAGCTGCTACATGTCAAACCGTAAAACTTCAGTGACAGTCATGAGGGTGCGAAGTCCCACAAGAAATTCAATGAAAAGATCCCAAGCACGGTGAGCTAACAGTTAGCACGCTTGCTCTACATTTGTGAGGTTTAATTTAATGAGATTTCATTCCCATATTTAGGAAAGTGAAGCATTGTACGTTTTGGTCATAGGCAGCCAATCAAAAACAACCAAATAATCTCTTAAAAAACAATGTAGGGGTGTTTTGAGTCATTCTTAGCCACAGCTGCTACATTGCTAGCATTACTGCGCCACTTTTACACATCCAATATGGAGGACACTTTTTTTTTTTTTTGGTGTTGCCCAAGACGCACCTGTCCATCCAGGCCAGCAGACTCTTGGCGGCGGCGATAAGCTCCACCACGGCGGTGAGGAAGTCGTTGGAGGGCCGGTGGGCGCCGTGGCTAGGGTAGGCGGGGTTCTTCCGGCGCTGCGACACGGCGCCGCTCAGGTTCCGGTAGGCCAGCCTCATCTTGCCCACCAGCGTCTTCAGCTTGTCCGACTCCACGCCGTTGTTCTTTTTCACGGGGGAAGCAAAAAGCATCACAATAGACTCACTTGGGATGGGACAACATGTTATAGCACAATTCAAAAATTGATTCTTGTGTACTTAACAGTCTAATTTTGTTAAAAAAAAATGAAATTGGGTGTTTTTTGAGGGCTGGCCATTCATCTAAACTATCACGATGACGTACCAGCGCACAAAGCAGGTCGACGGCCTCCAGCATGAGCTCCTGATGGCCGACCTTGACCACGCCCAGCGTGGTGAGCTCCTGGTGCGTCAACTTCAGAAGCTTCTCGCCGTCCACCTGCTGCCACCTAAAGGCCGGGAGGTATTGCTGCAGGCTGTCGTCCAGACCTCAAGAAACAAGTGCCAAAAACAAAACAAAAAAAGACCATTCACCGTGGATGGCACAAAACTGCACACCAACATTAAGTGCAAAATTAAGTTTGTGATTACAAAAATAAAATAAATGTAGGATCTGCAAAAATAATTATTATAATTAATAATTATATTATGATGTAGTATAGGCAGTATAAGACCCAACGTAAGTATGTCTGCCAGCTAGTGGTGATTGGTGATATTACAACTATAGTTAATGCATATTCACAGATTTAAAAATTATATAATTCTTTTTTTTAATCTGCAATTTAAAAAAAATTGTTTGTTTTTTATGGAAAAGGTATATCTAATGTTCATCAACATGTATTGGGTTTGTAAAAAAAAATATTAATAAAGGGACCACTCAAAGTGCTGCTATTTGCCTATGCATGGTCTACATCTATCAATCAACCTATCCACCTATCAATCTATTCTTCCATCCATATATAGTAGCCATACAAATGTGTGAAATTTTCCCTGGTGGGGTAAAAAAAAAACAAAAAAACAAAAGTGATCCGTTTCAATCCAAGTGACCTGTCGCGACCTTGAGGGAGGCATTGCCTGGTGCGGTGGCGCCACTCCATTGCCAACCCTCAACTTTGACCCCTCACACACAAGGCAACAAACAGCACATAACATGTGGTCAGCCCATACTCAACATCATCACATGATGTCTGAGAAATAATCGCTAGAACGGTTGGAAAAGTCCACCAATAAATTCTAACTGACTCGCCAAAGATCTTCTTTGACCAAATTCAAAGTTTGGTTTGGGCAGCAAATGGCAGATGTGAAGAGTGGACGACGCTCTCCCGCCTGGACGTCAACAGATGGCCGACACTCATTTACTCAGCGGGAGGGCGGGGACCAACATTCCCAACAAACTAAAGTGCTGATGGGACACTTTTTTTGTGGTTGGACCGGTCGCACCTCCGACCCAGAGAATAACAACTACCGCATCGCCATCAACAACAACAGCAAGAAACTTACACAACCTTACTCACTGTAGAAATGAAGTAAAGCCACTGGCAGCCATTTTATGTTGCCTAATCTGAATACATTGATTTCTGTGGCGTTTCCATGTTATTTTCAGTCTCTACGTCGAATATGCGACCGTGTGTGGTGAGAAGCGCTACTTGTACTTTTCATCGCTAAGAACGTGATTATAAATTTTGTATAAATTACAAATATCTCAGAATGCTACTCAAAAATGTGTCAGAAAGTGTTGGTAACGGTGGCAACGCAAGATGGCTGCCATCTATGGCGCTACCAGAAACTTACCAATTGCGTTGGAAAACTGAATTTGAACGACATCAATTGAATCTGTGCCGTTCAAAGGTAACTCGGGCTGGCTGAAGAATCCAGTTCATTCAGTCGTGTTCATTTAGCAGGACGATTTAATAGGAGACGAGCAGCTGCTCATCAAGACGCCAGTTAATCATTGAGCAAAGATCAACAACATCGAGTTCAACCCAAACGTGCGCGCGCACACACACACAAACGTACACACTGGCAGACTATTCATAGTCCTGACCGACTTCTGCTCTACTGACCAAACAACAAGAAACGACATTCAACAGGAAAATCCCTCGCAAGCAGGAAGTGAAATGCCGACCAAGATTAGCATTAGCGTTTAGCATTAGCTTAAGTAATAAATAACTCAACCCCCAGTCACTGGTGTGACTCACGATTAAATTTGTTATCAGTATTTCCTGGTGAGAATTTATTGTATATTTACAGTGAAATTGTAGTGTCCTGGGTTTTAATTTTTTTTAAATATAATATAAAATTTATACTCAACCTAGTATAGATCAAACCAGTAACTAAATTATGACTTTTATGTTGGTGCACTTTCTGTATTGTCAATTTGAAATAATGTCCTGTTTTTGAAAATCTTTATCCGACTCATTGATTAATCATAATATACATATGCAGACTGTATACACCTAACATGTCCGTGCATTGTGTTGCTCTCTCTTAATCGACACACGACAGCGCGAGCGACGTTCCTTTTCCAGTTTCTCCTCCCACAGAACAAACAAGACACTGCTGATCCTCCTCCTTCCTATCCGAGTCCAAACCGCAGAGCTTCTGTTAGGATTTGGACTCCTTCCAGTGGAAGTTATGATACCATCCCTCCATCCGTGTCGTGGGAATTGTCACCCAGGTGGGTCGAGCCCGCCAGCTGATTGGCCGGCGAACAGATGACGCCACGTCAAATGTCGTCGCTTGTGGGTGTCAAAAGGACAAGCGGGTTTGATGTGTCAGCGTGTCGCTTGTCTTGCGGATCCGTCCCGACACGCCGAGCTCAGGCGATCACGCAAACGAGAGATGTTGGTTCTGACGGTTTTGTTCTTAAAAATACATCTGCATTTTTGGGAGGTGGAGGGGCGTGTCTCAGACACCAAAGTGACATCACAGCTGAGCACATTAACAAACTAGAGATGTCAGAAATGTGACTTGTGAATGAGTAGTTTCCAAATACTGCCTGGAAAATTCAATAAGCAAACTAATCTTTAGTGAGCTCTTTAGCGAATGGTTCTGCACTTCCTCATAACTGTGACATCACAGTGGGGCTAATTAGCATAATTACCACCCCCAGTGGCCAATTATTTGGCCGAACCAATTTCATGTTTTGGAAGAGTGCTGCATGCAACATTTGACGTAACGTTCTTTAAACAAAAACACAAACGCATCATACGTCATCATCATGTTCGAGGATTTGCAGAATTAGAACAAGGTCTCTAAAAGACCGATGATCGAAATAGTTGTTAATTTTATCATTAGTTTTCGATTAAATGCTACGTGTTGATTCCAGTATTATTATTCAAACAGTTCCTGCCCAGCTACAATGTTTACTTCTCCTTCTGGAAGCTAAATAATATTTTCAAGTTTCAAACTTTTGTCTTTCCAGAGAGTTTTTCGCATCCGTTGACAAGTTTTTATGTATACAACAACAAAAAAACTCGCGTCGTTAAAGTTTGGCTATGATTTTGGATGTCGTGCATCAGTTTGCTTCATGACAATGAGTTTGAGCTGCTTCGAAGCCAAACACCCAAGAGTGTAAAAAGAGAACTTTATGACGCTTTTGTTATGTTGGTCGTTCTTACCTCTCATCCAGTCCAGAACTTGCTGGGAGCTCCACGAGCTCACAGCCTCCATGCTTGACTCTAAATAGTCGAAATAATTCTAGGAGAGCGCGGAAAAGTCATAATTACTGACAATTAAGATGATTTCGATGATGCATGGTGCTGGCGGGGATTGAGAGAAGTTCTCTCCTCTCGCGCACCTTCTCGTGACTGAGAGAACAGCGAGCATGTGCGCGTGCACGACGGTCTCCTCCCGTTACCGCCCACTCAGCTCTCCGCCAATCACGCGAGTTGCCAACTTGGAACACTCTTCTTGCAATCTTGCTCGTCCGATGACGTAAAAAAAAAGAAATCGTTTTTCGTTAAGACGTTTATGACGTACAAGTCTGCACTACGATGAGCATCACTGACGCAGCATCAGGTTCCTTTGAAACAAAAGGAAAAGGGACTCGACTTTTAAAGTCCTATCAATGACGCCACCGCGTGGCCAACGTTGGTAATCCACGTCATCTTCACATGAACACAAAGGAAAACTCTCATTTTAATGGTGGTAATTCAACGTTTATCATCGTGCTTGTAGTTTACAGTGGTTGGTGTAACATGCTAAAAAACTCAGCACCTTAATCCAAGCACCAACATATTGAATATTATTACCTTAAACATTTGGATTACAATAAAGAAAATTTAACACCAATGAAACATTTTGCTAGCCTTTTCTGTTAAGCAGGACCAGATTGAAAAAAAACTATTGGTATGCATAAGTAACCAATTTTTTTTTTTTTTTTTTACATGATCGTTTTCAAACTGCTCAACAAATCAGTAAGCAACACAGCATTAGAACAGAACACAAATTTATTTTGTCATGTGCATTTAGAGTTGGCATTCGGGGAATTCAAAGACGACTTCTTTGCCTGTGAGCTTCTTGTAGACGCCGGAGAACGTTTCCACCTGAAAACACACGTCACGTTTTACATCACATTCCATTAACAATACATATGGCGCCTTGACTTAGCCGGCTTTTAACTTTAATTACTCTCATCTCAAGTTGTGTCTTGTAACAGAAAACGTATTAAGTCAAGATACCACAACATTGTCATGATTTGATACACACAATCACAAAACATTTGGAATGTGCACTGCATGGTTTAGCTCCCCAGTAAAGGCCCCGGAAGGACTCTGGCAAGTTGTAGGAATATGCAGGACGTTCGTCCGCGCCGACCATCAGGTCGGGGACGGAACTTTTTCTCCGACATTGTGGAACGGGAATGTACGTCTTAGCGCGAGGCTACGCTCCCACACGCCACCAGGACAGAGCCAGGAGAGAACTCGCTGGATGTCCACGTCGGACCGTCATGCGGAAAAACCAGAACCACGAGTACGTACTTTGTGTTCTACGTTGTTTTGCTGCGCCTTGTCCAGGTGGACCTTGATGAGCCGACTGCAGTCCAGCTTGACGCGGATTCTCTTGCCCACTATCTCGCTGGGGAACACCAAGTCCTCCAAGATGGCGTCGTGGACTGCCGTCAGCGTGCGGCTGGATGAGACCACAACAAGTTAACACGGGAGGGAACAAAAATTGCAGAAAAACGTCAACCCTTTATTTGATTTTAAACGGGAAATCAACCGCCTCAAAAAATTATTGACAAGCATATGTTATGTGACCTCACTCGTCTTAAATAGGGCTGCACCGATTTCCTTAATTTGGGGGTGGCAAAATGGCCGCCCCGAGATGGATAGAAACGGTCGGATTTTGCTTCATAACTCACATTCCACAAATATATCAGGATGTCATGTTTGGATTAGTGAGGTCACATATAACATTATTGTCAAGATTTTTTTATGGTTGACTCCCACTTTAAAGCTCCGCATACAATATAGTTTTACTGGATAGCCCCCCGGAGCCATAAAAACTTTTAAAATTGTCATGGAAGAAACAGAGGGGCACAAAAGAGGAAAGGCCCAGCAAGGACAAAAGTGGACATTTTTAGGCTTTTGCTAACGATTAGCACCGGACATTGACTACATTTCAGCAACAACGACTTGGCACTTTGCTTTTCTAGCCACAGGTCACAAAACTCTAAAGCATTCAGTCATGAATATCAACTGTCTCTAGGAAGGCGACACCAAAAACATTCACACCTTTTTTTTTTTTAGGACTCAAAATGTGCACTGCATGGTTTATCTCCCCAGTGAGGACCCCAAAGGACTCTGGGAAGGTGTAGGAATATGCAGGACGTCCGTCCGCGCCGACCGCAAAGTCGGGGACGTGACTTATTGTTCGACGTCGTGGAACGGGAATGTACGTCTTAGCGCGAGGCTACGCTCCCACACGCCACCAGGACAGAGCCAGGAGAGAACTCGCCGGATGTCCACGTCGGAGTCAACGCAAACATTTCAAGCAGCGCGGCGGACAAGTTCTACTCACCTTCTGGGTCGCTTCTGCTTATTCTTGATGCGGCTTTTCCTGGTAGGTTTAGGCAGAATTCTCCTCTGAAAAATCAACCACAGTCGCTCATTAGTCTCACTGTTATTAAAAAAACAAAAACACCAATATAACTTGAGTTTCTGTAAAATATGCACTGCATGGTTTAGCTCCCCAGTAAAGGCCCCGAAGGACTCTGGGAAGTTGTAGGAATATGCAGGACGTTCGTCCGCACCAACCATGAGGTCGGGGACGGAACTTTTTCTCCGACGTTGTGGAACGGGAATGTACGTCTTAGCGCGAGGCTACGCTCCCATACGCCACCAGGACAGAGCCAGGAGAGAACTCGCTGGATGTCCACGTCAGATCAAAAAAACAAATGAAAAATTTGAGAAGATCCATTTGCCATGTGGAGCTGCTTCTTCTTTTCTTTTATAAAAGAAATGTTAGTTTTGACCACCCCATCTAACCTGCGCAATGAAGACTACGTGCTTCCCGCTAAACTTCTTTTCCAGCTCCCGAACCAGGCGCACTTGAATCTTCTGGAAGGACTTCAGCTGAGGAACGGGAACAAAGATGATGATGGCTTTCTTGTTGCCGGGAACCTCGATTTCCTGTTTAGAACGACAAGAACAACTTCAGTCACAAATTCAAACATCACATTGTCAAAATGCTCATTCGGGAGGGAATGTGCAACTGCATGGTTTGGCTCCCCAGTAAGGGCCCCAAAGGACTCTGGGAAGTTGTAGGAATATGCAGGACGTTCGTCCGCACCAACCGTCAGGTCGGGGACGGAACTTTTTGTGCGACGTTGTGGAACGGGAATGTACGTCTTAGCGCGAGGCTACGCTCCCATACGCCACCAGGACAGAGCCAGGAGAGAACTCGCTGGATGTCCACGTCGGATTCAATGCAAACGTTTCAAGACAACATGGACAGTTAGAAATTTTCTAATTGATTCAAACAAGGTGTAATATTCACTGCGCGCCTAGTTTTCATCTTTAGTGGCTGCAAGCTTCTAAGTCTTAAATTAGGTTCTAGTTATCAAGCTCAACCATGCTAGATGCTTTCACCTTTGCTGCAGTGATGTTGAGTTCTCTCAGCTGAGCCTTGAGGTCAGAGTTCATCTCCAGTTCGAGCAGAGCCTACAGGACCACAAGGCAAGATTTTTTTTTTTTTAATGTTGATTTCGTGTGCATCAAAATATTTGAAATTTCACACACATACCTACCACTTACCTGGGATATCCCCGACTCAAACTCGTCTGGTTTTTCGCCATTCGGCTTCACTATCTTTGCACTAGTGCTGAACATGGCCGTTGTCTCTGCAAACAATTCAATCACGTTTAATTTCGACGTAAACGCAGTGGCCGGCACAGCACACACGTGCACGCAAGTTCCAGTTAGTTACGACTACACACTAACATCAATTCGAACGTATGTAGCGTACTCTTAAAATATTTTACGGTCACATCTTTGAGAACTACACAAGAATGAGACGTAAAATACAATTTAGCCAATTTGCTAAGCTAACGCAATGGCAGCCAGTTTAGCAAGCAGCCAAAGCGAAGAACCTAATGCCAGGAGCATTTACTAGTGGAATTTTACGAAAATATTAAAACGGTGACTCGCACAAGAAAAACTGCTGTCCTATATGAGTGTTGCGGTCTTAAAATGAGTTGTTAAAAGTGAACACATGTAAGGCCTTGCTCGGCGCCCCATCGCAACTAGCATTCACCCAAGCTTCTCCACCACGCTTTGTTACGCCGTTAAAAACTGCCATCCGCCACTACAATGCACTCAATCTAAGCCATCACTCGTCGACAAATATTTACCATATGACAATGTGTGTCTTAAAGCTTAGTTTGCCATATTAGCGAGCATAAAAGTCCATCCAGCCATAAAGTCACGACTAACCTCAGTCAACGACGGCCAAGGAAGAGGCCGGGACATCGCGAGAGTTGCGTTAATGCACAGCAGCGCGAGGGTAAATTATCGCGAGATGTTAGATGTCGCGAGAGTTTAATGGGCCGCGAACTGACACCCGGAAATAAATTATTTATTTTAAGAATTAACCACGTAATAAGGTTTTTTCGTTTACAATAGTGACTAAACATAATTTTTAAGCACTTTATTGCGTGACAAGATCTAAATAAATAAGCTCTAAAAAGACTACAAAACAAATGGTCAAAGCCTGTTTAAAAGTGCCTTGTGAAATATTAAGCAGCATCATACCTTAAACTGGATTTGTTGAAGAAAAAAAAAGTATAGATTTTACTCATATCTTTAAATAGTACAGAGCAACTTTAATGAGTGACGTGTATGGCTAATTGACTACTGAGACAAATTCCAGAAATTCATATTTGTTAGGATTTATTGTTTTATTTACATCCATCCATTTGCTTAACCGCTTAGTCCTCACAAGGGTCGAGGGGGGGCGCTGGAGCCTATCCCAGCTAGCTTCGGGCAGTAGGCGGGGTACACCATGAACTGGTCGGTTGCTAGCCAATCCAGGGTTTTATTTACATGTTTATCAAAATTAAATTAACAAATATAATGTAGAACATGAAGTGTATGTGACAAAGGAAGCCCTTTGTGAAGCTCACGCTGGTCTGATTATGATGAAAGCTCTTCATTGTAAATAAATGCACTGTACAGCCGGAATCACATGATAAGATTCTCTTGATGCTTTACAAAAACCTTTGCCCACGTGGAAGCTGTAGAGGGCTTTGGTCTCTTTTCCCAGCATTCCTTTGGACGACTAGCGCCCCCTTGTGGTTGACAGTTGACATTTCTTAAAATATGCACTTAAAAAAAAACAACAAAAAACATCAAGCTTATTGACAGAGAAAAGTGCCACAAGAACATAAAGCGTACGCTAATACTTCCTCAGAGCCTTTTTTCAGGGTCCAGCAGTAAATGTTTGTTTACAAATGCAACAAATGTGGCTTTTCTCGCCTCGGATATGCAGAATGTCTGTCCCCAAAATAAACAAACAAAAGATTCCCGTCCTAATAGACTGTCTTGTGCGTGTGCAACGTTTGCATCTGTATGCGACTTTCCTCCAGCGTCATGAAGCAGCCGCTCATCTCCTCCTTGACTGGCACGTCCCCCGTGCCCAGGTCGCAAGTCATCACCTTGATGGGACCCTTGCCGCCTTTCAGGTGCACCTTAATGTTGTCCTGCACACCACACACACACAAAATATGATGAAAACTAAATTTTGGATTCCTTTCATAAAAAAAAAAAAAATCTAATTTCAGTTTCCCCTGTTTACCTGCGTGGGCGGCGGCACTTCCATCTTGGTTTCCTCAGGCGCGTTGATGACGATCACCGTCTGCTCCTGGAAGGCGGCGACCTGGCTGACGTCCTCGTGCGTGATGTAGGCCACCGTGCGCGCGCAAGTTAAGACAAACGTGACATCGCCCTGCTTGACTTTCATTTCTTTGTGAGGCGCAAAGGATATGTCGCATTTTCTTCGTTGTCCGTCATGTCAAAGAGTTGCTTTGCGCAGTTTTTGATGAGGCCGTCCAGCGTGCTCTCCTCCAGCTTCAGGTTCTCCAGCTCCTTCCGGAACCTTTCCTCAGTCCTCCAAAGACAGTAGGAGACTGAACACTGTCCTCTGGATGGGCCACAACAATTGTGTTTTAAAAAAATATATTAACAGCATCTAGTAAAAATATGAAGTTATGTGAAGTTTGACTGACTCACATCCACTTGACCCTGCGGGACTTCCTCTGGACCAAACTGATGCTCTCCAGCACGCTGATAATGTCGTAGAGGTGACACTTGCGGGTCTGCAGTCTGCTGGCCGCCTTGTGGAGGTCCAGCCAGCTGTCTGGAGATGCCAGCAGGAGATCCAGGAGGCGCCGCGTCAGCAGTGCCAGAGACACCTCGGGGAAGACTAAGCGGGGATAGGGTGTAAAATGTTGTGTTATGTTATAAAATGTGGTTTCCAGCAGCACATCTGAGTAAGTCTAAATGTCTTCTTTGGCAAAACTTGAGACGCAAGTGAAAGAGACCAACACACCGTTTTCGCTTGGCTTCTTTGTGTCAAGATCCTGCTTTGTTTGAAGGTCCACACTGCAGTGAACAACACATTTCAATTGAACAATTCAGCCCAAAAATAAAAGGAATAAATATTGCACAAAAGCTTTTTTTTTAAATAAAAAAAATAGTTGGGCTCTATCTAAAAAAAGTAAAAGCTTACATTGATGTCTTCACTTTAAGAGGAACTTCCACCATTTCAACTGGAGTCTGAAAGTAAGAAGAGTTCAAAAATATTAACAATTACATTGTAAATATTATTTATCCCTGCAAGTTCACATACTTGATATAAGAATTCACACGTTTTCGTCCCCTCAGTATCTGACATGAAATCAGGCTCAATTTCTCCTGTTCTTAATCATAAAATGATTTTTGGGGACAATTTTGGGGGGTTTCTGGGGGGGAACACCGCTCCAATAACAGTCCTAGTATGAAAAAGTGACCTGCTGAGGAGGTTGTGGAGAAGGAGGTGCCACAGGAGCTGCATTTCCATCTTCCTCCATCTCTTCCTCCTCCTCTTCATCGTCGCCACCACCCGTGGTGTCCCACTGGTCGTCGTCCTCCTCCGACTCGGCCCCCCATGGGCCGATGCCGCCGAGGGGTCCGTCCAAGTACGGAGGCATGATGGGGATGGCATCGCTGTTCACGCCGCTGGTGGTGATATCCTCCGGCAGGAAGTGCTCCTCGCAGATCAAGTGCAGCTCCGACACTTCCTGCTTGTCCGTCTCTCGCAGTGCAGCAAGCCATACCTGGATATCATCAACATGTTTAGTTTAGCAACGCAACTCAATTGTAGTTGTGATTCTCTGGATGGGAAAACTAATCAGTTATGGATCTTTGACAGCCGCATTATATTTTCATCTTCCATTTCATTAATATTTTCCAATTACGATACTTGTACTTTTACTCAAGTTTCGATTCCGACTACTTTATACGAGACTGCAAGCCTGTACTACCTAGTTGACTTTTAAGGTGTCAGTAAAAGCTTACGATCCTCCTCAGCCACCGTTAGCAAACATGCTAACCCAAACAAATCCCCACTACGAAGCGAAGAGGCTACATGTTAATATTAGTAGAAGAAGAAGGTAGAACAAATGTAAATAGGAATACAGAGAATAAATATCAAGGGTGTGTTTGTTTGGGTTGCGATCACGTGTGTATACCTTGACCCGCGTCGGGTCTTTAGGGAACGGGAAGAACCTCTTCAGAGGTCGGTTTAGGACGCCCCGGTTGCCGTTGAGCAGGCGGTTCGGACACCCGGAAACAACGCACTTGACCATGCTCCCCGATCCCACCCGAGGTCCTCTGGACTGTGGAGTGTAAAAGATAAACCTCTTCTTGTCACGTTTTCGTCTCCACGCTCTTTCTTTTCCTCTAACCGGAAGAGGCGTGTTGTTGACGCGGAAGTACAACAATCGAGGGAAAAGGTGAGATTTTTGTTGACTTGTTAATGTAGCGCCCCCTACAGGGGTCGATGTCGTCTGCTTATGAAGCACCAAGCGTCCCAAATAAAAAGGAAATAAATGCACAAATAAATGATTTTAAAAATATATAAGAATAATTTCGACATTTAAACAGCTATAATAATATCGATTTCAAGATAAAATTATTACACTCTTTAATTCTGTTGTTTAAAATTTATTTATCTATTTATTTACCTTTGTGGCCTAAATAATGACCAATGTTGTCACAGTTACTTTTTTTACCAATTTCCACCTCAAATCTAAAAAATATTATTTATTTATTTATTTCAAGATTTATTCATTTCAACACTTCAATATTCTTTAGCAATCACATGAATGTCTAACACATTTGAAATTATAAAACAAGAGGTGACAATCTGAGTTGCAACACAAGATTTTATTCAGAAGAGCAAGAGATGCCAAACACCGTCATGATATAAAAAAACAAAAATAAAAAAACTTCACAATTGAAATGAAAGTAGCATTAAGCAACTCATGAGCTCGACACGCAGAAGACGAAAAGAAGAACTCATGCCATGTGCATGAAAAAGTCACCGAATCCTCTGACAATGAAACAACACAAAAAGAGCGATGAATAAAAACAAATCTTTTCTTGCAAAAAAAAAAAAGCATTTCACAAATATTCATAATATGCATTTCTTGATGGTCAGTAGTTTGTACATGTGATGAACATCTAGTCTAGCGTCTGTTTCTGAATTGTGCTTTCATCCCGTCCTCTTGAAGAACTTGAAGTCAAAAGAAGCTGCAGCTCGTTGGCAGGAAAATGAAGGCCGCAAAGTCACGTGACGTCACTCGGTCAAGCCAGGACAACAAAATCCGCCATTTTGTTCTCCGTTCGCTGCTTTGTGTCCTCTTCAAAGCTGATTATCAGACAGCTACTAGCTTGAAAAGCCGTTTGAGCATTTATTCCAACTCCTTGACATCCATGACACACATATTTGTGTTAAAGTCTTTTTTTTTTTTGCCACTAGGTGGCACGTGTGTTTCATGTTGGACCCACGGAAACTTTGTGCATGGATCTGAAGCTGGATGTGAAAATATTGCTCAACTGGCTTTTCAATCCCTATTAGGTCATAAGACAAATTTCACAGGCTCCCGCTGAAGTTTGGCACAGCAGCCACAAGTTCATATTTTCATTTTTTTTCCAACACTGAAGAACAAAATTCATCTTTTACACGTTAAAATAATTTCAACAACATTCTCTGAAATGCAAAATGATGTAATGATGCAAAATACAGTCAAAAAGTAGATTAAAAATGAGGTGCTGATTGTTATAAAAAGGTACATGTTGCTGTCTTTGTTCTTGAGTTTATTTGAAATACGATGTCGTGAGATATGAGTGGGTCAAATTTGGAGTTTTTTTTTTTTTTTTAAGATGCGAGTCATCATTCAGCAATACATGGAACCCAAACGGTCAATAACAGTACACACAGTCATACATTCTTTATCCTCCGTGTAGATATGCTGAGAACTGAGACGTCTCAATCTTATACTGCCCCCATGTGGCCAAGGCGGGCACATCAGAAGCATTTAATTGATACAGTGTGATAAAAACGGTTTAATTTCTTTTAATTGTATTTAATAATGTCAATACTGTAATGTGTGCTATTATCATTCAATGACACATGACATTTTTTTTTGTTTTTATTTTGCATTCTTTCAATGGGAAGATTTGAGTTTGAATGTCTCGAGTTACGAGTGTGTTCCACGAACTTGCATCTCAAGGCACTACTGTTATTACAGTAGAGAATGAGTGAACAATTCCAACCATAGCCAACGTGTTTATGTTTTTTTTTGCTCCCACATATCAATCAAAAGTCAGTTTTTTTTTGAACGCAGAAGTCAGCACTACGCTTTTTTTCCCTTTTTTTTTGCTTGACAAGCCCCAATAAAGTGCATGCATGTCTGGAAAAAGTCTGCTGAGTGGACGACGAGTGCAAATGTACAATGAGGTGTGTGTGTGACCCTGTAAGTCCAGCCAGCCCCCCCCCCACCAACCCCCGATTCCGTCCGCCATCTACACGCAAACACGCACACGCAAAACATCAAAAGATGGAAACAAAAGGCGTCGCTGTGTCGTTGGTAGTAAAAGTGGATACAAAACCAGTAAAAACATCCATCGGTGATCAATGACAGTTGAATTCATAGGAAATTGCATATACCCAAACTTTTTTTTTTTTTTAAATATAGATTGCATCTGAATAAATCATGCCAATATTGCTGTCCGACCAGCTCGTCCACACGGCTCGTTCACCAATCGATCGATTTGGTGCCAGATTGTCTCCGACGTCTCCGTGTCGCTTTTGAACTCTTTTTCTCTCGCTCTGATTGCTCTTCACGTTGACCATCAATCAATCGATAAATACATTAGCAGCTATACGTCACATTATATCAGGTCGTATGAAAATGTACAAAAGTCGGATGTCGATACAAACAAAGCGGGGGCGATAAAACAAAACAGGCGGCGGCGGCGGCGTGAATGTGGCGGCAGAGCGACGGTAGCTTTTACAGCAGCAGCAGCAGCAAATCAATCAAGAAAAACGATAAGAACCTGTTTGCTTTTGTTTGTTTGCTTGTGTGGTTGCGGGTGGGCGGGGCTACACTTGGATGCCCTGCACGGCCTGTCGGATGTTCTCCAGCAGCGCCTTGTTCTCCGGGCTCTGGTACTGGTCCTGGTGGGTGTACATGTCCGTCAGAGTGCTCACGTACGTGTCAAAGTTCTGCTCGTTCATCGGCTCCTGCCGGCACAGGGGAAACGCGCGGCGGAGACGGAACGGTCAAACGTGCACTCCCGACTCCCGAAAGGAATGTTTGGGAGCGGTCGTCGTGGTTACCATGTGCGGCAGCTGGATGTTGGCCAGGCTGTTGATGAGCGACTGGCTGAGGTTGGCCAGCTCGTGCAGCAGCGAATCGTTCTGCTGCTCGATCACCTTGTTCTCGTCCTCCATGGACTTCAGGCTGCTCTCCATCGTGGTGATCTGGCACAAAAGTCAGGTTCGACGCAATTCAAGCGGACCACGGCTAAATAAGCAAGAAATAATCAATATTCAAATGCATTCGGAAAATATTCACATTTAACTCATTCACTGCCATTGACGACTATAGACGTCAAAAATTCATGTCAACTATTTCTATTAGTTAAAAAAAAAAATCATTTCATTTTTTATGAAAACCTAGAATTTTTTTATTGTACATTTATAACAGATGTAAATTACCATGCGATTAATTACGATAAAACGGCCCTTATTTAAAAAAAAAAAAAATTAGGCCCGTCAGGCAATTCAATTTTTTAATTGTAATTAATCACATGACTTCACTAGTTTACTAATGATTAATCCAAAAAATTATATCTGCTCTAAATTTACAATATTTTTTTCCTAGGTTTTCATACTCTTGTTAGCAAAAGTGTATTTTTTTCAAAAAACTAATAGAAATAGTTAAAATGATATTTTGACGTCTATAGCCGTCAATGGCAGTGAATGAGTTAAAGTGGAAGTCAACCTTAAACATTTTTTGACAATCATTTGTTATAATAATAATAATAACAATAATTTGCCTTCAATGAATAATATTGAAGTTGTATATTTTTGCTTGTCTTACTTGCGTCCTCAGCTTAAGCATATCCGACTCCACTTGATTGTTGGACTCGTTGATATCTTTGATTTCTTCATCCAGCTGTTTGATTTCCTCGTCATTTTCAATGCCTGAACAAGAAAAGAAAAAAAAAAGACCCCATCACATTCTGCTCATTCTTTTGCTCATATTTTCATTTGCGATTTGAGTCTCACCTTTGCTGGCTCTCTGCTTGATTGTCAGCATCTCCACGCCGCTCATCCTGGCCTTCTTCATGGCCGAGGAGGCCCGGGGACAACCGGAGAGACTGGAGCAAAACACAGGCATCACCACCCGGCCGGTTGCCGCGGCGACAGGATGCAAAAGCGCCACACCGGGATGGCTCACCTCCGGTGGGTCAGGAAGCTTCCGCTGACGTGTCCCGAGCCGTCGCAGCCCGGCGTGGGGCACGTCATGCCGTCCGTCTTGCCGGATTTCCAGGCCAACTGGGCGCCGTTCACGTAGCTGTCCTTCTGACGTTTGGCCGCCAGGGGGCAGCCCGACGCGCTGCGGTGGGAGGCGTACTTCCCCGTCACGTGACCTTGGCCGTCACAGCCTGGCACCGGACACCTGAGAATGAACACGCAGACCTCTCGCGTGGATTCGCTTTTGAAAGGATTGAACGGGAAGTCAAGTTAACGGGAAGTCAAGTCGGCCATTTTGGTTTGAAATGGGAACGTCACACTCAGACGCAATCCGTGGAAAAATCTGGGGAAACGAAAAAAATCAGCCCCTTACACCAGTTTCACTGGTCGCCACCAAATTTGGTGGACACGTCTATCAGGGCAGGACACACCAAAAAGTCTCAAGGACCCATGACCCAAATTGAACAGGAAGGCAGCCATTTTGGTTTGAAACAGTAATTTGGCATTAAGGTACAACCCTTAAAAGATTTGAAAAAAATCAGCCCCTTTCACCAGTTTCAACGATCATCACCAAATTGGATGGACATGTCTATCAGGGCAGGACACAAAAAAAAGTCTCAAGGATCCAAGCGCCAAACTTAACAGGAAGTCAGCCATTTTGGTTTGAGATAGCAATTTCGCACTCAGACGCCGTCCCTGGGAAATTAAAAAACAAACCGGTCGCCACCAAATTTGGTGGACACGTCTATCAGGGCAGGACACACCAAAAAGTCTCAAGGACCAATGACCCAAATTTAACAGGAAGGCAGCCATTTTGGTTTGAAACAGTAATTTGGCATTAAGGTACAACCCTTAAAAGATTTGAAAAAAATCAGCCCCTTTCACCAGTTTCAACGATCATCACCAAATTGGATGGACATGTCTATCAGGGCAGGACACAAAAAAAAGTCTCAAGGATCCAAGCGCCAAACTTAACAGGAAGTCAGCCATTTTGGTTTGAGATAGCAATTTCGCACTCAGACGCCGTCCCTGGGAAATTAAAAAACAAACCGGTCGCCACCAAATTTGGTGGACACGTCTATCAGAAGAGGACACACCAAAAAGTCTCAAGGACCCATTCCCCAAACTTAATAGGAAGTCAGCCATTTTAGTTTGAAGCAGCCATTTTGGACTTAACGAAACATTAAATGGAATGATTTAACCAAATGAAATCTTTGACCAAATTGCACACGATTGCTGTGCTTGATTGTGAACAAAGACGCTTACTTGATGGGCTCCTGCTCGTCTTTGTCTTCTTTGCTGTGGAGGATTTTGATGCCGCTTTTCTTGGCCCGAGGACAACCGGACAGGCTGAAGGATGGAAGAGGAAGCGTTGGCCAAGCCGCCGAGACCTTCAAAATGCAACGTGCGTTACCTCCTGTGGGAGGCGTAGTTTCCCGTGATGTGTCCCGATCCGTCGCAGCCGGGCGTGGGACACCTGAAGGGACACGCGGTGGATTTTAAGAAGAACGACCGCAAGAGTTTTGGTAGGTTGGAATCAAAGAAGGGCGCCGGGTCAAAGTTCACCCAGCCTCCCTCAGCCCCTCACCTGAGCTCTTGCGCGTTGGGGGTCATCACACCTCGGAGGTTCTTGTCGGCCAGCTGGCAGCTCGACAGCCTGCACGAGACCGCCGCATAAGCGTCCGCTCCGAACAAACAAGCAAGCGGCCGTTTTGCGTGATTTGCCTTCTTACGTGAGGATTTCCTTCTTGGGCTCCTTGTGGTGTTTTGGGCTGGACGCGGCGCTGGCCTCGGAGGGGTAGCGCTGCTCGTCCAGAAGGTCGTGGAAGGCGTCGAGCTCGTCGCCCTGGTGGGAACGCCGCAAACAAAGGCAACTACTCAAAAAGGATACTTTGACCATAACAGAAGATGATCTGTTTGATGATTTTCAAAATGAGAACATTTTAGGGCTCGGTATCGATTCTAATTTCCTCAATCGATTCGATTTCGATTCACAAGAGTTCAGTTCAATTTGATTGTTTTAAATCCAATTCCATTCATTTCAATTGAGTCCGATATTGATTAATTATAGAACATCAATTCTTAAATATGATATAACTCGACAAACATTAAACTCCTCATTAAATTTTGTGGAGGCAGTAACACGTGTTATAATCACTTAAGTGTCATACCAGCAAGGATGAGATGAAAATATTTTCCTAATTCTGATTCAATAAGTGTAAATATAAACTAAAAAGATTCGGAATTGTCTTAAAGTGCAATAAGACTTTGACTCATTCACTGGCAGCCATTTTTACCGAAGCAGCCCCCTTCGCTCCCGGCTGTTTTACAGGATTTTGACTGATTTTGCAAGTCCCACAGAATATTGTGTTCTATTGCTATAAAAACATGGAACCTACCAAAAGAAAAATTAGAGTCGCTTCTTTCATCAGAAAGTATATTTGTATCTGTTTCCATTTTGCAGCAAGTTTCATCATGATTCACATTCCTGTTGAAAATACTGGCAAAAAGAGCGATTTGCAACATGGCCCTGGTTGATCTCTTATACTCTGCTGCCACCTGCTGGCCATTGTTGTAATAACCACTATTGCTTTAAGCCATCTCTTCATGTCAGAAGCTACATCAAAGCCTTCTGTATGCGCTTGCATCAAAAAATAAATAAAAATTGTAAATACGTTTTGGGGAGTAAAGGACAAAGTATTAAAAAACATGTTTACACGTTTTTGGGTTTGAATGAGTTAAATACTTAAATTCATGAAAACAGTAAATTTCAAGAAAACAAAAAAAATTGGGCCTTTAAATAATAATTTTATGAATCAATATCAGGCTCAAAAAGGAAAATTGATTAAATATCAAACATCCGATTTTTTTTTTTTACCCAAGCCCAGAAAACCTGCGTCAGCTGTTGTGTTCACCTCTTTGTGCTGCAGCTCATCCACGCGTTTGATCTTGGTGTAGTCCAGCGGGAGGTCCCAGCAGTCGGTCTGGCTCAGCTGGTAGCGGTGGCTGTTGAGAAGGGCCTGGCGCTGGGGTGACATGGGCTGCAGCGGCGTCAGCACCGTCTCGCTGCCCTCCGGCCCGCCCGGCTGCCCGCCCGCGTCCACGCCGCCGCCGTCCTCCTCGTCCAGGTCGCCCGCCGCGGTCTGTCGCAAACACAAGACGGGGGATTGTCACGATAGTGTGTGTCTAAGATGCAAATGAGCTGGCCCCGCCCCTCCTACCTGCATCATCATGCCGTGCGTTTTCCCTCCCACGGCGTGCGGGAGCTCGCGACACCTGGTGGACAGGTTGAGGATGGCGGTGGCGGCCATGTGCGCCGCCTCCATGTCGTGCGTGTAATCGAAGCTGCTTTTGCTGCACGTGCTGCTGGCGCTGCTGCCACCGTCGTGCCCGCCGCCGCCGCCCAGAGACATACCGCCGCCGCCGCCGCCGCCCATGACGCCGGCCGGGTCGCCACCCAGGTCGCCGACGCCGCAGCTCAGGCTGCTGCTGCTGCTGCTGGGAGCGTAGCTGCTGGTGGTGCTGCTGGCCGGGCTGGACGTCTTGCTGTAACGTTTTGCTACGTGCCACAGAGATGAGGAAGATGAAGATTTAGCATGTTTGGATGGATGCAGTTGCACTCCAGTCCTGTCGGCGGCGCTGCGAGACCTTTCAACGTGTACACTCATTTCCATTTTTGAGTAAATATATGCTGTATTTTATGAAGTCAAATCTTACAAGAATTACAAAAATATTTTAAACCGAAAAAGCCTGCTTGTATTAAGAGGGGTGTGCCAAAAAATGATTTGAATGGGAAAATCGGGTTTGATTGAAAAGATGCGAGTGCATCAACAAGAACAAAAGCAAGAACAAGAAACCCATTGCATCCAGTGTTACCAACTCCCCAGTAAGGAAAGTACTGTAGCTACTGGCTGTCCTAAAAGTCGCTAAATGATGTCATTTCCTAATTTGCATAATTGAACACTTGCATGTAATAGTACAGTAACGGATGCTGTAGGAGAGAGGAATCATGGGAGGGGCAAAAAAGCGAATAAAAAACACTCTCAAGAACACTAGAATAAAGTCACCAAGAGGCTTTGTAAAGTCGCCATGTTTAGCGAAAAAGTGGTCAAGGTGGCAACACAGATTGCATCAAACCCTCTGGAATTGAGCTGTGCCCTATCGGATCAAATCGTAATCCCACCGAATTGAACCCCATCAAATCTCTGGACTCTAAAATCAAATCGTCTCCAATCATATCAGTATATAGTCACATGTGGACTGCAAAGCCTCCGCAGTGACGAAAAAGGGGACGCGGCGCGTCGCGGCGGCCGAAGACGGCGAGCATCGTGAAGGAGCGCCGACGCCTCTCCGTGAATCACGGAATCGCCGATGATGGCCGGCAGCCAAACAACAAGGCGGGCTCGCCTCCATTATCTCGCTCCGGCTTCATGCTGGCGCTTTTTGCTCCTCCTACATCCATCCATCATCCGGCCCAGAATTCCGCGCATCCCTGCCATCTCTCCATCACAACAGCAATGCATGCAGAAATTGCAAGTGTGTTTTTTTCCTCCGCTATATTTTATCCTTGTACCAGAATCTGAATCTGTCAATCAAAACTCAACATTATCATCTTATTTTTTGGGGGACAATTAGAATATAATACAAGCATTATGACTGCCGTATTAATAAGTTAAGATAAGATCCACTGATTGTCACACCCACCTAAGTGGGGCGAAATTCGTTCTCTGCATTTGACCCATCCCCTGAGGGAGCGGTGAGCAGCAGCAGCAGCCGCGCTCGGGAATCATATGGTGATCTAACCTCCCATTTTCAACCATTATTGCTGAGTGTCAAGCAGAGCGGCAATGGGTCCGGCATTTTTATAGTCTTTGGTATGACCCGGCCGGGAATTGAACCCACGACCTCCCAGTCTCAGGGCGGACACTGTACCACTAGGCCACTGAGCTGGTCCATATGGGTATGTATAGTGGAAGCTCTTTTACTTTCTTTAGTAACGTTAAAGGAACAGCGGTGATAAACTAACCCAGAAATGCTTATAAAATTCATCTGGAAACCCATCAGGACCTGGTGATTTGTTGTTGGGCATATTATTAAGAACTTATTTCAGTTCTTGGAAAGTAATTGGTGCTTATATAAATTTATTTGCAAAAAAATGTCATGGAATAATAATATAAAAAAAAGCCCCTCACGTCAAGTTAAAGCTAGATTTGTAGTGAATGTAGCTCACCGCCGTCGTACGGCTTGGGGGAGGTATCTCGACCGTGGTGGGACTTGCCGAGCGGACCCCTCTTGCCGTAGCCGCCGTGCTGGCCCTCGTATCCGCTGTAGTCGTAGCTGGTCTTGGAGTACTTCTCCAGCTCCTTGGCCAGGTTGGAGCGCGGCGTGCTGGTGGGGACGTTGTTCTTGTAGCCGTACTGAGGAATCTCCAGCTGCTTCACGAAGCACATGGGCCTAACAACGCAGCGGGGGATGTCGTTTTGCAACACACAGAATAAGTCTTATCATCATGAAGGGGCGGAGAAGAAGTGGGTGGTACCTGAGGACGCGGTCTGATGTCTGATTGGACTTGCTGCCGCCACCGCCGCCGCCGCCGCCGCCGCCGCCGCCGCCGCCGCCGCCGCTGTCCATCACGTGACTCTTCTCGTGCACCTTCGCCATCTTCTCGGCCGCCGCAATGGGACAGCCCGACAGACTGGACACAGTTCACCAATCGCCACAAGGGAAGCTTAATTCAACGTGATACTAGAATGGCAACACTGAGTAGTCCTTGCTTTGGCGCAACGCCCTAGCTCCGCCCCCACTATGCATCATATTGTCCATTATGAACGCGATTAAAACCACCTAACTGACCCAAGATCAGTTTTAGACAGTGATGAAAGACCTCGGCGTGTTACCGGCCGTTCTTCTCCCACTGCAGCAGTCGCGCGCGAGCCGCAAAAGGCTTCCACGTAACAAGCGTTACTTCAATCCAAAACACGAGAAACACCCACCCCACACTTTTATTTTTGGTTTTGGCTTCTACTTTGCAAAAAAAAAAAAAAAAAAAAGGAAAACAAAGAAAAAGCCTCCCCAGCAGCGAACCACGTTGGAGTTTCTTCCCTTTGGGGCCATCGTGACTGTGAAAATCAGATAAATTCAGGACCACATGATTATTTTATTACATGTATGTTGTTGTTTCTGCATTATTTTATGTTTCACATTAGCTTAAAGCTAGATGATTTTTTTGGGGATAAAATATGGGTTGGTTGAACATTTTGGCCTTTAAACGATCTTTAATTCTCATTTGTTTCTACAGAATATTTTTGATGATGTCAAAATGTGTTTTAATAGCTTTTAAAAGTGTTTTAAAATATATGGAAACATGTTTCTACGTTCTCTCACTGTGGTGGATTTTCACCGAATTCACCGCATGTCGCGTCCACAAAGCATCCACGTCGAGCGTTTGAACGCGGAGCGGCCAGCGGGAAAAGCGAGCGACACATCAGCCACTGCTGCTATGCGGGCGTTTCCATGGCGACGGCCAGACATGAAAGCCCGCGCGGCGCTGCGGCGCCTCGCTAACAGATGCTACGCTAGCTAGGGCTGCTTTGTCTCCTTCGCTCCCAGTGGGGCTGTACCACATAACGCCGCCGACAATGTGTGACAACGCGCCCAGGCAGATTTTCTTAGTAGAATACAGTCTTAAACTAACGAAATTATGGAAAATGTGCCAATTTGATTTTGAGAAATGGACACCAAAGCCTTCAGCTGACAAGTTGACAAAACACACCTGCATGGCACCCACGTCAGTGCCCGCTTTAGCGTCTGCTTAGAACGGGAGGACCCAAACTGCCAAAATTAAAAAATAAATAAATGAATGAATAAAAGTGACAATGAAAACGGATATGAAAAATATAATTAAAAAAATTAAGACAAAAATAACTATAAATAGAAATAAAAACTATATATGTATATATAGATTGTATATAAGTCAAAAAAAAAAAAAGAGATTCAAAAAATAAAAATAAATCTAAAAATAAATCTAAAAATAAATATACCAAAATAAATATCAATCAATAAATAAAAACGCTAGGCTCTAACAATTATTTATTTGTTTTGTTTTGTTAATTTTTTCCTTTTCGGACACATTATTACAGGTTACATCGATCACGTCATATCATTTGCAACATTGACATTGAAGCCCTGGCTTATTAGTAACCCGTCCCCATTGATTCTTACTATACGCATCAGTCATATACATTGATTATAATATTTCATGCTGCAGACGCTCTGTCAGGACGAAATGTTATTCAAATAAGGAGGCGGGTCCTAACGAGAGTGTTTTTGAATTATTGATTGATATTTAATTCTATTTTTAGAATTATTTTTGATTTCCTTTTAGTCGTTTTTCATTTTTTCTCTTATTTATTTTGTTGTTTTTATTTCCATTTATATTTATTTTATATATTATTATAACATATTATTTTTTTATATTTATTTTTGTGTGTTTAATTTTGGAATGATATTTTTTTTTATATCCATTTTTAGCTTCACCTTGATTTATTTATTCGTTTTTAATTTGGGCATTTTTGCTCCTCCTTACTTGGTGGCCGCTGGCTGACTCACCTGCGGTGCGAGTTCCTGTTGCTATTGACATGACCCCGTCCGGAGCAGCCGGGGGTCGGGCACTTTAAAACATTCTCATACATGGCAAGGACTTGACAGGAGAAGGTGAGAGAGACAACGAGGGTTAGGAGCAGACAGGAAAGTTAACCGGAAAAACCCGCGCGAACAGCATCCAACGTGCACGTGCTGCATGCAAACATTGGGAAGGAAGCGTCAGGTGCGAATGAATGGATGTGAACCGAGGATGGACAGAAAAGGTCTTAAAATTCGTCTGGTGCGGCGCAGGTGAGGCAAAGCGACTTCGGTTTGGAAGCTTCCGACGGGGCGAAATGAATGTTTGATCGAGCTATAAAAAGGCAGCAGGTAACGCCGCGATCGTCTTCACATCGCATCGGCCGACATCACAAAAAAAAAAAGCAAAAGCAGACGTCACCAGTGTGATGAGGGGGAAGAAAACAGATGAAAAAACATCAGATGCGACATGAATTTCATTTTTGATTACAAAGGATATTTCAAACAATTATGGCCCTTCATACATCGGCCAAAGCGATCTGTCAAATTTTTGCAGATTAATTTTACATTTACGTACTGTAACCATTTTTATTATATAATGATATGATATTTATTTTTCATTCATTAAATGCATTGTGAAATTCAATTTAATATTTTCTATGAATTTTACTTTTTTTTAAATTAATCATCTGATTAATCTGTAATTGGTATTTTTTTTCTGCCAAAAATCAGAATCGGACTAAATTTTTTAATAATAATTTGCTATTTTCCAAATTGTGTTGTATTTCAACAATGATTTTACCATTCAAACATCTAAAAAAAAGTCGAATAAATTAAATGAAGTAAGGCCAAGTTGTTTTAAGTGATTTGAAAATTTTACCCCCAAAATTATTTTAGTAAAATTGAAAATAAACGAATAAATAAAGATAATTTTTGCCAACAAAATAAATGACCAATTAATCCAACACAACAAACATGCAGGACGGATGATGCAGATGAAGATGACGCGTTTGACTTCCAACAAGTCATCTGAACTCTCGTTCATCTCATTAAATAACGAGTTCTTTGATTTATAGTTGCAAATAATTGTAACTTGTTTTAGCAACAAGTAGAGGGTCCATTAAAATTCATTCACTGCCATTGACGGTTATGGACGCCATTTGAATGCATCCAAATGAACTCATTTGCGCCCAAAAACGTATAAATACGTTCTATTTTAAATATGACCATGCTCCCAAAGACGTATTTATTTGTTTTTTTAATACTTTTTTTTATGCTAGAGCATACAGAAGGCTTGAAGCAATGGTAGTTATTACAAAAACGGCCAGCAGGTGGCAGCAGAGTATAAGAGATCAACCAGAGCCATGTTGCAACAAAGCTCTGCTTTTAACAGATTTGTGAATAATAATGAAACCTAGCTACATTCTAATGCTAATTGCTGCAAAACGGAAGCAGATAAAAATATACTTTTTTTTCCCCCGATGAAAGAAAAGACTCAAATCTTTCCTTTGGTAGGTTCCATGTTTTTATAGCAATAGAACACAATATTCTGTGGGCCTTGCGAAATCAGTCAAAATCCAGTAAAACAGCCGGGAGCAAAGGGGGTTGCTTCAGTCAAAATGGCTGCTAGTGAATGAGTAAATATTTAATAAATGTTAATAAAGTTCGATGACTTGTTTTCAGTGAGTCAAATGTGCTGCGCGGCGTGTAGCGACTTACTCTCAGGGGGGACGCGGTCTTTGTGAGGACAGCCGGACAGGCTGCGGTGATGCGGGTACAGGCCGGTCACGTGACCCGTGCCGTCACAGCCCGGCGTGGGACATTTGCTCTCCTTCTTGTCCCCCCGCGAGGATTCTAGACAACCACGAGACAGATTTACAATCAACGCACTTTGTGTGAGTCTGTGTGTGTGTGTGTTACCTTTTGTGTAGTAGCCCCTCTTGAGTCCGTCGTGGTGCATCCTGGACTTGCGTTCCTCGCCCATCCTGTGCTCTCCGTGGTGGTGGTGGTGGTGGTGATGAAGATGGTGGCGGTGGTCCCGCCGGGGCTGCTTGTGCTCCGAGAGCAGGCGGTCCCGCATGACTTTGGCGCGCTCCGACTCCAGCGCGATGGCCTTCTCCAGCAGCGACAGGTTCCCCTTGGCCATGTCGAAGGTGTCGTCGGAGCGCTCCGAGGCCACCGACGTGGTGTCCTCGTCGCCCTCCTGGCTGCAGCTGGTGGGGTAACCCCGCGACGCCGGGCTCAGCTGCTCGTCCAGCTTCAGCAGGTTGACCATGTCGGAGAAGTTGCGCTCCGGAGGGCCGCAGTCGTCCTGGCATCCCGGCTGGCAGACGTCGTACCTGACAGGACGGCGGGGCCGGCGCCACAAGTAGGAAAAAGGTTCAAGATTTGTTTCTAAATGCATGACGCAAGATAACTCAAAACTTTTACGACATGCTGCTAGCTAGTAAAGTATGCGTACACCTTGAAAAAGTATCTTCCTTTCAGATAGTCTGCTAGATTGATGGCATTAGAGTGCCTCGTTGTTAACCGTGAGTGTGCCAATGTCATGGTAAGAAAGACAGAAGCACCCGGAGGGGAAACAAAAGGGAAGAGAGTCTAACTTGACAGCTAGTGTGCTGACCTGGGGCTTAAAGGGAGCATAGCTGCTTTAGAGTGCCTCATTGTTGGCCCTGAGTGTCACAAAAATAATGCGGAAGAGCAAGGGGAAAAACAGCAACAATAAAAGTCCAATTTGACAGCCAGCATGTGGATCAGGGCTTTAGACTGGCGAGGCCACAATTGAGTGCCTCGTTGTTGGCCATGAGTGTGCCAATGTCATGGTAAGAAAGGCAGAAGCACCCCCGCAGGTGAAAAGAAGGCCAGAAAAGCAAGTCTAACTTGACAGCTAGTGTGAAGACTTGGGCTTTTAACTAGCATATCCGCTTTAGAGTGCCTTGTTGTTGGCCCTGAGTGTGTGCATGTGACAAAGAGAATGCAGAAGAGCAAGGGAAAAAAAACAACAACAACAAAAAGTCCAATTTGACAGCCAGCGTATGGACTGAGGCTTTGGGGTCAGGAGGGGGAAAAAACAAACACAATAAAAGTCCAACTTGACCGAAAGCAGACTTTAGGCTGGCGTGGCTGCTTTAGAGCGCCTCATTGTTGACCATGAGTGTGCGCACGTCACAGAGAGAATGTGGAAGAGCACAGGAAAAACAAACAATCAAAAAAGGCATGCTGACAGTAAGCATGTGGACCGGGGCCTCGGGGCTGGCACGGCCACTTTAGAGTGCCTCGTTGTTGGAGAGAAGGCGGAAGACCTGCACCCGCCGCATTGTGTACCTGTTGAGGTGGTGCGCTCCCTGCTGGTCGGCGTGGTTGTGCATTTGGTGGTGGTGGTGGTGCGCCGGGCAATCGGCCGGGTGCGTCTCGCTGAGTTTGCGGGCCAAGTCGAAGCACTGATTCCGCAGACACTCCAGACTACTGAGACACACTTCCTCCTCGCTTTCCTCCGCGTGGCCGCCGCCGCCGCCGCCGCCGAAGCCGAAGCCGGGCCGCCCGTTGAGGCCCACTTCGGGGTAGCCGTCATCCGGCATGACGGCGCCGTGGCCCTGCGCCAGGAGCTTGAGCGAGTCCACCGTCTCCCGGACCACGTCGCTGTCCAGGTCCACGCTGAGGTCGGCTTTCCTGTGGCCGCGCTCGCTGCCGTCCTCGTCCTCGTCGTCTTCGTCCTCGCCGCCGCTGTTGGAGGAGTTGCTGTTCATCTCCGACTCGGTCAGGGCCTGGTACGCCGCGTCTTCCGCGATCTTGCCAAGGTTGAGCAGAGACTTGGCCACCAGCTCGTCGTAGTTCTCAAACTCATCGCAGGGACCGGGACCGGGACCGGGACCATGTCCAGGGTTAGAACCTGGACCTGTGATGCAGCTGTGGTTGTTGTTATCATCCTTATGGAGTGGAATAAGCTTCGATTGTCCACTTGGTTGGTAGTCAACTGTCAGGAAGGAAAAAAGAAAAACGTAAAATTAGAAAAAAATTTGCGGCGTCAAAATTGTGCGTTCATTTTGTTATTTTAATTTAAAGTTCCTTTAACGCCAATTTTTTTTTGGCGTGCGATTAATGACCGCCCCTTACTTGGAAAGCCTGTACTGGGGGAATTGCAGTCGCAACGCAGCAGACACGCCCATGTCCAAATTTAGCCGTAAAACATTTCATAATAATAATAATAATATGCGGTCAAGTTTTATTTTACAATTTTAAAAATGTGCAGAACTTCACAAGTAACTTTATGTTAAAGAGTTGACAGCTCTTAATATGAAAAGCAAAATGCACTGCGCTGTCACCAACGTCTTACAGATGCAATTATGCCATCTAGTGGCAGAAAAAAGACCTGAACACAAATTAATATCACACTCGTTTTTTTACAGTACAGTACATCTTTTTTATTTTTATTTTAACTCAATTGTATTAATTATTAGGAAATTACTGTATCAATGACTAAAAGAAGCAGCCATATTTAATATGATTCTTTTATTATTGTATTTTATTATTGTATTTTTTTCCACTTTTATGTTAACAAGAGCATTTTATTGTACATTTAGAACAGATCTAAAATTTGCAATTAATCGTGAGTTAACTGTTGAAGTCATGCGATTAATTACGATTAAAAATGGTAAATGCCTGAAACCCCTAGAAAAAGTAATTGCTGTTGTTGCCCTGTTGCATGATGGGGAAAAAAAACGAAACTCACCCTGCTGATGATTGAGCTCCTCCTCTTCCTCGTCCTCCATCTCGTTGTGTCCTGCTGCCAACCCGGCGGCGTCCTCAGGCCGCTCCTCCTCTTCCTCCTCCATGTCATCAGAGAACTCCTCCTCCTCCTCCTCCTCTTCCTCCTCACCCTTCTCGCCTCCATCCTCCTCCTCCTCCTCCATGACTTCTCCTCGCTCCCTCTCCTCCAGGGCGTCCTCGTTGTAGTCGCCGTCTTCCTCCTCCAAGTCGTCCTCCAGCTCGTCGCCCTCCTCGTCCTCCTCGCCCAGGCAGGAGGCGCTGAAGGCTCTCCTCTTGGCGGCCGGCTCCAGCGGTTGCTTTTCTAGCGCCTTCCTCTTCTTGGCCAGCGGGCATCCGTACACGCTGAGGAGGTGATGACATGGAAAGTCAAACCCAAATCTTTGGACTATCATTTGAAACTCACTTGACACTTGTTGCCCTTCAAAATAAAGATTTGATTTGGAAACATTGCACTGGGAGACTCTTCCATTAACTCTGCGGGTGCGATTGATTATAGTTGCAAAATCTCGTACCGGTGGAACAGATTAATCCCACTTCCATTCATTTCAATGAGAAAGGACGATTTGGGATTTTAAGGATCAAGCATCCTCTTGGAAACATTGCACTGGGAGACTCTTCCATTAACTCTGCGGGTGCGATTGAAAGTACAATCACGATGGGTTCGATAAAGTTGCAAAATCTCGTACCGGTGGAACAGATTAATCCCATTTCCATTCATTTCAATGAGAAAGGATGATTTGGGATTTCAAGGATCAAGCATCCTCTTGGAAACATTGCACTGGGAGACTCTTCCATTAACTCTGCGGGTGCGATTGAAAGTACAATCACGATGGGTTCGATAAAGTTGCAAAATCTCGTACCGGTGGAACAGATTAATCCCACTTCCATTCATTTCAATGAGAAAGGATGATTTGGGATTTCAAGGATCAAGCATCCTCTTGGAAACATTGCACTGGGAGACTCTTCCATTAACTCTGCGGGTGCGATTGAAAGTACAATCACGATGGGTTCGATAAAGTTGCAAAATCTCGTACCGGTGGAACAGATTAATCCCACTTCCATTCATTTCAATGAGGAAGGACGCTTTGGGATTTCAAGGATCAAGCATCCTCTTGGAAACATTGCACTGGGAGACTCTTCCATTAACTCTGCCGGTGCGATTGAAAGTACAATCACGATGGGTTCGATAAAGTTGCAAAATCTCGTACCGGTGGAACAGATTAATCCCACTTCCATTCATTTCAATGAGAAAGGACGATTTGGGATTTCAAGGATCAAGCATCCTCTTAAAAAAAAATAAAAATCAAATCAAGTCAAGTAATAATGGCGCTTATTCGAGCACGGCCTCAATCATACAAATCCCATAACAGTTATTAAGTGACGGCAAAACCCGGCTTTAATTGCTCCAAAAACCGGCAGCACAATTACAGCCGCCCGCTAATGTGGATTTGAGGAAATCAATTAGGACCATTTCCATATGAAAGAGCTTCTTTGCTGTTTGGGATGCAAATGCGGCGAGGTAACGTTCCCTGGCTGCCATTTGGGGCATTAGAAACATTTTAAAAAACAGCTTTGCAAAGACAATAATAATAATGCGCATGTTGGATTTTCATCCTTGATAAGGGTTGCCAAAACATTAGGAACAGCACTGCATGAAAAAACTTACTTGACTGTAGGTACTTTTATTAAGACGACATTTAAATAAACATTTAACTCTTTGACTGCCAGACGTTTTCAGAAAAGGGATGCCCTGGGTGCCAACCGATTTAAGCATTTTGACTGATCTTTCAAGGTCCACAGAAAATTATGTGTTTGGACTATGGAAACACACATACTACCAAATGAAAGATTGGACTCTCATCTTTCATCAGAAAAAAAAAGTTGTTTCTACCTTATTCCGTTTTTCAGTAATCAACAATAGAAAATAGCTAGTTTCACCTCTGTTTTGAAACAAACGTCTTTTAACGTCTTTGGCACTCCTCCATAGGATCTTACTAAACGTTATTTAATGTTTTTGGCAGTCAAAGAGTTAATAATAATAATAATAATAATAAATAATAATTAAAAAAAAAGAATAATAAAATAAATACATTTAAATAACCACTTACTAAAACAAAATCTGGTGCGTTAATAACAATATATTAATTGATAAACAAAATATGGAATATAATACACTGTCGTCTGGTTTGTAATTCTTTCTTTTTTTTCTGGTTTGTAATTCTAACATATTGAGGAATAGGATGAACAAGTGAATCGAGAATTCTGGCCTATCCAGTAGCTTTTTTTGGGGGGGTTTTGTTTATTGTGTGTGTACCTAATCAAGTGACCAGTGAATGTGTGCAAACATCTGCTGTACTGTAAAATTTTTGTGCGCATGAAAACGAACAGAGACACTGCAGCATACGCGTGTGTGTGTGTGTGTGTGTTTGTGTGCGTGTGCGCAAGCATTTGTGTGACCTTGGCCACCTCGCGGTCTCCCGCCAATTAAAATTCCAGCAGTAATTAAAGCGGATCAGAAACGAGGGAACGCCGCAAGGACAAGCGACTGCGCATGGTAATTAGGTGGCGTGTGCGCGCGTGTGCGTGTGTGCGCGAGCGCGTGCGTGACGCTGATGGATTTCCCGCACGATGCCGTGTGATCGATTCGTTTGTGCGGAAGTGGACCATGTTTTGTGTCGAGGCGACGGCGTCATTAGCATGTTGCTACGCCGGCGCACTCCATTGATGCAGGGAAGCTAAATATGCTAAATGCTAATGTAGCATTTCCCGTATAGCTCGGGGCTGATGGCGCCGTCGCGCTCACACGCACCAACTAGGCTCAGCGTAGTATTTAAAATCAATTGTAGCAGCTTTTGCCAGCTCTGTTGCCGTGGTTACCGGCGATCCGCTAGACCTCGAGAAACACACGCGAGAGGGGAACACCTGGCGCGTGCGAGAGCGTCGTCAGTGCTTTTGTAGGACTCGTCTCCTCGTCATGTTCCAAAAAAAAAGTCAGATGGATCAATTAGAGCAATTAGCAAAAATAACTCAAATTAAAAATTGAAAAAACATTTTTGTTAATAAAAATAAATAAAACCCAAAACTAACTAAAACTACATCTTATGTTTATAAAATTAGTTAAAAAATAGAAAAAAATATTATTTTTTAATTATTATTTATTTATTATTATTATTTATAATCCTTATTTTGTTTTTATCTTTTTTTTTTTCAAATCGGCTTTTAGAATATAATTAAAATGTACTTATTGTTTGTATTGTCCATACAGAAGAAGGTCAGAATTCAGATTCAGAATTGTAATACATTAATTGAAGAAAAATCAAAGTAATACTAAAACAAACAAAAAAATGAACTAAAATGAAGAATTTTCAACAAAATAAAATTTAACAAACCTGCTCAAAAAATTAATTAAAACTAACTGAATTAAAAAAAAAAAAAAACAGGTCAAAGAGATAAAAATGAACTTAAAAGAAAAAAATAAAAATATTGCTCGCTCAAATGTAACATTTCGGTTCGCAAAAGATCTACCAATTAGTGGCTCGTAACTCAAAAATGTGTGGAGGTACTGCATGCTGAGGATAGACAGAACGGGATCATGCCAAACACCCCCCCCCACCCCCCCCCGGCAATGCCACGTATTGACACTCATCACCGTGGCAACGGTTGCACGCGTGTGCGGGTTCGTTAGAACGGAGGGTGTCAGCCAGGCGAGGGTGCGGAATGCGGGGCTCGCGGTTGCCATGGCGAGGGGGGGGGGGTGCATCCCTCCCGGTCGCCGTACTGCAGCATGCACACGGTCCTGTCGCCATGGCGACCGCCTCCAGAGAGCAGCGGAGGTAAAGCCGGGTAGACGCCAAAGGTACAGAGAGAGAGAGAGAGAAAAACGTAATGAGGAAGAGAGAGGGCGAGAGAGGGAGAGAGAGAAAGTGAGAAAAAGAGAACGTGAAACAGAAAGCGGAAGATAGAGACAGAAAAGGAGAGAAAGTGAGAGAGTAAAAAATGAGTGAGGGAGAGCTTGAGAAAGAGAGAAATAAAGAAAGAGAAGGAGAAGAAGAGAGAGATGGGAGATGGAGAGAAAATGGAGAGATGGACAGAAAATGAGTAAGAAAAAGAGAGAGAAACAGAAAGAGAAAGTGAGAACGTGAGAAAAACAGAGAGATGGAAAGACAAGGTGGCAGAAAAAAGAAAATGAGAAAGAAAAAACGGACAGAAAAAAGTCAGCAAGAGAATGAAAGAAGAGAGTAAGGAAAAAGATATGACGTGAAACGAGAAACACAAAAAGAGGAAGAGAAAAGAGCACAAGAGTGAGTGAGAAAGAGTAAAAGTGCGAGAGAGGACAGAAGAAGGAAGAGTAAAGGAAGAGAAAGAGGAAGAAAGAGAATGATTGAAAGCAACAAAAAAAAGAAGCGAGCAAGAGAGAAAAATTGAGTGAGAAAGAAAGAGTAGGAAAGAATAGAAAAATAAAGAGAGACAGAGAAAGACGAAGAGAAAGTGACAAGAAAGCAAGAAAAAGAAAGAGGGAGAAAAAAAAGAAAAGAGAGTAAGAGTGTGTGAGCTAAAAAAAACAAGAGACAAAGAAAGAAATGAGAGAGAGAGAAAGAGAGAGAGGTGGTCCCGTCATCACTACTGCCCCCTGGAGGGCAGCTGAGAAATCAACATCGCAAAGCACGCCAAGCACAAGTCACGTGACCAGCTGGCCGCCCTAGTGGTTGGCACGTGCGGCTCGCAACCAAGATGCATGTTTTGCACCCTCAACAACACGTTAGCATGCTTAGCATGTCGGCTACGCTCAAGTGGAGCCTTTCAATGGCCGTCTGCTGCTCCACATAAAAATGCAGATTCGGCAAAAAACACCCAAAAAAAAGTTGTGCGCCCCACGTGACCTTCCCGGCGCAACGCTGGCGGCCATTTGTCATCGTGGCCTTCTTATTATGATGTCGCCGCATCAAACACAGCTGGCCACACACACAAAACACACGCACACCCAGAGTTAGACGACTTTTTTTTTTTTTTTCTTCTCTGGAATGCTCACATGTGCACACGCACACACTCGGATTATAATCGTTTTGAATTTGTCATTGCACTTATGTTTTGATTTCATTTTGACTTATTTTTTTTTGTTAGATTTTAAGACTTTTTTCCCCTGAAAATTCTTCATTTTTATTTGGTGTTTATTAGTTTGAGCATTAGTGTTAGTTTTCTAAATATATGGAGTAATTGCAGAGTGCAAAATAAATAAAAAAAAAGTAAAAAAAAATTGTGTAGCTGTTCTGAGCAATGGGAAAAATTGCAAACTAAAATAACGTGATGTTGGTAATTGGTAAATGGAAATCTTTGCAACTTTTCAATAAAAAAAAAAATTGTGTAATGAAGTAAACTACAATTTTCAAATGATTGTTTGATCTTCCTTCTACAGCAATACCGAAATAAATACATTTAAAATGAACCTCGAAAGCTCATGATATTAATAGACAAAGATGAAAAAAAATCTTCAGTTATTATACTTCATAAAAAAAATTTTTTTTTTTTAATTTGAGATATTTTGTTAGCATTCGTTAACTATAATAAGACACGCACGCACACGTGGGAGCGGTCGGGCCTTACCTGCGGTGCCTCGCGTACTTCCCGCTCACGTGACCAGAACCGTCGCAGCCTGCCGTCGGACAGCTGAGAAGACAAAGACCACAGTCGGGAGACGTCAAGGGAAAGTTGATTCACATTTGGCAAGAATAAACGATTCACAACAACCTCGGTGATTGTGCTTTCACAAGCGTACCTAATGAAGTGACTATTTGACGAGCGTAGCTATAATCCGTTGAGCCTTTCTTCCGTCGCGGGTGTGACGCTCGCGACAAATCTGTTGCTCTTCCGGGATTCATTTTAGGCAGTAGGGGTGTGCCCCCCCCCAAAAAAATTTGATTCTCATAAGAATCGCGATTCTCATTTAGTAGGATTCAGAATCGATTTTAAATATCCCAAAATCAATTTTATTTACATTATTTTATACTGTCTTGCCTTTTGTCTGTGTGTGCCTTTATTTGGAGCGCTGTTCATGTTGTACCCGGTTTGGCCACTGGGGGGCAGTGTGGTTCCACGCGGTCTAAAACACTGTTAAGTTGTAGCCACATTAGAGAGTAGAAGGAAAAAGTCACGATCAAGTTATTCCAATAAAAGTAGTTTTTTTTTTTTTTTCAAAAGTGCCGCGAGTAGCGCGCTAATTAGCATGAGCGAGTCAGACCGGAGTAGATCATTACAATTCCTTGCACATCTAAAGATTGAAGCGAAAAACATTGTCAATCAAATCATTTGGAATCAAAAATCGATTCTGAATCGAATTTGACCCCCAAAAAATCGGAATCGAATCGTAAGGCATTCAAAGATTCCCACACACATATTCACCCACATACAAAAAAAAAAATACAAAAAAAAATACAAAAAAAAATCAAAAAAAAAATAAAAAAATATATATATATATATAAAAAAAATACAAAAAAAAAAAAAAAATATATATATATATATATATATATATATATATATAAAAATACAAAAAAATAAAATAAAATAAATATATATATATATATATATATATATATATATATATATAAAAAAAAAGGAGAGCAATGATGATGACCGAATGAACAATACTAAGCTCTCCAGAAAAAAATAAAAAAAGATTCCCACCCCTATTAGGCAGTAATTGAAATCTTATGAATTATAGTATATTTATTGCGTCTTAGGTTGGTTTTGTCAGCATTCATACGAAGTTTAGCTCAAAATTTGGATCATTATGACGTACGCAAACATGACGTGCCAACCCCCATTGCGCGTGTGCGCGTCGATTTCAGCGGCCTCGCGAAGCCTCCGGCAGAACAACAGCATCATTTAATTCGCCGTGAGTCACTGTTTGCATCAAAAGTAAGTGAGCGTGCGCGTGCGACAGGACACGGTGTTTTGAGTCAGACTCTGCCCCGCATGGAAATTGATTTGTAATCTCCCTGCATGCATTCTTATTTATCACTTAATGAGATGGTGCCCACACACACACACACACACACACACACACACACACAAAATTAAAACCCGACGCTGACATACCTGAACAATTCCTGCGTCATGGCCTCCATGATAGCTTCACGCGGGGAAAACGGTGAGTGAAGACAGTTAGCGCCGGCTCGTGACAACAAGTTACCACGTCAACATGACGGACACAAAAAGTGTTCTCGAGAAGTACAAAGAAGGCGCCAGAGCTAAAACAAGAACAAGGAGATGTAAGTGCAATAACATGCGAGGGAGCGAGAAGTACGGAAACAGTTGCAGAGACGAGGGAAATAGAGTCATTAGACGATGCAAAAAAAAATAAAAATGAGAAGGCAAAGGTAGGAAGAAAAGAGGAGAAAGAAGGACATTAAAGGAAGAATGAAGACAGAAAAAAAAGACGTAAAAAAGGAGAATGAGGAGTTCATCAACGGAAGTAAAAAGAAAAAAGGAGGAAGCTAAAAAGACAAAGGAGGAGTAAAAGCGCGCAAAAAAAGGAGACAGAAGGGAGTTAACGGGAGGACTTGCAGCAGTGGTGTCAAACCTACGGCCCGCGGGCCGGATCGGGCCCGCAAAGGGGTTTAATCCGGCCCGTGAGATGATTTGGTAAATGATGATGATTTTGTCGGACCAAAATTAATCAGCTGGCCACAATCAAAACATTCATTTGTCATTTCGCAAGCAGTCCTCAGATGAGCAAAGCAACTTTATTTTACACGCAACCTAAAAAATAAAAAAATAAAGTGTAAAAAATCATAGACAGACATAAACGTGTTAAATACGACATTTGCTGGAAACGCAAACAAATATGACAAGGATGAACGTACTTCGCTAACAATGCATTCTGGGAACAACATATACGCAAAAACAGGTGGATTTAACACATCTGGAACTCACACATGCAAAGCGTTGTATTCGTGTTATTTTTTGGAACAATAAATACGATTACAGTTGAGCGCCGCAATTTAGGGCTGGCTCACAAATAGCGAAAAGATGCGTATCATTGGCGGAAATTGTTTTTAAGTGATATTTTTACCGATCCGGCCCACTGAGCTGATATGAGTTTGACACCCCTGACGTTGGGGATGTTACGAGGAGAAAGGAGGAGTTAGTTGAGGAGAGTAAAAAGGAGGAAAAAGGAGCAGCCGGAGTCAGTAACGACAAGGAAAAAGACGGCATTTAAGAGGGTGAGGAAAAAAGGGGAGCGGAGATTTTGGAGGAAGAAGACTGGAAAGGGAAGAGAAAAAGAAGGAGAAAAGGAGGAGTTAAAAGGATGTAAAAAAAATGAGGAAAGGGACAAAGGAAGTAAAACGTAGAAGAGAAAGAGTTTGATGATGTTGAATAAAAGAGTAAGAGAAAGTGAAGGAGGAGTCAAAAAAAAAGAGTAAAAATTGAAGGAGAGAAAAGAAAAGGGATGCAGGAAGAGGGAGCAAAAAGAGGACATTCAAAAAACGAGTAACGGCATCGGAATGAAAAAAAGAGAACAAATAAATTCAAGTGAAAAAAAGACAACAGAGGAAGAAAAAAAAAAAAGGAGAAATATGGAGTCAAAGGGAATAAAAAGGAGAAAGGAGCTCGTGGGAAGAGAAGACGGAGAAAGCTGTGGGATCGAAAAGGGAGGAGGCGGCAAAGGAAGGCAAACTTTGCGCCGCCGCACAACGCATGGGAATGATCTGAGCTTCAACGTAACAGGAAAAAGTGAGTGAAAGAAAAAAAGGTGAAAAAAAAAGAAGAAGCGGAGGAGGAGGAGTCAAGCTGCTTCCCACCTCGCACTCCTTTGGATCGGGTTCGATGGCGTTTGTCTGCTGCATTCACCTCCATCTGGACAGGAAGTGACATCAGCACATGAGAGCAAATTCGACGACGGTGACGATGAGCAGGACGAAGAGCGAACCTGGCTGGAGCGCAGAATGCGGACGGCAAAAAGCGCTTCAGGGCTCCTCCTCCTCCCCCTCGCTCGTCCTCATCATCTTTTCTGGAAAAAAAAAAAAAAAAAAAAACACATCGAGAACTTCAGGCGCTGTGAAGGTCAAAGTTCACACCGACACGCTTGCGATCATGTGATCGCGTCCGCCGAGACCGAAGAGACGGACGGCGGAGGCGGCGCGCGGGGACGCGGAAGACTGCAGTGCAGCAGCGTTCGCAATCCAAATGTAAATCGTCTCGGCGCTCGGCGGCGCTCGGCGGCGCGGCCGAGTTCATCTGAGGCCGCCGCTCTGCTTGCTGCTCGCCGTGCGCCGGCATCAACTGCCCACCCCCCCCTCCACCCCCACCCCGGGAGAAGAAAGCCCTCATCATCCCCTTCGGAGACTCCACCACTCTCTCTGTGCGTGCGCGTGCGTGGATAAACATATGATTGAATGTGCGTAATACATGGAATAGATAAGATAGAAAAAATAGAAAAAAATATACATAAAAAAAAACAACAACAACACAAACGACATTTTAACCACATAAAATTGTGGGTAGAAATAATTTATTGAGTGCAATGTATGTGGAAAAAAATAGATAAATAAAAATAATAATATTGCTAATAAAAAATTTTAAGCACATACAAAAATGGCAAAAAATCAAAATACATTTATTTGAAATGCATGAAAATGTGAAAAAAAAGTCCAAACGTGTTTAAATGCAGAAAGATGTGAAAAACATTATGAAATATTTTTTGAGTTCATGAGTAAAAAAAAATTTTTTTTAAATCTGTATTTAAGAGCATATGAGGAAAAAAAAGAACATATTTTTCTAAATGCAGTAATACATGGAATAGATGGGATGCGGTAAAAAAATATATACAAAAAAAAACAACTACATTTTAACCACATAAAATTGTGGGTAGAAATAATTTTTGAGTACAATGCATGTGGAAAAAATAGATAAATAAAAATAATAATATTGATAGTAAAAAAAATTTAAGCACATACAAAAATTGCAAAAAATCTAAATACATTTATTTGAAATGCAGGAAAATGTGAAAAACATTATGAAATATTTTTTGAGTTCATGAGAAAAAAAAAAAATTTAAATCTGTTTTTAAGAGCATATATTTGTGAGGAAAAAAAAAGAACATATTTTTCTAAACGCATAAAAATATGAAAGAGTAAGAACATATTTTTTTTAAATGCAGTAATACATGGAATAGATGGGATGCGGTAAAAAAATATACATAAAAAAACAAACACAAATGATATTTTCACCACATAAAATTGTGGGTAGAAATAATTTATTGAGTGCAATGCATGTGGAAAAAATTGATAAATAAAAATAATAATATTGATAATAAAAAAAATTTAAGCACATACAAAAATGGCAAAAAATCTAAATACATTTATTTGAAATACATGAAAATGTGAAAAACATTATGAAATATTTGAGTTCATGAGTAAAAAAAAAAATTTTTTTAAATCTGTTTTTAAGAGCATATATTTGTGAGGAAAAAAAAAAGAACATATTTTTCTAAACGCATAAAAATATGAAAGAGTAAGAACATATATTTTTTAAATGCAGTAATACATAGAATAGATGGGATGCGGTAAAAAATATACATAAAAAAAACACAAATTATATTTTAACCACATAAAATTGTGGGTAGAAATAATTTATTGAGTTCAATGTATGTGGAAAAAATAGATAAATAAAAATAATAATATTGATAATAAAAAAAATTTAAGCACATACAAAAATTGCAAAAAATCGAAATACATTTATTTGAAATGCAGGAAAATGTGAAAAACATTATGAAATATTTTTTGAGTTCATGAGTAAAAAAATATATTTTTTAAATATGTTTTTAAGAGCATATATTTGTGAGGAAAAAAAAAGAACATATTTTTCTAAACGCATAAAAATATGAAAGTGTAAGAACATATTTTTTTAAATGCAGTAAAAAATTTAAAAAAAAGCTTTCATAAAATTATGAAATAATAGGAAAACTATTTAAGTACAAAAAATATTTTTTTAGAAGGTAAATATGGGTGGACACCTTTTTTGAAGTGCAAGTGTAAAAAAAAAAAAAATTGTAAATTAAAAAAAGAAGAAAATATTTGTCTTAATGCATGAATATGTGAAAGAGTAAGAACATGTTTTTAATATAAAATGTGTAAAAAAAAAATACAAAACATTTGTTGAGTTATAAAAATATGTAAAACTAGGAAAACTGCACAATTTTTTTTTTTTAAGCAATTACAAGTTGCAATAAATATTTAAATGGAGAAAATGTGCGGATAAAAATTCAGAAATATTGCATTGTGTACAAAATATTGTGGAAAAACAAATCCTTTTTTTTTTTTAATGTACGCTATAAAAATTAAAAGAGAAAAATACTTTTTTTAATTGTATTTTTTAAGAAGGCTACCCAAAAAAGTGTGGGCACCTTTTGAGGCGCATAACATAACACTTTTTTTTTTTTTTTTACTGCAAAACGTGAAACTAAAAAGATGCATGGATTAAAAAAAAAAAAAAGAGAGGCAAAACATGCATATTTGCGCTATAGAATAAACATTTGAAGAAAATTCAGTTGTGTAAAAATGTGGCCAAATTAAGATTGCGATCTGGAATCTCGTATACGGCAGACAACCATCAAGCGTGTGTGCGTGCGCGCGCACTATATGGCGGTGCGGTGTGAAGAGGCGTCTCATGCTGTTTAGTATTCAGACTGACACTCAGCCTGTCTGCTACAGTCTGATGCAGCGCTCCTATACTCTCACGCTCGCACACTCTCACATACACTCTCTCGGGTCCGCGCGCGCACACACAATCGCGGGAAGGCACACGACGGCGCGCGCACACACGGTTGTTGTGTCTTGCGACCGCAGACAGGCGGAAAGCCAGCAAACAAACACGTGCGCTCGCTCGCAGTGCCACGTCGCAGCAATAATACAAAACAAACGCAGGCAAACCGATTTCGTGCGGCGCGTGTCGCATGACAGCAGAGACACACAAACACACGTGTGTGTTATCTTGGAACCAGGCAAATATTCTCTCTCTACGAATCAATAAAACATTTACAAGTCAAATTGAGTACTTTTAGACAAACAATCAAGTCGATAAAAATACACTCCCATTCGCATCTATGGAGGGCTATGCTAACATGCTAACAACGATGGAGTCCGTTTTCATTTGTGCAGTACCACATTGTACCACAACATGTCGGGTGGCAGCACTGAGCTCGACTGGAAAGGACGCAGCGTCATTAAACAGCAAGATGAAGAGGTGCGCCTTCAGTGTAGCATAGTAGCATTTTACATGTATTAAATATGCTTTAAGGCTGTAAAACCCCATCATCACACACTTGATACACTTTATATTTTCTGACATTTCTCACAAACATCCCTAGTAACGGTTAGAAGGCGGTTGGATAAGCTCGTCTCGTGGATTATGAGGGAGAGAAATTCCAACGTGTTTGCGATTGGCTGGCCTGAGCGATTCAAGGACACGCGTAAAAATGAGTTGCGCAACCTATATTGTTGATTTTAATATAATATATAATGACTGGATTTTCCTTATTTAGATATAGATACTACTGGGCAAAATATATCGTTATTCTATCCAAATATGGGCAGCGTCAAGCCGTGGAAATATATTGTATACAGCACACATATTGTCTTTTAGAACAGTACTTAACCATATTTACAATTTCATTGGATAAAATCACAAAGCTCGTGGTAAAAATGTCTTCCTTGACTGACACTATGTTTTGGTGGATCCAAAAAAAAGGCAGCCAGCAACTTGGTGGGCAAGGGGCGGACCCCTATTGCCCACATGATATGTAAATAAACGATTATTATGCCAGCCAAAGTCTTACTTTTGTTGTTTCATAGTCACAAAAAAGCTAATTTCCTCCACGTTTGTTTTTAGTGAAATGAAGTCATGTTCTACTGTTGATTACGAAAGAAACAGAAAAAGCTACAAACAAACTTTTTTTTTTCCCGGGTGAAAGAAGAAAGTCTAGTCTTTCCTTTGGTAGGCTCGGTCAAAATGTTCCAAAACAGCTGGCAGTGAGTTAAAATGTCACTTAATAGAAACGAGACTCATTAATTAGCGATTATGGTCACGACAATCCTGCTGAGTGAGTCCGACTGCAACAATGCAATACAATCGATAAGTTCTCGATATCAACCCTACGCAGGCGCATTTTCACCATAAAAAGTCCAATGCTAAATGCATGCCAACCTCAATTTGCTAAAGTTGTAGCTACTGTCCGTCATTGTCATATTTGACAAGCCTGAAAACTAAAAATGTGACATTTTCATAATTGACTCAAACTGACTAAGCTCGTATAATGTGCACTTTGAGCTTCATTTTATAAATGTAAATTACGTCACAAATAAGATCGATTATTCTTATAAAAATCCTGTGATCGATCGTCTTCGACATTAACGAACAAAACACGGCAAGAATCCACACTCAACAGCCACTTCATTAGGTACCCCATCCAATGAGAATCTCAATTTTGATTGAGACTGTCACATCGTACCGAGAGGCGTTCCCAATATTTTGACCACATTGTCAGAGGCAGAAAGTATCGTAAGCGTAACAAACAAAAATAAATATTGGGAATGGTCAAAAGTCAACACTGGTATCTTTTGTTTAAAAATAAATATAGATTTTGTGCGTGTCCCTAATGAAGTGTCCAGTGACTTCAGGTCAGCTGACAGGCGTCATCATGTAAACAAATTCATATTCATAGTAATAAAAACGCTTCTAGTAGATGATTTTGGACACTCGAAAATAATCAATCGCATAAAAAAGACGGGCGAGATGATGACGGCAATATTACGCAGGTGCCGCATTGCACGTGCACGTCTAATCGGCAAAAAAAAGTGGCGCCAAAGGAGGACGCCGCGCTGCCAACATTGTCCCCCCGTGGAGGCGCGTGCGCACCGCCGCCGACAACTGTCACCTCAACACGCGCGCGCGCGGAGGCAAAAAAAAAAAAAAAAAAAAAAAGACAACGTGCAGAGGCGAGCCGAGGAGAGGGCGCGCGTGCGCGCTGGGGAATGACGACGGAAAAGCAAAACATACCGGAAAAGACGCGATGGCGACTCTTCTTCTTCCTCTCGTCCGAGTCGGAGCGTGTGCACGCTGCCTCGGCGTCCCTCCACTTGCTCTCTCTCTCTTTTGTCGCGCGCTATCTGGCCATGCCTTCACTGGAGGGAGGGGAGAGGAGGGAGGGGGGGGGGGTTGGAGGGAGCCAGCCAGACAGACGCGAGGATGAGGAGGAGGATGAGGATGAAGATGGAACGCTGAGACACTGCAGAAGAAGAAGATGAGGAGCAAGGTTTACCTCCCTGGCGCACTCTTCCGTATCCTCCTCTCGCCCCCGCTGGCGGCCGCGCGCACGCAAGCCAAATGACGCAGCGGGGGCGCGCAAGCTCGTTCGCCACGCTCCCCTAGGCGCGCGCATGCACGCGCCTCCCACTGGGAACAAAGAACAACTTCCTGTCCACTTTTTGTTTGGCTAAGATGACTCGGGTGAATATTACTTTTCATTTCATAAATGGGAATTAAAGTCACTTTTATTAGGTACACCCACCTGCAATTAATAGCCAGTTTTTTTTTTAAACTTCAGGCATTCACTATTTGGCAATGACGGAGAAGATTTGGCAAATTATGGAGCCTCTGCTGCTCGTCCCACAAATGGATGCTCCTTACAAATGTGGCAACAGTCAAAAACAAAATAATTGGACTCAACTTTATTCATAGGGCAGTTTTCGACAACTGCTGCATACAAAGTGGTCCACCAGGAGTAAAAAATCATTAATACCAGAGCTGGACTGGCCATCTGGTATTCAGGGCAGATGCCCGGCGGGCCGGCCTCTTTCGGGGCCGATGCGGTGCTTTTTTTTAATGATCATTTCACCACAAGAGACTGGCCCACAATTTAGAGGGACCTGCAGTCCGTTCCTCCATTTCCAATGTACATTAGATAGCAAACTGAAACATCATCAATAACCATCGGTGGCAGAACTATGTCAGGTAAGAGTTGGTAAGAGTCAAAATGCCAGTCCAGCCTTTTGAATAGAATAACTGTCACCATTAATCAGTACAAAGTACAGTAAAGAAGTCATACTTGTAAAATATATTTCAAACATGATATACGACAATCCTCTTTTGCTATCTTTTCTCCTTCACATGTACAGTCCAACATTTTCCACATCTCAAATTCCTTCCTCCTTATCCTCCTCATGCTTCTACTTCCTCATTATTCATTATCCTCTTCCTCCCTCTTCATCTCCCTCCCTCCACACATCTGCTCAGCGCCTCGCTCTCGCCATCCGAGTCGTCTTCCCCGTGACCGCAGCCTGCAGTGATCTGAGGACACGCAGACAGCGAGCGAGAGGCGGGTAGAGACAGCTTTAAGTGAACGGGGCTGACCTATTTTGTTTGAAAAAAAAACAACAAAAAAAAAAAAACCGGAGCGTTAGCATCACCGCGTCACTTTTGCATTCGTCACTAGCTGCTGGATTAGCATCACAAACACTTGTAGCATATCATCAGTGTCATTTACAGTTGGGAAGTATGCTGCCCCCTAGTGGTGCCGCGAAAGGTCATCATCATGCCATAAGATGACAATTAATGAAGAATATCAAGTGAGCTGTCGACCGAACATATTTTATATTCATCCATCCAAGGGATGACATCCCCACGCCTCGTCGTTCGTCAGTACGCGTGCGCCAGCGTTCGTACCCGGCGTCTCCCCTCCCTGCGGCGGCTGCGTCACGCTCGCACGCTTCACGGCCGCTTATCTCATTTGTGCCGTAGTGACGTGTTTACCGCACAGGTCTCTACACTGTGTAGGTGTTTACTCCCCCCCCCCCGCCCCCGCCCCCGCCCCCGCCCCTGCCCCTTTCCTTCTTTCCTTCCACGGCAGCAGCAGCAGCCCCGGAGCACGTTGCAGGCTCAGTGGGAGAAAGTCAATTAGAGCGAGGCCGAGCCCGGCTGGCGGCGGGCGAACGGGAGCCAGATAAGAACGGCGAGATGGCGGCTGTCGAGCGTTCGCCCGGCAGGGTGCATGGGCGGGAAGCGCTGAACTTTGACCTCTACATGCAGACAAGGAACGTCGGCACCGGCCAGCCAGCCAGCCAGTCGGCTCTTTTTTTTTTTTTTTTTTTCCTCCCCTCCTACCTTCCATTTTTACAAATGAACTTTCTCAAAATAAAAAAACAAGCATATTTTTTTTTCTTGCTACAAACTTACCAGGGGAAATTTGGCAAATATCTTCTTGATAAATTGGGTCCATGCCAAATAATGAGCGTGACGAGATGCAACCTGTGCCATTCGAGTCAAAACAACCATAATCATAAGATGAGGGCGAAAAAATTAACAAATAAAAAAAGATGAGGAAAAAGTCAACTCACGGGAAGCAAAACATGTCTTATGGGGACATGGACACATTTGTCCTCTTTGTGGCTCTAAAGTGCTCAATTTGATTCAGATCAGGTGGTTGACCGTTTTGCATAACATTCCACTTTGGTTGCTTTGGTAGTATGCCTGGGTGGGCTATTGTCCATCTGCGCTGGAAAGCGGCTAAATATGAGCCGATTGCCTGAAAGACTTTGAAATTCATCCTGTTGCTTTCCCGCCTAAACATGGAACAGCCGTTTATAAATTACGAATATAGTTATTGTCAAACGCATATTTTAGATGTAAAGTTACGTGGTGGTCTGACGTGGCATTTCTGGAGGAATCCTAATAGCACCGACCCTAATGACCAAACAGACAATCCGATTTTAATTTTTCTTGGTAAGAAAACCAAAGTTTCCAACGTCCCGCGGAGAGAAAAAAATGTGAGTAGGCGTCCTTCCTGCTTTCCCGTTATCTTGCCGGGATTCAAACTTGCCACGAAAGTCAAGATGGCCGCGGGCCGGCTTTTGCAGAGCTCGCCAAAATGTCGATCCGCCTCCTGCGGTAATGAAGCCCCGCATGGGCAGAACCTGCCAAGTTTGCGAGTTGCGAATTGGACCGGGCCGCGCGGAACAAGACCAGGCCTGACCGGGGCCCGTCCGACTGCATCGAATCCTGACGGGTGCTGCGGGAGCCCAGCAGAAGCTTCGCCGCTTCCTGAAAGGTCGGATCTCCATCATGGCATTTGGAGTCGTTCTTTTTGTTTTGTGAAGTTGAAATGATGCTGTTGCCGTGGTAACGCTCGTCACAATCCTGATGAAACGTTTTCTGGATTTGATTGGCAGTTGGTACATAACAATTGTACATTTTATGCTTGTGCCTTTCAATATACGGCACCGGGATTGACAGATGTACAAAAATAATTTATTTGTTACTAGGGCTGGGTTTAAAAAAGTTGAATAATTGATAACGAATGGATTTTCCTTTTCGAGCCCAATATCGATTCATAAAACTATTGAATCCATTATTTAAATATCAAAATTTTCCCCATAAATAAAATGACTGTTCACATGAATTTAAATGTATTTTCTTAAATTTATGAAAGACCTGACTTATTGCACTTTAAGACAATTCGGACTATTTTATGTTTATATTTACAATTATTAAATTAGAATTATCTCATCCTTTGCTGATGTCAATGTAACTGATTATAACATGTGTTACTTTCATTAATAAACTAAATCATTTGGCCAGTTAAATGAAGGCCTTCATTTAGGAAAATCGCATGGCTTGAAAGGATTGAGAGTTGGCGACACGCCTGGCAGCGTATGAGGTCACTCGAAGTTGTTAGAAAGCGGAAGCAAAAGCTCCAAATGTAACGAAAAAGATGCCTTACCTTGAAGCGCTCGTCACTAGGGTCAAAGGAACATTTTAAAGCCTGCGAGGAGGAGAACAAATATTGTCAAGATGGCAATTTGCTATCTATTTATTTAAAGTTGAGCAGATTCCATAGGTTAAAGCAACGGTAAAAATTTGAAATCATAAAAAAATTTAATAACCCAAACCAAACCAAAATGTCAACTGGTGGCTGATAGCGAACTTCCGCTGGATTTTGCCCAGCGCGGCTCAAGTCGTGTAATCAAACTCAAAAGTGAGAAATTGCCAATGTCTGCCGTCACAAGGGAAGTTTTGCGGCCGCGGGTGCCGAGGACACGGCGGCTTGGCGTGCAACCCGCAGCCCCCGCGCCGTGTCAGCCGGTCGCGGGGAGCGGCGACCTCGGCAGAACATCTCGCTCGGAAAAAGTGGGAAAACTTCACGTGTCCGCGCTGTTGACTTCCTCCACTTTGCGCTTGTTCCTTCCCTCCAGCGGGGCCGCCACCGCGTTTCCATGCCAGCGCGGCGGCGCCGTTGCTAACGAGGCGGCGCCGGCGAGGAGGTGAGCGTGTGCACAGATGAACTCCGACCCGCGAGAGGCGCTCTTTCTCTCCCCCTCAGACTGGTTCGCCTCCGGCCGGGTGGCCGGGATCTGCGCTGGCTGCCAGGAAGGCGCTCGGGTCGGAACGCGCAACCCGGCGGAGGACGGGCGGAGTGGAGAGGAGCGAATTTGACGTTTGTTTACATCCAACCAACAAAAACATGAAGACAAACAAAGGAAGGAAGCAAGGAAGGCAACAATGGTGCAAAAAAAGGAAGGCAAAATGGGAGGAAGGCAACAATGAGGGAAAGCAAGATGGAAAGAAGGAAGGCACAATGGAAGGAAGGAAAGAAGGGCCTCCGTGAGCAAAGAAAGGAAAGATGGAAGAAAGTGAGCAAGTTCACAATGAAGGATGGAAAGAAATGTAAGGAAAGAAGAAAGGAAGGCATGAGGATGTCAAATCGAATGAACAATACTGAGCTCTCCTGGAAAGAAAAAAAAAAAAAGAAGAAGAAAGGAAGGCAAAATGGGAGGAAGGGAGAAAAAGTGAAAGGAGACAAGGAAGGCAACAATGAGGGAAGAAAGGCAGCATAAAAGGTCACAAGGAATGAAGAAAAGGAAGGAAAGACGACAATCATGTAAGCAGGAGGGAACAAAGGTGATAAGTGAAAGAAGGCAATGTGGAAAGGAGAAAAGTCACACGGAAGGAAGGCACAAATGAGGCAAGAAATGAAGTCAAAATGGAAGAGAAAACGGAAGCGACACAAAAGGGGGAAGGCAACAATGAAGGAAGGACGACAACACTGCAACAAGGTCACGTGGAAGGAAGGAGAAAAGGAAATAACACAAGAAAGTAGGCTGCATGGGAGGAGTGAAAGAAGGCGATAAGGAAGGCAACAAGGTCCCTCCATGACTTGGTGTTCATCTTTCCGAGTGTCGAAAAGTAAACAGGTATAAGGCAAACCCCGAGCGAGTTTAGGGCGCCCCCCGGTGGACAGGAGAAGTCATTACTTGCCACAAAATCACTTTGGAGAGCTTCTCCTACACAGCACGACACTCAAGAGTCGACGACGCCATCTACTTTTTAGTGCTCCTCCCGGCAAAATTATCCTGATCCGTCTTCACGCGGCATCGCAAACAAAACAACTAAGCCGGAAGGTGAGACGGAAAACAAATTTATTGTAAAACAATCCAAGACGAGCAAAAGAACATTTGAGGGAGAACGACCAATCAACGAGAAGACGACGGCGAAGACGACGAGCACCTGCGCAAAGCAAAGCGTGGTCGCGGCGGCGGCGGCGGCGGCGCTCAGTCGCGCTCGTGCTTTGCCGCGCCTTCTCTGGACAGCCTGTCGGCCTCCTCGTTGCCTCGGTAACCCGCGTGACCCGGGATGTGAATCTGGGAGAAGAACACACACGCCCATGGACAATTCCATCCAGCAGAACTAGTTTTGAAATGTTGCACTTTTTGTCATCTGAAGTTACGTGGCCCCGTTTCAATAAAGTGAGACAAAATGGCGGCGTCATGGTTGCCCGAAAAGTGCTTTGTTGAGATCAATTCAGTGACAAAAACAAAACGGCGGCGCCACCGTTCCAGTTTTTGCTGCGTTCAAAAAATTTCACGCAAAGCGGCCAACGCGCTCATTCGCCGATTCCCATAGGGCGGCCATTTTGTCATTTGCTGTTGACGTGTTGGCTTTGGACGTCAACATCTGTCCGGAACGACGCAAAGAGCCCCAAAATGGCAGCCGGCCTTGTTGCCGGGTTCGAGCGGAAACATACCCAGACCACCTCCAGCCCCTCGTTGAGGCGGTCCAGCTTCTCAAAGTCGTCCTTGTTGGTGACGGTGCCGCCCGACTTGAGCTGCCAACCGTTCAGCTTCCAGTTCTTCACCCACTTGGTGACGCCTAAAAACGATAGCGACGCGCCCTCAGCACGCGACACAAAATCGTCGGCGATATTTGGAACCTTTTTTCCCCAATGAGAACGGCGGCGCTGAAACGCTGCCGTTGTGTCGTCGTGTCGCGGTCACCGTTGATGGTGAACTTGCTGTCCGTGTAGACCACCAGCTTCTTGACGTTTTCTTCTTTGGCTTGTTGCAGCGCCATGCACGCCGCCTGGTACGCATAGAAGCAAGCATTTCAAAAGGAATACATTCGATTATTTTTTTTTTTAGGTAAAAAAATATTTGGTCATATTAAAGTCTTTGACTGCCAAAAACGTTATATAACGTTTAGTAAAATCATATGGAGGAGTGCCAAAGACGTTGAAAGACGTTTTTTTAAAACAGAGGTGAAACTAACCATTTTCTATTGTTGATTACTGAAAAACGGAATGAGGTAGAAACAAACTTTTTTTTTCTGATGAAAGATGAGAGTCCAATCTTTCATATGGTAGTATGTGTGTTTCCATAGTCCAAACACATAATTTTATGTGGACCTTGAAAGATCAGTCAAAATGCTTAAATCGGCTGGCACCCACGGCATCCCTTTTCTGAAAACGTCTGGCAGTCAAAGAGTTAATATATAGATTCATATTTTGTTTTTGTCCATGTTGATTTTTTTTTTTTTTATCTCGCCAATGAACCGAAGACTTTTTTTTCATTCCTTCATTTTGTATTTTCCCCGATGCATTTCAATAGGCGTCAATTAGACAAAGATTTTCCGGGTCCACTGTATTATTTTTTTCCTTCTCGGAATTTGAAAACGGGCGATTCCTCTTAGAAATCTTTGTCACTTTCCGAGCCTCAATAGATCTGCAAATGCTGGAAGCTGCTAAAAAAACAAAACAACAAAAAATTGTTCTGACAAGTAAACAAATTAAAATGAAGGTTGTCAAATTAATTTTGAGTTAATTTAAAGTTCCTTGACCGCCCCTTACTTGGAAAGCCTGTACTGGGGGAACTCACCACGCAGCAGCACACGTCAAAAATTGAGCAGTAATAAATTAAATAATAACGCATATATTTGTGGAGACCGCGGTCAAGTTGTATTTTACAATTTAAAAAAAAAAAAAAGTGCAGAATTTCACAAGTTACTTCGTGTTAAAGATTGGATAGCTCTTAACTCTTTGACTGCCAGACGTTTTCAGAAAAGGGATGCCGTGGGTGCCAGCCGATTTTAAGCATTTTGACTGATCTTTCAAGGTCCATAGAAAATTATGTGTTTGGACTATGGAAACACACATACTACCAAATGAAAGATTGGACTCTCATCTTTCATCAGAAAAAAAAGTTTGTTTCTACCTTATTCCGTTTTTCAGTAATCAACAATAGAAAATGGTTAGTTTCACCTGTTTTGAAAAAAAAACGTCTTTTAACCTCTTTGGCACTCCTCCATAGGATTTTACTAAACGTTATTTAACGTTTTTGGCAGTCAAAGAGTTAATATGAAAAGAAAAACGCACGGAGCTGTCACCAACATCTTACAAATGCAATTATGCCACCTAGTGGCAGAAAAATAACCTCAACACAAATCAATATCACAATCGTTTTTTTTGTTTGTTTGTTTTTTTACAGTACAGTACATCTTATAATTTGAACTCAATTTTATTATTAGGAAATTACTGTATCAATGACTAAAAGATGCAGCCCTATTTATATTAGTTTGACTTTTTTTTTTCCACTTTTATGTTAAGAGTATGACAACTTAGAAAAAAATATTTTATTGTACATTTAGAACAGATGTAAACTTTGTGATTGACTTAACTATTGAAGTCATGCGATTAATTACAATTAAAAAAATGGTATCGCCAGACACCCCTGATTAAAATAGTAATTGAAAGTAAATGAGACTCAACTAGATGACCTGTAGTAGCCCATCCCTAAATTCCATTACTTGCCTGGATTTCTGCACGCTGGTTGGTTTGCCTCCCCTGCAGTGGCTCGGCAACATTCCTGAAAACGACAACGTTTTTTAAATTATTATTATTATTATTATTATTTTAACTTGCGCGCTTGAGTGTCTCCTCACAGAGGATGCTGAGGGCCCCAGTAGACGCCGATGCCGGCCCGAGCGCCGCGCTTCCCGTTGTTGGAGCAGCATCCGTCCGTGTAAACCACCACGGCGTCGCCTGCGCGCACAAACCCGGACAGAATCGCAGCCCAGTGAAAATGGATCCGTGAAGTCTCGAGCCGCCAAGAACCGCGAACCAGTTCATCCGTCAGCGCAGGCATCAGAACGCAATCGCATAAACACGACCACAATTGAGCACAAACACTTTTTACCCATGTAGGTGAAGCCATCGCTGGAGGCTGAAGACGAGCCGTGATCGCGTTTGACGCGTTTGGACGGCACGACGGCCTCCTGCTGCCATCCCTCCTCCTCCTCCTCCTCCCCTTCATCCTTCCATACTTCCTCCTTCTCCTCCACGTAACTTCTCTTCTTGCCTAGCGGGATGTATTCCAGAGGCTCGGGCCCTTTTTTGGGAAGCAAATACACGTTGGGCTCCTCTGCAAAAAAAAAAAGAAAGAAAGAAAAAAAAAGCCAGTGAGCGCCGAGATGAAGCGGTTGAGTGGAAGTCGTCCACGAACGCACCAGCTTTGGGCAGCTCCGGCGCTGCAGACGACTCCCCGCCTCGAACAAAGGCCCATGCATGCTCCTTGGCGCCAAACTTCTTAAAGGAAGCAGACGGGAATTTTTCCACTTGGGCTTTACACTCGTCCCTGCGGGGGCGAACAAAATTAAGAGAAAATTGACAGCATAAATGAGAAATATTCTACAACAAACTCCACGACTGCAGCCATAAAACTAATTTACCATCACGTGTATTAGCACATCGAATAACCATATTATCACCTTAAATTGTCCTATCAATCTTTGTCTCAGGTGTGCGGGAGGAAATTATTATTATATTATTTTCACTTAGTTGGCTCACATAATGTATCTTTGTCTATTGATGCAAGTGATGTATAATTTGATTAGCACCATTGCCATTTATGCCAGCTTTGTGACCAACTAAATATTTTATTTTTTTTTGTAAATTGAGATTAACTCACATTATTTCAGCATTACGTACTTATTTTTTATATTTCTATTTGTTTGGAGGTGTGCTGTGTGATTTTTTTTAGCCAATGTAAAAGTACACAAATGTCTTGTCTGTTGTTCAGGTTGATGGAAATATCAAAGAGGAGTCATCTGTGCGCCGAATTGAGGACAGAAACAATCTGCTTTTCAAAAAGTTTCAAATAAGCATTTAGCTGCTGTCTTACTTGTCCGCACTTGAAAAATGCTTAAAATGCTGACAACTCTTAACGGAGTATGGCAAGTGCCAGCTCCCAGAACGAAAGTCCGATGGGTTACATTTCCTCAAGTCACGAGTGACTTTATTTTTACTAAATCGTCTCTCACCAGGTGTCGTAGACACCAGGGTGGAATCCTTTCCTCACGGCGTAGAAAAACTTTCCTTTGGCCATCTCGTCGGCGGCGGTTGTGTCACAAACGCTTCTTGTCAACGTCACTGCCCTGAAAAGACGAGCTAGTCTCAGCATAACAGTCAGCGAGCAACCGGCCGAACCACGCAGGCGACTGCCATTACGACGTGGACGCGAAGAAACAGTGTGTCCGCGTCTGTTTGGTCATCGAAAAGCAATGCAAACGTGTGTTGACTTGCAGCAGGTGCCACCAAAGACAGCCAATGCTATGAATGCTAGCTGCTAGCTTGCGCGGAACAACTCCAAGCACGACACGCGTCAAAACATTATATGTTGAGGGAAAAAAAAAGTGAAGACAAAACGACAGTTGCCGCTCTAACGCATTGTATGGGTCTCCGTAAAAGATTTGTATTTTAGACAAACAAAGTAAAAGTCAAACAGATGACAGAAAAATTGAAACTTCTTCGTGCTCATAGGTTTAGCAACAGAACGCGATTATTACGGCGCCACCTCGTGGACGGGAGGCATATCACCATATTTAGCTCACAGGGACACAGACAAAACTCCACAACAGGTATTTCACCAACAAAGGAATAGTGAAATCACAATTTATAACTCTCATGTCAATATTGTGTATCCCACTATTCAGTGGATACAAACATTCCACACACCCGTGTTCAAAGACCAGATTTTTGTAACGTTAAACGAGACCAATATATATAATTTCAAAACCTTTATCGCCATTAATGTGACCTTTAACTCATACAATTAACTTAAAAAGAGATCTTATCGAGAGGGGAAGAAAATTACTTTATTTGTCGGTGTTGTGCTGCTAGGTTAGAGTCGCTGGGTTAGGGTTAAAGGTTAGTCGCTCAGATGATTTCGTAAAATAGCAGTCAGTTAGTCAGACAGTGACACAGATGCTGGTACTTCCGGTTCGTCCCTGATCACAGGAAATTCGTTTCTTTCTTAGGTTCTCTCTTTAAATTAAAAAAAAATATATATATATATATATATATATACAAATATATAATACTGTGTGTGTGTTTTTTAAATGTAGTGTCTTAAATTTTTTGGAGACCTGCTGGAATTAATTTCATAGACAAAATTGATCCCAAGGCTAAAATGGATAAACATTGCCACCTGCTGTCATTTAGTTGTAACTGCACGTCCATGGAAAAAAATCGAAAAAAATTCTGCGTGTCACGGTTGAAAGTTCTTAATTGTGTTTTATACTCAGTTTTTTTTTTTAAATAAAAATGCAAGATACTAAAAGTAAAAAAGAAATGAAATGATATTGAGCACCACACGCACATTTGCTCCATTTGCATTTATTTGAAAACAACAGTTCATGTTCGTTTGCATGTCATCGTACACACCCACACACGCATTTGTGAGTATTGTGAGTTATATGACACCAGCACAACACCGATCCTTCTTTTCATAAGCGCGTCACGTCTAGACACTCACCTGGCTTTCACCAGGTAGAAAGAGATTAGAAAAAAACACACACACACACACACTTTCTCTTACAACTGAATATTGACGCCATTCAGATCATTTGATTGACGGCAATAATAAATAATAAAAAATGTAATTTTTTTATACAAAAACAAACTACTCACGCTTCGTGTACACTACATGTATGTATAAGTATGTATTTATATGTACATATGTACATTTACACGCTCATTTTCAAGCTGATTTTGGAAAGTTTGAATGAGGAAGGGAATTTTTATTTGTTTAAAAAAAGTCAGGCTTGACAGCCAACCTGTGTACCCGGGCTGGCGTGCTAGCTTTAAAGTGCCTCGTTGTTGGCTGTGAGTGCACGTAGATCATGGAGAGAAGGCAGAAGGAGGAGGTGATTTTTGTTTTTAAAGTCATACGTAAGAAGGCGCAAGATATTTTGCCAGGTAGTTCGAGATGTATTTTGATTGAGGCGATCTATTTTCACTTGACAGCGACTTTGAAACATGCAGAGGGGGCGGGGCTTCAAGGATGTAGTCGTAGCTTATAGGACGTAGAATATGGGCGGGAGTTCTATTTCGTCCCTCCCGACCGCCAGGTGGCGCTGTCAAATTCAGTTAATGCTGAAACATTGCTTGGAAAATATTCATGAAACTTTCACCACTAGAAGAAGAGCAGAGAAAAAAAAAAAGGTCTGAATGCAAATGTGTTGATTATATCGTGAACGGATGAATTCATACGCAGGCTAAATATTGTTGACATGTCCTCATGTTGTGAATATGTATCGCTGAGGTCAGCAAAAAAAAAAAACAAGCGGGACATAGAAAAAGGTGGCCACCACAGAAATAAGAAAGAAAAATGTACAATTTATCAAACATGGTAACAATATTCATCATCATCATCATCATCATCATCATAATAAATAGCATGATTCAATTGCTGCTATGGCTGCTGTACACAAAAAAAAGCATTTTCACTCCTATAAAAATATGTTTTAGTGCAACCATACATCAGGATCAGAAGAATTTGTCACTTCACATCGCTTGTCCGCACTGGAAGGTGCCAATCAAAACAAAAAGGGGGGGGAGGGGCGGGGCTTGGAGTTGATCAGGTGACTGCTGAAATGAACACAAGCACCCAGCAAAGGCACACGGGGCGGATTATTATTATTTTTATTTTCAGTATTATTATTGTTATTAAAGTACCACTTGACTGCCTTGAAGTTGGCCCCCGCGCTCACACACGCGCAAAACACACACACATCCTTTTGATAGTCTTTAAATAAAAACATCTCCCAACATGAATTTTGTGAATGTATGTCTGCGAGTGCGTTCATGTTTGTGTAACTCCAGAATGGCAGCGACGCGAGTAAATTGTGCAAAAAAAGTCGCGTCGTCGTCACTTTGTCGCACGTCTACGAAACGTCTTTGCTCGTCTTTGTGCTTTGCGGGGCGTCCGCGGGTGCCGGCGAGGGCGAGGGGCAACGTGGGGAGGCGCTAAAGTGCTGAGACGTCGGCGGCGGCGGCACGGGCGGTGACGGCGAGCGCCAAGGTTGTCCTTCCTCTAGTGAGGAAGCGGAGTGCGGCGGCCCCCCGACGCGGTGGTCCCGCCCCCCTCGCCTCCCGTCGGCGTGTTCGTGGTCGATGCGCAGCGAGGCGATGGCTTTGGTGCACGTTCGGATGCTTTCCTCTTGTTCTCGTACCACGACCTCCCCCGCAGCGGGAGGGGGAGACCCCGACGACGGCCCCCCTACTTGTCCCCTGACGAAATTTGCAGACGTCTCCAAGTTTTCGGGGTCCTCGGACGAAGCCCGGCGCGACGGGGGGTGGGGCGAGGCCTGCTGCGCCCCCTGCTGGCCAAGAGGAGCATTGAGCGACGTGGGCACGGCGTGGACCATCTGGATGCCGCCGATGGGGATCATCGGGAACGGAGAACGCACCTGAACAAAACAAAACGCAATTCACTCTCATTACAAGGTAACAGGAATGTGCTCAAAAATATATGTATTTAATTATGTATTTCTTGTCAAATAAAATGTTCAATAAAATATATCAAATGAAATAAACAGTCATATAATAAAATAAATAAATATTACAAATCATAAAATGTACATTTGTTGAAATTAAATAATATGCAATAATGTCATAAAATGTGGTCTAATAAGACAAATGAAATGAAATATGGTAATATTGAATATGAGTAATAAAATATAGTGTCATAAAAAAAACCATAATGTGTACATACAAACATAAAAGATACATTTAAATATAATATGTAGTGTAGCACATGAATGACGTACCTGCAATTGTGAATGGAGAGGGAGGTGACTGAACAAAACTTGATGGGGTGGACTGGACTGGTTGCCGCGGTTACCGCCCTGTTCTCGCCCCCCTGGGGAACCTGCAACACATTCCTGGGGAAAAAAATCAAAATAAAAATCAATTCCCAACCAATGAGAAAACGTTGGACAGTGTTTTTTACGTAGAATGGCCAGAAGAGGGCGCCAGAGTACACTTCAATTCCCACAAAAGGAGTGACTAGAAATTGAAAAGGTCAAAAGGTCAATTTGTTTGGGATTACCGTGTCCATTTCTGCGCTGGCGGTTCTGCGACGTCCTCGAGGGCCCAAATCCGCCTGACTCAGCAACCCGGCGAGATGAGCCGACCGCAGGCCTCGCGAGCCGCCCTGCTGACTGCACGAGAACAAGGGACGAGATGATGCCGCTGCGCGTCGTAACACTTGAAAGAAGGACTTGATTTTTTTTTTATTTTGGACTCAGGCTACCTTTCCTGACAAAATACATTTTTGTTCTTGTAAAGACTCCCAACTTTTTTTTTTTTTTTTAATTAAAAAATATGATTTAGTTCTCAGAACATTACAAGTTTTTGCCCAATTTTTTTTTATCATAACACTCGAAAATAGGATTTTATTTGATTAATATTCCAAATTGCCATCTCGAGAAAATTATTTTTGTTTTTGTAATAATTAAAAAAAAATCCATGCAAAAAATATATATGGCTCTTTTTCTCTCAAAACACATTGTAACACTAGAAAATATCATTTTTGGGGTAAAATTTCCGACTTGTCATCCCATCAAAATACGATTAAAAATGTTTTTATTCATGGAAAATTTGACTTTATTCTCAAAAGTTTTGTTCTTGTACAGATTCAGATTTTTTTTTCTATGAAAAATATGACTTAATTTTAAGTTTTTGCCCTAAAAAAAATATCATAACACTACAAAATAGGATTTCATTTTGTAATATTCAGACTTTTCAAAATACGTTCTTGTAATAATTCAGATTTTTTCCTAACAATTTTTTTTTTTAAAAAACATTACAATTTTTTGCTCAAAACATTTTTTTTGCGACGCACTTTTCCCCTGTAAAATTCATACTTTTCATCCTGACAAAATGCATCTTTGTTTTTGTAAAGGTTATGACTTTATTCTTGTTTTTTGTTTTTTTACTTCAACTTAGATTTTATACTTGAAATGTGTTTGATGTTTTTCTATGTTTATAAACTTGTTTTCTTGAAAAAAATCCAACTATTCTCACAGCATTACAACCAAAATCTGCAATTCATTTTGTGAAGTGCTTTCGAACCCGTGCGACTCACCTCTGCAGCAGGAGGTGCTGATGAAGTCCTCGTCGAGGCGAGTTGGGACGTATCATGGCCTTGTGGCGTCCCCGCGGCGACAGGTCTCGCTTCCCGGGAGACGTGGGGCGCGGCAGCAGGGCGAGTAGCGACAGGTGCCCCCTCCTCGGCGAGCTCTCGCGGCGACAACCCCCCGCGTCCCGCTTGGGTGACAGGTGGCGCAGCGGCGACACATCCCGCCGAGGCGACGGGCCGCCAGGCGAGCGATCGCCGTGCGGCGAGAGATACTGGCGGGCCGACGGCGACGAGCACGGCGAGACGGGGGACGGGCAGCCCGAGTAGTCCGGCCCGGGGGAGGAGAGGCGGGAAGACGGCGAGGGCAAATCCTGGGCGAGATCTTCCTCCAGGCGGGGCGGCGCCGGCAGGTGCCCCGACGCCTCCTGCGGCGTGATGCGGATGCTGGGCACGGTGGTGAAGTAGCCGAAGAGCGGCGGCGACGGCTGCGAGGCGGCCGCCGCGGCGGGGACGCCGTACGGGCTGGCCGAGCGGGACGAGGTCCTGGGGGTGGAGTCGCCGTCGTAGTCGTCGTCCTCGTCATCTTCGTCGTCCACCTCGTCGCCGTCTTCCTCAGAGTCGTCGGCGTCGGAGAACTGATGATCCGCCAGGGCCTTGCGTCGCACGCCGGCTTCCTCGCCAACGTCTGCCGGAAGGAAATGGGATGAATAAATATCATAAACAGGTAAAAATAAATATACAATATAAATGAATACATATCCTTACTATGGTAGTAACTATAAGTAAATAATAAAAATATCAGTAAATTAATAACACCAAATACAGAAGGCCTAAGAATAAAGATGTGTTTTAAGATGAGTTTTTAAAATGGAGAGAGAGAGACAGACAGACAGACGGATGTTTCTAGCCTTTTCCATAGTTTAGTAGTAGATCAGCCCCAAGGTTAGCTTAGCACTAAGCTAGTAGGGGTGGGAATCTTTCAATCTCTCACGATTCCATTCCGATTTTTGGGTCTGCGATTCGATTCAGAATCGAGTTTCGGCTAAGAACGATTTTTGATTCAAAATGATTTGATTGACAATGATTTTTGCTTCAAACCCTAACTCTAACCCTAAAATAGTCAATGTGTGCTTACCCGCATCGTCGGCCTCGCCGTCGTCCACAGAAGACGTGGACACGCCCAACTCCAGACACTTCTTCAGGTGAGCTTTTGATTTCATGTGCTTGGTCAGATTACCTGTGCGCGCGCGCACACACACACACACACACAGACACGCCTCTTTCACAAAAACTGCCAGCGAAGCAAAAAAACGAGACAATCTTGGGAGAAGCAATCCCCACCTTTGGTCTTGAAGGCGAAGTTGCAGAACTTGCAGACGTAGGGCCGCACGTCGGTGTGCGTGCGGATGTGTTTCTTCAGCATGCTGGGCTTCTTGCAGCGAATGCCGCACTCCTCGCAGATGTACTTGCCCCGCCCCCGCCCCCGCACGTACACGTAGTCCTCGTTGGACTTGTACCTGCACGGGGAAATGCAGGGGACATTAGCACGCGGGTTTGTTTCCTTCATTTTATTTCACAAAATGAGTCACGCGGGTCAAAACGAAGTCCGCCGTAGTTTGTGCTATGCTGCGGCTGTACATCATTGAAGCAACGAAAGGTCTTTGTTCAAAATTGTTGTCAAATTTTTGGGATCAAAAATACCATATCTTTGCACGGTATCAGTGAGTTGCCAGAATCAGCAACAAAGGGGGCCGACTGCAAAGTTTTCAGTTCTTTCTTCAGACGTGACACTTATTTGAAGATCTCCGGCGGCAGGACGCGTGTCACCATGCAAAAATGTCCGTCTGTTGTTGGAACACTGGAGAATGTCCAGAATGTTTCCGACGGCGTCTGACTCACGGCGACACCTCCCGTCCGGCAGGTAACGCCGCATGTCAGGATCTGCTTGCCTTTGGAAAGACCAGATGTTTGCGCAGCTGCGGCCGCTTAGTCGATGAAGGAAAACGCCGGCGTCCAAACTGGTGAAAGTCCACCCAAACGCCCTTTTTAAACACTCGCTTGACCCACTTTGTGATCCTGACCCACCAATTGAGAATCACGGCTTTCAAGTGGTCACGGAGAACCGTGGACCCAAGTCAAGGTGACTACTACTTCCCCAAAAACCACCAGCAGGCTCCTTAAAGTGCTAATTTGGTGGTTAGCAAACACGCATTAGCTTGCGACTCGTTAGGCTGAGGTCGTCTTATTTCAAATCTTCAAGCAGACCGTAGACTCAAGACCAGAAGACCGGCAGTTTTTTGGCTGATGTTAGACAACATGATCACGCTCAGTTTTCAAACTTTGGTGCAAATTTAGGTCACGTCGCGGCCGTGGGAACGGCTTGCCGTCGTAAACCGAGGACGCGGAAAGCTACCGTTCCGAGTACGAAGACACTCGTGAGAAAAAGCTGGTGAGCAAAAGAACAATAGCGAGCCAGCTGTCCTTGTGAGTGTTTTTGCGCTGGTGATGTCTTTAACAGACTTCTTTCTGGCTGATTCACACAAAGAACAAGTCTCATGTTGAGCTGGAAAAAAGTGGATATCTCGCTTTAAACAGATGTCGTTCAGGTTCACTCACAAGTCACTTGTGTTACTTTTTGATTTGGGGTCTGGATCACTTTCGGTTCTTTTAATATTGCTTTTCATCTCAATCAATCAATCAATCAATCACAAAAATGTGATTGGCGTGTTGACCGCACCCGCCTTCGAAGATCTTGATGCGAGTTGGCTCGGCGACGGCGCGTTTGATTGACACGTCCTTCTCCACCCGCTCCTCCTTTGGACGCTCCCACAAGGCCACATCCTTCATCTTCCTTCCAAAATGGCTGATATCAACCGGCATCAGTTCTGGTTTTAGCTGCGGAAGGAAGATGCGTCAGTATCGATTCATCTCACTCGGTGGTTGATTTTGCGTGTGGGGCGCATACCTGATCAAACCTGAGCTTCCACGCGATGGACGACACCAGTTTCCCTGAACTTGGCGGCGCCATGGCGGCCGCGGTGTACAGGAGGTCGGTGTTCCTGCGCTGTTTGGACCGTAGCAGGGCCAGCGTGGCCTTGGTGCTGAGGTTCAGGGGGTTGGGGTTGTAGGAGCTGACGCACCAGGAACTGTAGATGGAGCTTCGTGGGTCGGCTTGAGTGCTGTTCGGTTTGGTGTAGTTGAGGAAACACCAGCTGACTCTGCTGTTGGTGCGCAAGCTCGGGAACTGTAAAAAGTGCTGCGCGTCGGACACGTCGGTGAGCAGCAGACTTTCTCCCGGGCTTCTCAACGGAACCAGCAGGTTTGCTGGGACTTGACTGGCCATAAGCTGCTTGCTGGCATCTTCTGCATCATGGGAGGAGATCATGGACTGGGGGCTGGCGCGGGACTCGTCCACATCGAGCTCCTCAGGGGAATCTCGGCCACACGACACAGGCGAGGACTCGGTGACGATCTGGAGGGGAGGGGTAAAGCTTTCCGGCCTGGGGACGTCGGGCCGGTGGTGAGCAGAGGAACGGATGGGAATCACAATCTTGTTGGGAGCAGGGAAGTCTCCCAGGGGAGGAGAAGAGGACATCCTCTCACAATCCTCGAAACTGGGTCCCTCCTCAAGCTTGCTGCCGCTGCCGCTGCCGCTGCCGCTCAGCTCCACGGCGCTCAACTCCTTCACCATCTGCCCAAACATCCTCTCCTCCTTGACCCTCTTCTGTTGCTTGGTCTCGATGAAACGCTCCAAAGAACTGGCAGGGGAAAGCATCCTCTTGCTGCCTCCGATGCCGGATCCCGAGGCGTCCGTGGTGGAGACGGTGCCCGACGTTAGCGAGAGAGGAATTCCTGTGTTGGGGCCACAAGCCGAAGACTTCCAGTGAGGGGAGCGCAACATTGTTCCATCTGTCTGTCCCAGGAAGTGCGATAAGTTGAACCCTGCTCCACTTGGACCTCCGCCAAGACCTCCAGGCGTTTCACTGACACTCGCATCCAGCAAGGACATGTCGCCGATGTTGGCCCTACTTTCTCTCCTCTCACCGTGAGCTACCAGCTGGCTAACGCTGGTATACATCACGCTACCGTACGATGGCACGTGGGTTTGGATACGCACAGGAACCAGCAAGGGCAGAGAGGTGTGGGAGCCCAGGCTCTGGGTGGCGAAGATGGGTTGGATCTGCTGCAGCTGCCCGGCGGTGCTCTTGGACGTCGGCTTAGACGAGAGAAAGGCCAGGTTTTGCTCTTGGAACACGGCGGGATTCATCGGAGAACTGGAAGTGTCTGATTTTCCATTGTGTGGCGCCTGATCTTGGAGCAGCTGCTTGTGGAGTGTCGTTGTCCCAGATAAACTACTGGGAGATCGGATGTGGAGCTTCTGGAGTTGCTGCTGGGCCTGCAGGGTCAGCCGTTGTCTAGAAGCCTGACTGACCTCTTGACTCCAGAACAGAGCTGACTGCTGGTAAGAGAGGAACGGAGGAGCACTCGGATGTTGTTGGACGACCTCTCTGTTGACCTCGTGACCCGAGTGTTCCCCTTCAGATGAGGAGCCCTGGGTCTGGAGGCGATACTGCAGAGACCTGCTACAAAGAGAATATCTTTGCTCAGCAAAAATTGTAATTTGAAGAGAACAAGCAGTCTGTCTAGGACACTCTTACCTGCCGTAGTGAGGTTCATCCTGCGGACTGTCCTCACTGATACTCTGCTGGAGGACATGCTGCTGGTGAGCTCCTACAACTGAGGGGAATGGAACCTCGTGTTAATGTGATAGAATCACTCGCGTCACTGACTGGGGTCAGACTTAAGTCGCCAATGTGCGACGATGTCGTAATCGAGAAAGACTGTATGACTTAACCCAAGTAATGACTTGACTCCGTTTGCATGAAATTTAGTGGGGACTCCACCTTCATTTTTTCCACAGTAACTCGGGACTTGAGACTTATTCAGGACTTACACATGGGACTTACACTTACATTGCTATTACGAGCTCACAGTTGAACAACATTTCTACAACTTACCGCCAACAGTATTGCCAGCTCTTTGGGTTCTGCAGGCGACGTTGCCGCTTCTCTGTGAGGGTCCGGTCAAGCCAAGCCACATTCCTTGCTCCACACTCTCCTGTTTGATTGACAGCTCAGACCCTCCTGGTTCTTGGACTACTGCCTCTGGATAGACACTCAGGGAGGCCTAAATGTGATAAGATGTGGAGTGGATGAGTAACTGAGCTCTTGGTTGATCTAAGTACAATAGCCCTTTGACTGAGGAGTGTCCCAAGTTTGAAATTTCTGTTACCTGTCGGACAAGGAATCCACGGCGGCGCTCCTTCATGGCGGAGGCGCTGGTGTAGAGCTCTCCCTGTCTGGACGACGACAAGCTTCCATAGTCGAAGGACTTGCTGCGCATTTCAGGAACTTCTGAGGGAAGAGTGTACGGCGCCTGTTCCGATGACGACCTCCTCATCTCCCTCTGCTGCTGGTGGCTAGAATGACCACTGCCGGGCACTGTCAGAAACTCAGATGGTTTAGCTCCTCCACCAGAGCCTGGGTCCTCCTGTAGGTTCTTTGCAAAAACAAGTGCGTTTATTAATGGTTTTGGTCCAGTGTGTTGAACTTACTAAACTTAAAGATGTGGTACCGGTTTAGTGGGTGACACTGTCTTGAGGCCTTCGTCTCTGTCAAAGGACATGGAGAAGGAAGAGGAGTGCGACAGATTGCTCTCCTGACTCGGGCTACGAGACAGGCTGGTGCAAGTGGACTCAAAACTGGATTCTCCAGATGAATGCTCCATGTCTGCAAGGCGCAGCCTCTTCTTCTTGGGCGGCAGCTTCTCTGAGGGCATCTGGGCGAGTGTGTCGCTCCTCTGTGGCAGTTGGAACTCCTCCACGTGCGTCGGATGCTTCTCCACCTCCTTGGCCACCAGAGCTTCTGCGTCTTTCTCATCCGTTACCCTGATCTCGGGAACTTGGATGTTTGGCTGGCGGACTAATTTGTGCGGGATGTGGTAAGGCTGTCCGGGCGAAGCGGCTGCCGATGAAGACGAGAGGGAGGCCAGGTCGCTATCGCTCTGTGGCTGCTGATCCATACTCTCGGTTCTCAGCAGGGCCGACTCTGGACTCAAAGCATCTTCAAAGATATCCGAGTCAGACTGTTCCGAGTACTGGCTGGACGGGCCTGAAGGATGATATCCCGACTGCTCGAATGACTCTGACTTCTCGAAGGAATTTGGCCGGCTGAGGGAGTTGGTGTGCTGGATGACTGATATGACGTTTCCGGCTGCCTTCCTGCATTCTGAGTCGGTAAACAGAGCTACGTCCTCGGAGCACATGCTTGGACAGGTATCAAAGCTGTCGGACTGGCTGTGAGCACTCTGAAGAGAACCCTTCCCTGTTGGAGTGCCTCTAGACCCATCCAAACTAACATAGTCTCCTGCCATCTCCACTGAACCACTGCAGCTACTGTCACCATGGTCAGGACTGTCCTCCTCATCTCCAACACTCTTCTCCTTCCGCCTTTTTCTGGTGGCTATTTCTGACATGCTAACTTTAGTACCATATGGGCTATAGACAACGGGCTCCGCAGCTCCTGAAATCCGTTCACTGAGCTTCTTAGCGAGAGATGAAGTGAAATTTTTGGCCACGTGTCCAGAGCCCTCAGCATCTCCCGTGTGGGCTTCATGGGCTGAAAGTTCAATAGCTGCCTGTCTTTGGAGTCGACGAAGTCCCGGCTGGTAAAAAACATCGTCCGACGTCATCATCTCGTCAAAGGAATGGCTGCCTCGGATCCCCGGGGGAACACTGAGGTTTGGGGGAGAAGATGTTGGCATGGAGTTGCTCCTGATAAGAGGCCCTGAATCTGAAGGAGGTTCCAGAAGTCCTGGACTGCTCTGACTGGGTCCAGTTGAATAAAGTTTGGGATCTCTGGACATTCCTACATCCCCACGTAAACAGATATGATCCTCAGAGATCTTTGCTACTGTGACAAATTGCCTAGATCTGGAATTGGGTCGGTAGTACCAAGTCCGACCGAACATGAGCTCCTTATATGTTTTAACATTCGTATTTGGAGGGCTGATCTGTTGTTCTGCACTCTCAGAACGTGAAAAGTAACCTGAGTCTGTGCTGCCTTTGCTGTGAGGACTGAGGAGGTTCAGTGATTGCGTTGCAGAACACTCCAAATCCAGGCCTTTCCTGTCATTCAGTCTCAGAGCCAAACGTGGTTTGACTAAAGGGGTGTCATCCAGTGAACGCCCTCTTCTCCCTGCCAGAGACGTCATCATGTGGTGAGAAGCTTTTATGTCCTGAAAGGGCGGACACCCCATCCCTCTGGACTTGGGAACAATCAAGATAGGCACTTTGATGGAGCCCACAGACAGCTCTTCAGCCGAGTCTGCGTACGCTGGTTCTGCACCACCTACATAGTGACAGACAGGCACAAGATCACCTATGTCATATATGAGAATGAGACCGAAGACCATCAACACTGTTAGAGGATCTATACCGGAATCGAATGTGGTTTGAACATCTGCAGAAAGTAAAACAGTACAAATCTAGAATAAAGGTTTGTTTTATATTACAGCTTTTGTCTTTACATAAATAGCTAAAGCCTTTCCCTGGTTTGTGGACTTCAACATTGGTGGATTACCATAACATGGATAACAAAGACATAAATATTCTAGATTACCTGGACTCTTGTCAGCTTCGAACGAGATTTGTGTAATGGATCCGTCTTGGTCGGTCAGTATGGTGGCTCCTTCCACTCCTTCCTCATCCGTGTCCGTGCTCTGCTCGCCATCCGAGTGGACCTCGGCATCGCCCCCAGGGGATGCCTGATCCAAGTCGCCGCCTCGGGAACCGGCCAGTTCCGAAAATGGCACCAGTCCGGCCTTGATGGCGTGAGCATGGGACTTGCGATGCTTGTAAAGGTTGCTCTTAGTTTTGAAGGAAAAGCCGCAGGGCACACAAGGGTACGGCCTCTCGCCGGTGTGGGAGCGGATGTGCTTCTTCAGGACGCTGGGCTTGGCGCAGGCTCGGCCACAGTAGTAACAAATGTACTTTCCAGGCTTTTTGGGTTTTTGATCCTTTTTTCCGTAACCCTCGTCTCCTGGGTCAGGACCCGTCTGGGAATACGGTACAAAGGAGCTAGGTAAACTTGGAGATTTTTGCCGGGGGAACCTCCCGGCCCCTGCCCCGGCTCCGTGGGTGTGAGTATGTCCCGGGTGTCCCATGGAGTACAGTTCGTCTGACGGCAACTGTCCGGCAAAAGGCCAGGCGTGTGCCTCAAGTCCTGGTTGGGGTTTGGCTCCCGAGTGGAAGCGTTCAGTCTGTGGATGCTGAGGGTACGGTTGGCCCAACTGGTAGGAGTACCCCCCCGGAAAGCCCTGAGCCAAGGGCCCCTGAGGGTCTTGAGATGGGGGCGGGCCTCCTATTGCCCCGACCGACGAATGTCCAGATAGCAGCGTCCCAGAATTCCCGGTGATGGCGTAGCTATGTTGGGGTGCTGATGCCACGTTGGCGCCGCACGGCAAACTCTCGCGGTGTCTCGCTGCCGGGTCAGCAAAAGTGCCCCGCTTGGCGGTGGTGGAAGGCTCAGACGCCCACTTCCTTTGCAGAGGCATCTTCTCCTTGGCCGCGTCCTTATTTGGGCACTGCTGCCTGCCGCCGCCACTGGCAGCAGACTCGCGAGCTTCCATTTGTGAGAAGCGGGAAGGAGACAGGAGAAGGGCGACGGGCACACGACTCCCGAAGGCTTACCGAGTCCCAGCGCTGTCGGCCATCTTAACCCAACATTTGGTGGCGGCCATTGCGGAAAAAGTGGAGCAAGAAGTGTAAACAAAAAGTGTGAACTTTAGTAGAAAACATCAGACGTCTCTTCTCATTTCGTCTCGTTTATTTTGTGTCCAGTTCACTTGGAGGAAGACACTTCTGTGCCTGATCTGGACGGGGACACAAAAAGGACAAGTGTGAAAAACTGTACATCAACCTTTGTACACTAAATCCCCGCTATTCACACAAAAGTGGGCCCGAGACGTTGTTTTTGTGCCCTTTCTGAAATGCCATATTACACCACAAGATGGCACCAAAGCTCTGGCTAATATAAAAGTAGTGTTTAGGTGCCATCTATAGGCACTACTTTCCTATAAGCGCCTTCTTGTGGTATCTTAGGGCCTTTCAGTTTTTCAGGCGAGTTTTTCAGTGAATTTGTGAACAGCCAACCTCCAAAGAAGGCGACGGCGCCCCGCAATGCTAAATACTAACTTTTCAAAGTGCTTGTCGATGAGGATCCACGTCTGCGCCTGCAACGCTCGGTCGCACCTGCAACACAACAAAAGCCACCGGGTGAGTTTCATACGCGGTTTCAGCCGTCATACAAACAACAACGCAATGCAGCAAAGACTGAAAACGTCGTCTCTGCTTTATTTTGATTTTTTTTTTTTTTTTTTTTCCCCGCATCCAACTGTGCTTTTGCCTGTTCTGCCACTCGGCCCGCCTGCCCGCCGACCCTCCCTCCACTGCGTGACTCACTAGAGCACAGCATACCCACGCTGTTCCTAAAAAGACACAAAGGCCGATATAAATAGCTCAGAGGAAGTGACGCGGGAGTATCGTTGCGCGCGTGTGTGTGTGTGTGTGTGTGTAGGTGTCCAAAGAAGTTGAAGAGCAATGATCAGCATCTTGTTTTAGTGCCTCCCCCCTTTGGGGTGCAGCTCCCACGCACACAAACAGGAGAGAAAGCTGACACCGCAGTACATATTTTGATAACAAAGATAAAGGAAGTTTTACAAGATGTTCTAACAAAGCGCAACTCAGCAGGTGTATAACGACGAGCCTATTTTTAGACACTTCCTCTTTTTAGGCCAATTCAATTCCAACAAAAATGGCTACGGCGCCATGCCGCTATGCCAGACGGTAATGCAATGCCGACGTAGGATGACGCAGTAAGTTGCTTACGCGGACCAAATGGTGGAAACGGTGCAGTATAAATGATCGACAACAAGGCTCGAAAAACAAATCATCACGAAGCAGCTTTGTAAATCAATTACTTCAATTGAGGAGCAATTTTCTGATTTTGTGCAGCAAATGTGTTTTTTTTTTTTTTTGCGGTTTATACCCTAAAAGCAAGGGTTTTGAAAAAACAATAAAAATGACAAATTAATGAACAATTGTTTTTGTTTTTAGCTCCTCATATTTCATATAGCAGCAAACCGGATTTTCTTGTTGGGAAGCAAAGCTAAATAAATGGATAAAAAAATGAAATAATGATCGGACTAGTTGCCAGTGAATAAATAGCAAGCTGGGCACGCATACTAGACAAAAAAATGACTGGTCGCCAACGTCAGTGAACAAAATGGGGATTGGTCGCCGGTCAGTGGCGACCAATCATTCCATGTTGTTCTATGAAATTGGTGTTTCTTGGCTGTCCTTTTACAGAATGTGGATGAGAGCATTTTTTTTGTCCAATCAAATTTCAGGCTATTAGTTGCCATGTCAATGGCCTTAAAAATGAACATTTCTGGTCAGTATAATGTATTTTATTGACATTTTAACTCTTTGACTGCCAGACGTTTTGAGAAAAGGGATGCCCTGGGTGCCAGTCGATTTAAGCATTTTGACTGATCTTTCAAGGTCCACAGAAAATTATGTGTTTGGACTATGGAAACACACATACTACCAAATGAAAGATTGGACTCTCATCTTTCATCAGAAATTTTTTTTTCCTTTTGTTTCTACCTTATTCCGTTTTTCAGTAATCAACAATAGAAAATGGTTAGTTTCACCTCTGTTTTGAAACAAACGTCTTTTAACGTCTTTGGCACTCCTCCATAGGATTTTACTAAACGTTATTTAACGTTTTTGGCAGTCAAAGAGTTAAAAATGTTTTTGTCATGTTATTTGAGAAATATTTATTATGAAGCGCTTCAGATTGGATACCATTTTTTTCCCAGACCAATACCAGTTAAAGTCTTCACTCTTTGAATACCTCAAGACCTTGGGTCAAACTGCCACAGAATAGCGCCAACTACTGCCGTGGAGGACTTACTGAAAGACACTTGACCCAAATCACACTGCCAACGCAACAAGGGAGGAGGGGATGCCAATCCCCAGACCTTAACCCAATAAAGTATGCATTTTTTTACCCCCTGCCGGGAGAAACCCTAAGAAATGAGCAAGAACTGAAAGAGGCTGCAGCAAAGGCCTGGAAACGCATTTCAAATGGAGAATGCAACAGTAGTAAAGGTTACGCCTCCAAATATTCAATGTGATTCATTTGAAGTTCATTTAATAATGTCTGTTCCAATACTTTTGCCGTATGTTGCATTTTTGCATCGTTCCGATGGTTTGTCCGATTGCGTCGACGTGATCGCTTAAGTGGGCGAAGTGCCCACTGAAAGCTACAGAACGCACGGCTCACAAGCCAGAACAAAGAAGGGAAGTTAATGGTCTCCTAAATGGACCAATCAGGATAAGCTTCATGTGACACACACACACACACACACACACACACAAAAGCAGGGTTCACATTTCCGAGTATGTTGTCGGACTTTGTGTGGTCAGGCAACGTTTAAATGATTAAAAGGCGTTACTAATGCTTTCCATTCACTGATTAACTTCTTTTAGACAGCAACATGGGAGAAAAAAAAAAGGGGGGGGGGGCAATAGCACGAGTCAGCAGGGGGCGACGGAGGGCGGCTGGCACCACGTTCTGCCTTGGCTCTCTTTGACGCATTGTTTCAGTTCATGTTCCAGTTTTGTGTGTGTGTGTGTGTGTGTGTGTGTGTGTGTGTGTGTGTGTGTGTGTGTGTGTGTGTGTGTGTGTGTGTGTGAACGGCTTATGAATGATCATGTGGCACACGATCGTGATAGAAATGTGAAGTCATTTCAAACTTTGACCCATTTGGCCCAATCGATTCCAGAAAAGAACGGAGAGAAAAAAAAAAAGCAGAATATTACCGGAATAAAGTGCAGTTGTTTCCAGAAAAAAAAAAGGTCGAATATTTGTGGGAATGCTGAAAGTCCAGGAGGTTGCGGGTTCAAATCCCACCTCTGACTGTACCTTGCAAATGTATCCATGGCCGTAATGCTAAGTGATATTTATGCATACCAACTGACTATCATATCAAGAAATGCATTATTATTATTATTAACGCATGTCCCCATTCAGCACACTTTTCAATATAAATACTAACTAACTACATTTTAGTACAAATGCAATTTTGAATAATGATTATTGTCAAATTCTTTCACAGCTATTATTTTCGATGTCATTTGTTCTATATTCAAAATTCTAATTCAACGCTAGCTTTCATTACGCTGAAGTATTCGGTAGCACGTCACAGATTCCTCTATTGCAGCAATGGTCCAGTGGTTAATGCAAAAAAAAAAAAAAAAAAAAAACTGGTGGAGGCCGAGGGTTCAAATCCCACCTTAGACAGATTGCGGTTGACATTTTCCTTTTATCATTTAACTACAATTTATCTCTCATTTTACTCCATAATGCATTCAAATCTTAGCATTCAGCTATTAGCATTCAGCTATTAGCATTCAGCTATTAGCATTCAGCGTTCAGCATTTCCATGCAATTTCTCCCAAAATTGCACTTTGTCTGGCATGTGATGAAGTCATATTTGCTCAGGAGAAATAGAATAATATTATTACCACCGCCACAAAAAAACAACAACATCCTATTGCTATTTTAAACATAACATGTAATGTTAAGTCAAAACCAAAATCGGATCCAAAGGCAGCACATCAGACTTCACTTGTGCTCTTTTTTTTTTTTTTTTTTTTTTTCTTCATCTTGTGGCTGCCGAATTGCGCCTGTTGGCCACTTTTTTGGCTTTGAGCGGAACGTCTCCTCCATGAAAAGGAGAATAAAAAACACGGGCGGCGGCGAGGGCGGGAGGAAGACGCTCATCATGACAGTCTGCCAAGCAGGCGCCGGGACGGCCTCAAATAGGCCAAGCCAGCTTTTGAACCTCGTCCACGTCACAAAATCAACTCGCAAGTATGCAAGTTGCCAAGTAGCAGATTCATCACAGTTATTTTTTCTAAAAACTTGTGTAAATAAAACTAAATTATTAAATACAATTAAATATTCATTGCAAATCATTTTGTGGAGACCCCGACTTTAGAATCATTATCCTGAAATATTCCCCAACTGTTACATAACTCTAAGAGAGCCATTAATAAGTCGCACCAAGTCATGTTTTGTTTCAACGCCCGGCTGTCAATCAGGAGTGCGTTACCGTGGAAACGCATTGCCACGGGAGAGCCAAAAGAATGGCGAGGAGAAGAAGAAAAAACAAGTAGAAGAAAAAAGATGAATTGAATGAACTTTACCTGAACTTGGAATGAGCACACACACGCGCGCACACACCCACGCACGCACACACACACACACACACACACGCGCACAACTCAAGACTGTAAGACGGCACAGGTAGGAAGTCAACTACACGGCTGGATATTTTTGTTCCACAAATGTATATGTGAGAGTGTGTGTGGGAGGTGGCAGCACCAGCATCTGTGAGTGTGTGTGTGTGTGTACATCTGTGTGTGTGTGTGTGTGTGTGTGCGCGCGCGTGGGAATAGGATGTATTCGGTCTGCCAAGGTCACAGTTGCCGAGCGCTTGTTCTAAAAGCTTCCGTTGCGCAATCCACGCATGTTCCGGGGCGTAAGCGTTTTAAAAAGATAAGATTCGATCGATCGCTCGCTCGCTCGCTCGCTCGCTCGCTCGCACTTGAAAAAAAAACAAAAACGCAGCATCAACGTGCAGGTGGGGGCGATTAATCAATTATTTTTTTTTAATCGGGATCACCATCTTGGTTACAACTCATAAATGAAGCCGATTGTTTACATTTCAGTCGACCACCAGGGGGCGATGACATGGTCGAGGCTTGGTGACGCTGCCAAATCCTCCAAAGAAGATCCCCATGTTTTGTTCTTTCCCAGAACAAAAAATGCTGACCCACTTTACAATCAAAAGGCAGAAAATGACAAAATTAAGTCCAATTTTCTTTCGAGTGGTCACAATATCCATCCATCCATTTTTTTACAGCACTTAACAGGCACGGGAACACATTTTGTGGGGTTGTGGGGGGGGGGGGGGGGGGGGCGTGTAGATCAAGAAAAGGGCACCAAAGGCCAAAATTATGCATACAATTAAGAAAAAACATTCCTATTTAGTTATCTTATGTATTTACAGCAGTCAATAATGATGCTACAGTGGATATAAAAAGTCTACACACCCCCATTGAAATAGCAATATTTGGTGCTATTCAAGAATGAGAGCAAACCATTTTTAAACTCTTTAGTTACTTATCGTACACAAAACAGAGTGGAAGTAAAAAAATAAACTGACGATGTGGTTGCATAAGTGCACACACCCTCCGAAATGGGGTTGTGACTGCGTTCAGAATGAACCAATCGCATTCAAACAAACGTATGTTAAACGGGAAACGGCACAAACCTGCCACCATTTATTGTACCTCTGGGTAAGCCCAAATCAACTGCGGCTGGTCTAGTAGGCTTTCCCTGACATTTTTGTCATCAAAAGTAAATTGGTAATTTTTTAAATTTTAATACATTTAAATGGCAAAAAAAAATCGGATTATTTAATTAATCCATGGCATAATTGATAAAATAATTAATTTAATTAATAATTAAAATCTTCAAATGAAATTTCAATTCCCATCCTTCATGATCGGTCAGGTCAGTCATAAGAATTCCGATTCAAGCACAACATTTCATGCTCCGTTCATGACTCAAACACCGGTGCTTGGGATTCTGCCCGTCAGCTCCACCTGTGAAGATTCTCAAGAATTTTCGGTTCACCCCAAAACCTCACTTTGCGAAGTCCATATAAGGGAGAAAGAGCGGCGGACAAATTTGCTGCTGCAGGGTGTTGAGACGCAAGAATGATTATGCAACAAGACACAAATGTGGCTTGTTTTCACTTAATAATGTTCCAGGCTTGGAATAACTTCCTGTTAAAACCCTGCGTGTGCGTGCGTGTACGTGTGTGTGTGTGTGTGTGTGTGAGAGAGATTGTGTTCTTGCTGTCCTGCCAGTTCTCACTCACACACACACACACAAAAAGTGACACAGCAAGCGATTGAACCGGTTGAGAAATTCCATGTACATGCGGTGTGTATTGTGTCGTATCTGCATCTGTCAGGGGAGCTGCGGGTTTCCATTTAGGAGAGCACGGCCGTGGGGGAGGACGGGGCGCGGGGGTGGAGGTGTGCGCTGGGTTGCGTGGGGGGTGAGGTGAGGTGAGGTGAGGAGGGGAAAAAACAGGCGTCCTGTTGGTGTAAATTGCCAGTGGAAAAGAGAAGGCAGTCATATTTTCCACAGAGCTGCTGGGCCAGCCTTGAAACTATTACACTCACAGTGCGTGTGTGTGTGTTGTAACTTCATTAGATTTTCCACAACAGTGTGCAGAATCCTCCAGGAAGCACGATGGACACAGGAAAGGGTGCGCTCGTTTTGTGGACGCCGGCCGGACGTTGGGGCTGTGTCGGGAAACACTCGCCGGCCACCAAAGTGCGACTTCTCGTCACAAGGCCGTTTTGTTTCAAACGTGGACTCAAATGAAAATAAATCTTGTCAATTTGACACAATGTTGTGATCAAGGCTACAGAATGTAAGGAGTTACAAAAAATTGCCAAGTGAAAATCTGTGGAATAATGTGGCCACTAAATCCCCCCCCCCCCCCCCCCGCTCAGCTTTCTCACTGGCAATCATAAACCTGTCAATCAAAAACCTAGAAAATTGGACGCCAATTTGTCTAGCATCTTTCGTATGACCACAACAATTAGAGGCTATTGTGACAACGAGGCACTCAAACGGCCATGCCAGTGCGAAGCTCCTATCCACAGACTGGCTGTTAAAACAATTCACCCCCCCCCCCCCCCCCAATTTTTTCCCAAATCCACCATTTGCACGCAGGCCAAGGATAGTTAACAAAATAAAAAATTAAATAAAATTTTTTTTATTAAGGAAATAAAATAAAAATGCTCACTGAAACTACATCTTACATTTTTTAAAATAAGGATAGCAAAAATGTCCTTCATTTTTGTCAATTACTATCATACAATAGCTTTTCAGGGTTCTTTAAAAAAAAAATACAATTTATTTTGGGATTTCCAAGGTCGAACAGTTAAAAAACTAAAACTAATACTGAAACTAATAAAAACGAACCTCAAAATTAAGCATTTTCGAAAAATAAAAGCTAACAAACCTGCTCTAAAAACGAATTAAAACTAAGGCACTCTAAAGTGGTCATGGCAGCCTGAAGCCCTGGTTGCATTGCTGACCTATTTTCTCTTTCATGACAACGAGGCGCTCTAACGTGGCCAACTCTTTTCCCCTTCACGCTTCTACATTTTCTCCATTTTTTCTCTACATTTTTTCCATTTTCTCCAAGCACTCACGGTCGACAACAAGGCACTCTAAAGGACTTTTAAAAAAATATCCCCCCCTCCTCCTTGTTCATCCTCCTTTCTCTGCATGATGTGCACTCAGGGCCAATGATGAGGCGCTCTAAAGACGTCATTAACAGCCCGAGTAGCCCTTTAAAATGTATTTAATTTGACGGATGACTGAAATATATAAAAAAAAAAAATCCCAACTATATTGTGAATGATTCCAAAACAGCCTTTGTCCTCATGTCGTCCACGTTCGGACATCTTCTGACTCGCCTCGTTAAGAAACTCCAGACGGAACCCACAGGTTCGGACTCAGAACCCTTGAAGGACATCGGACGAGCACGTCCAAGCGCTCCTTTTGGGAATCAGGAATCATCCGTTGGTAAAAAAAAAAAAAAGAAGCGCTCCTTTCGCTGATTGTCAGGCCGCAAGAAAAGACGGGAGGAGCTTGATGGGAAGCAGCGAGCGTCCCAGACGTCCAATGACATCACGCTCGGGCAGCGAGTAAAATGAGGACTGCTGTGATTTTCCACCCATAAACACCCTGAGATGTTTCGCCGGCTCCGTGGGGGCGAGCCGCTCTCTTCGTGTCATTCCCACGACGTCGCAATCATGCCGTGACACACGGGTTGAAATCGTGACGCGACAGCTCAACTAAAAACAAAAAGCTCAATTTCGTTTTGTGTTTGAGCTCGTTCACTGTCAGAAAATGCCTGCAGACGTACCCAGATACATAAACTAGTCACAACCGCCTCCAATCCTCACAAATCCAGAGCCAACAAGACACATCTGCAACCAGCTACAAGCAGTTACGACAAGCTAGAAACATCTCAAACCGGTCAGAACAAGCTAGCACCAAATAGCACCTACCTGCTAGTCCGATCAAAATTCTTTTTCTTTTTTTTTTTTTTAAATACATTTAGCAGCATTTTACAACCAGCTGGAACCAGTTAGGCAGATTCATCTAGGCCCATCCAGAACCAGGTAGAACCATCCCCCAGTTGGAAGAAGTGAACCAAATAGAACCTTCTGGTCCCATCTACAAGCAGTTACAAGCATCTATCGACCAAGCCAGAACCAACTAGTAGAATTAAAAAACAGCTGCAACTGGAATTAGCCAGATTCATCTAGGTCCCTGCAGGACCAAGTAGACTCACAAACCAGTTGGAACAAGGTAGAACCCATCTAGCACCGACAACTGCACAACTTGTCCGATCTCAAAGTAGACACAACCATCTACAGAAGCAGGTAGAAACCAACTTCAAGCATTTAGCAACATTTACAACCAGAGGGCAGATTCATCTAGGCCCAACCAGAACCAGGTAGAACCATCTCCCAGTTGGAAGAAGTGAACCAAATAGAACCTTCTGGTCCCACCTACAAGCAGTTACAAGCCTCTCGAGACCAAGCCAGAACCATTGACAAGCAGCTGGAACCGGTTCAGATTCATCTAGGCCATGGGTGTCCAAGCTTGGTCCTGGAGGGCCGGTGTCCTGCAGGTTTTGGGGGTTCCCCTGTTCCGACGCACCTGTTCCAATCAACAGGATCGTTATCAGGCTTAGGCAGAGCTTGCTGATGAGCTTCAGCTATGTTGGAGAAGAGAAACATCCAAAACCTGCAGGTCTACCGGCCCCCCCAGGACCGAGTTGGGACACCACTGATGTAGGCCCATGTGGAACCAAGTAGGCACACCTACCAGTTGGAAGAAGTTAGAACCAAAAGGTCATCTAGAACCACCTACCAGATGGGAAAAACGAGAACCAAATAGAACCTTCTTGTCCCATCTACTGTACAAGCAGGCAAAACCATCAGCAAAATCATCTTATACGAACTAGACCAAAATGGAGGTCTTCTAGTACCATCAACAAGAAGTGGACCACTACAGCATCAATGACTTTAATAGGTCCAGCTAGACCATCTAAACTATCCAGAACCATCCGGTGACATCCAGTGTCAACTAAATTCATCTAGAACTTTCTAGAACCAAGCAGACCCACTGACAAGCAGCACTTCTGGAGTGAACCAGAACCAGATGGACCCATCTACCAACAGCTCGTCTCATCTAGAACTGCGAAGAACCAATAATCGGGTCACGCCTTTTCGGCATGCGATCATCTTCGTTATCGTCATCTTTAGCCTCCTTTCAGTTTCGAGTGTGTGTGTGCGTTGCCACTTCCGTTCATCTGCATACCCCCCGCCCACACCCCCCCCCCCCCACTCCCCGGGCTTCCTCACGCACCCCCTCACTTCCTTTCCGCTCAGCTCGTTTGTTTCTCAGGCCTCACAGGCAGGAAGTTCTGCTGGAGGCCGTGTTGCCCGCCGTTGCGTCAGACGCGAGAGCCTGCCAGCGTCTCGCGGAACCTTCAACGGCGTAAGAACAATAAAAAAAAAAAAGAGATGTAGGTCGGGACTGGCGCTTCACAATAACAAGAAGCAGAACCAGAATCTGGACTGACAAACATTCTGATCCAGTGTGTGTGTGTGTGTGTGTGTGTGTGTGTGTGTGTGTATACGCAACAGGTGTTGGAGACGGTAGTCATTCACCTGCCACCTACACACACGCAGACACACACAGATGAGTGCTGCCTGCTCACCCACACAACGCTAATGTCTCCCGCCCCTCACATCCGACGAGCAGCAGGTAGGTAGGAGGTGTGTGCGCGGGTGCGCGGGTGCGCGCAAGACGAACATCTACAAGTAAAAAGTCTTGCGAGCACAGATGGCCCCCAAGGAAATCATCCCTCTCTCGTTCACTTTGTGCCTGAAAACCCTCCCAAATTTTCCCCGGCACATGTGACACATCGCCGCCGCCTGATGCTGCGTTGCGCTTCCTGCTACTTCTTGTTTTTAGTTTGGCCAGAATAGGACACGAATGCTGGGAATCAGAAAATATTACACTTGTCTTGTCGTGAATATGGCTCGTCGTCTATGTGCGACCGGTCAATTGACTGGCGACCGGTCGATTTAACGCGACTGCATTATGGCGAGGAAGTAGATGTTGCAGGCGTGAAACTCAAATTTCCCAGTTTTCATGAATGTAGCAGTATGCATCGAATTGCACTGTACATAATGGTACAATAAATTATGAAATTTATGACATTAAAATGTGACATTTATTACGTTGAAATGTGCAATTTATCACATAAAAAATGTGAAATTTATCACGTTAAAAATGTTACATTTATCACGCTAAAATGTATAATTCATTACTTTAAAATGTGAAATTTATTACTTTAAATGTGAAACTTACCACGTTAAAATGTGCAATTTATTACGTTAAAATGTGCAATTTATTACGTTAAAAATTTGAAATTTACCACGTTTAAAATATGAAAATTTATCATGTTAAAAAACAAAAAAAATTACATTTATCACGTTAAAATGTAATATTTATTATGTAAAGAGTGTTACATTTATTAAGTTAAAATATGAAATTGATTACATTAAAATGTAAAATTCACTACTTTAAATGTGAAACTTACCACGTTAAAATGTGAAATTTATTACGTTAAAATGTGCAATTTATTACGAAAAAAATTTGAAATTTACCACGTTTAAAATATGAAAATTTCTCATGTTAAAAAACTAAAAATTTTACATTCATCACGTTAAAATGTGCTATTTATTATGTAAAGAGTGTTGCATTTATTAAGTTAAAATATGAAATTGATTACATTAAAATGTAAAATTCACTACTTTAAATGTGAACGTATTATGTTAAAAATATTACATTACATTAAAATATGAAATTTATTACGTTAAAATGTGAAATTTATTATGTAAAGAGTGTTACATTTATTAAGTTAAAATATGAAATTTATTACATTAAAATTCACTACTTTAAATGTGAATGTATTATGTTAAAAATATTACATTACATTAAAATATGAAATTTATTACGTTAAAATGTGAAATATAGTTAAGTGCATCACATTAGAACGTGAAAAGTATTATATTAAAATGTGAAATGTGAGATTTTGTATATTAAATTGTGAGCGATTATGTTTTTATTTATTTTTATTTTATTTATTTTAATGTACTATATAAAGTACTGTATGTTAAAAACGTGATATTGATCACTTATTGCAAAAAAAAACTAAAGTTATGCCCTTTTGCTTGAAAACAACCAAATAAAAAGCACATTTTAATCATGTAAGTGTTGGAATGAAGTCACTGATCTTTTCTTCACGCCAGTGATTTGGCGCCTCGCCTCCATTTTGTCGCTTCCTTTTGCTCGTCTTCATTTCCACGTCACTAAATCACATCTGACTTTTCTATTCCGGCGCCTCCTAAATTTCTCCTTTTTTGGGCCCATCAATCTTTCTTTTTTGGCGTCCTTTTCCTCCTCCCGGGGGGGTCGCGACCATTCCTCACTTTCTTGGCTTGCTTGAATTAATCACACCGGTCGCTAACCAACCTCCGCGCTGTTAATTAATCAGCCTTAATGAACAGTCTCAACTTGTTGAACGTGTTTGGCTCTTAATTAGCCGGCAGGCCCGCGGGCCCGACAAGACCATTAGGTGGGACGAGGTTGGCGTGATGAGACAACCTGGCGCTCTAATGGGACCGCTCAAATATTTATCATCATATTTATAGGCCGGGAAGAACCACGGCGTTTCAATCCGTGCCCGACCGCCACCCGCGATGCCTTCAAGTGACCTCGTATATTTGACTTCCCGAGAAGTGGCCCTCAGGTGAGATTCAAACTGGCAACCGGCAGCCATGAATGTTATTATCAAGATTCAATATAAATGTTCTGCTCATTTCTGTCATTCCTCGCGGCTCATCGGGGAAAAAATGATCTTCATGAAAAATGTATGATGAAATATTATCGTGATATTACAATCATATATCAGCACCAGGAAAATTGAAGGATGGACATAGATGAGCTTCATTCGACCCCAAAGGGAAATTCAAGATTTACGACAAATATTTAACGCAGTATATATATTTTTTATATTACTCGACCAATTAATCGGTAATCGGTGTGTTTTTCTAAAAATCAATAGCAGCATTGGCCTAAAAAAATCCACGTTGGTGGGGCTCTAATGATGATGATGATGATGATAATGATAATAATGATAATAACAATAACAACACTAATAATAACAATAATAATAATAATAATAATAATGACCCTTGTGAGGACAAGAAAATGGATGGATGGATAATGATAATAACAATAAAAATAATAATAATATTTGAGGCAGCATGACTCCATTACCCAGCATGCCCTTCGCTCTTGGCGACAGTGGAAATATGCTGTGTGACAGATTGTGTGTGCGTGTGTGTCATCTCTCCATCTGCTGTCAAGAGGTCATCATGTGCGTGTGTGTGTGTGTGTGCGTGTGTGTATCTGACAGCATGTGTTTCCCATCTGGTTCCGCCCAATCCCTCAACTCTGACTTCATTCTGACCTGCTTCCTTCCTTCCCTCTTTCATTCTTTCTTTTTTCACTCCTCAATCATCTTCATCATCATCATCATCATCATCATCCTCCTCATCAATAGTGACTTGTGCGTGCGTGCGTGCGTGCGTATGTCTTCTCGAACGCGCGGCCGGCGTTGGACAACGAGTGTCGATGATGTCATGCCGTTGTCATTCCCGCAGCCGATTTGCTCGCTCGTGCTGTTTGAATTTCTTTTCCCGGAATTCCTCCGCGGCCCTCCAATCTTGTCAGGATCATCTCGCTCGCTCGCTCGCCGCAGAGAATTCCGCACACATGTCCGAACTGAACACCACAACGATGAGCTCACTTCCCATTTTTCTTGACTGAGAGGTGGATTGGTCACCAGGTCAGTGTTCATAAACAGGAAGTATTTCAAGACCCGCCTATTTTTTTGCTGAAGATTATCGACTGTTAAATCCTCTGTAATCCTGCTTTTTGCGCCTACAGAAAGCCAATAACACAGTTCAACACTTGAACGTCATCTCATTATCTGAATGCGGGAAGCCGCATCAGCGGCGTGCATCAATGTCACGCTTTGCTGACTCGGTATTAATTCCACCAAACATATGCGCCTCGCCACCGGCGACGCCCGCCGAGGGAAGTGGCCGCTGTCGCCATGGCGACCGCGGCCTCCCAGCGAAGAGTCAGCATCCAAAGGTCAAAAAGTCATCAAGACAGTCAAACTTTTTTACTGACTCGTACGTGAGTCAGCGGCACAGTTTCTGGTAAAAAAAGAAAAAAGAAAGAAGGAGGATGGCCTGATGGGAACCGCATCAACGTACACATGCACACGCCATACACACACGTTTTGTGAGGCGTTTTACGGTTTTGGCGGTTTTAATCTTTTAATACATGTAACGAAATGCAATGTCTCCTTTTCACAAAACTTCAACACAACTCACGGTACCTGGTGTGGAATTTTTTTTGGAACAAAAGTATTGGGACGTGCATGAGAATTTATTTATTTATTTATTTATTTATCTAATTGTTTATTTAAAGTGAAAATTGGAGGGGAAATATTATGGGACAGAATTGAAATTGAATTGAAAACTGAAGCAAATTTGCACAAAATTATTGGGACACTCACTGTAAATGAAAATGGGGGGGGGGGAGGGAATGTGGAGATTGGACAAAAATATACGGACGCGAATGAAAGTTATAAACCATTTAAAATTTTGAGGGGAAAAAAATGTTTTGGAGCAGAACAGGAAGTGAAAAGTGAAGAAAATTTGCGCAAAAGTATTGGGACTCACAAAGGAAGTGAAATGTCAAGAAAATTTGGACAAAAAATTGGGTAAATGAACAGAAAGTCAATAAATAAATAAGCTTAGCTTGAACCACAACAAAATTTGGACACAAATGGAAAATGAAAAACATTTGGACAAAAATATTGGAAGACCCGTAGGAAGTCAGGACAGAAGTATTGGGACAGCAAATGAAAGTGAAAAAGTGGATAAAATGTGAAATTTGGACAAACTGAGTGGGAAACCGAAAAATTAGGAGCTCAGTCGCAGAACAAATTTAGCTAATGATTCAAGAAGAAGAACTTTCTACACACGCGCACGCTCACACACACACACACACACACACACACACACACACACAAGCTGGCCACTGAAAGTCAGATTGAGTATTTTCGTCGCCTTGCGTCAAACTAACGCAACTCGGGAGTGTTTGGGTCGTAAATTTAGACGCCTGTCGATGACAGCCGCAGTGGACACGAGCAGAAGCCGACCTCAGCTGAACATCTGGAGCCCTGCGCGCGCGCACGCACGCACACACACACAATGCCAAGCATGGAAGTGAATGAGAGTGAATGAACACAGAAAAAAAAAATGTCAGGAGGTAAATCATTTCATAAGTGAAACTTGCGTGCGCGTGCGGAGGAGTGTGCGTTTCCGTGGTAGGTGACCTCCTGCCTGGAGGAGTTTGGATTCGGGCCCGGTGGTTTGAAAGCAGCAATGATGGCGAGAGTGTAATTGAGCTGCGGCAAGAATGTTTGTTTTACGGCCGACTTGAGTTCCATTTCTGCTTGCGGTCGCGTTCAAATTCGTTTCTATCCACGCCGGAGCGGTTTTGCTGATTTTTTTTCTCTCGGAGTTTTGGGAATGCAGAACAACAACCGTTACCTGATCGTTAATATTATATCAATGGAAACGTATTTACAGTAATTCGCCTCTGCATTGTTGGGGTTGAAATCTGCAAAACAGGGATTTGAAAACCGGGCATACGGTCTTAATTAAACACATTTAATACATTAAGAGTGAGTGGGAGCAATTTATAATACAAAAATATTGTGCAATGTAGAAAAAAGTGTAATAATGTAATAACACTGTTATTACACATCAAAAAACACGGCTGCGGACTCACTTCACTGCATGGCTCGAGTTGAACGTCGATGCCTTCCCCATTCACTCCATCAACTTTATTTTTATCTTCATCTTATTTACGGCAACATCTCATAATTGAGCCGAGATTCGCCACCTCATCGTTATCTTCTACTCCACACCGCCATCTACTGGCACCCGTTTGTTATTGCAGTGGCTTCCCAACGGTCCACTTTCACGCCGACGGTTGAAAAACGTACTTGACTGATATATTCGCTGGTGGTCGTTAACAGATGACAACAGATGACGTATGCGCCATATTTCCTTTTTGTACCGCATTGATGATTCCTAAAAAAAAATAACGCAGTCGAGCATGCACTGTACATTGTTTGTGCTTGGTGGGCATCAATGTGTAAAAAAAAAAAAAAAAAGTAAAGAGTGCTTTTGTGTGGAGCATTCTTGGCACAAGCACAAGCTCGCTCTCTTTTCACGCTGGCGTTTATGAGGCGCACATACTTCATCACACCCACTAAATCCACGTTGCACAACCCACGCCGATGCCGACGGCCCAGAACCGCTTTTAGTCGCCATCCTACTAGTCTGCTGCTTGGCCCATTCACTTGTGCACTAAAAGATGCGCCATGCACAATTGAAATATTTAAAAAATATATATATATATAATAACATGGCTTAAAAGTAAATACAAAAATAATTTAAAACAAATTAAACAAATTAAATATGATTAAAAAAAATGCAAACAAAATTCATGTTGGAAAAATCTAAATCTCAGCAATTGGGTAACATAAAAGCTGCCAATAGCAGCCTTGAATATAGCGAAAAATATCTGACATAAAGTAAGCCCTCCACACCAGTAGTTGGCGCTGCAATGCATAAATGCAGTGTAGAAATACACTTAAAAAAGTAACAAAAAAAGTTTGAAAATAAAAAAATAAATCATAGAATATATAAAAATCTAAAACATATAAAAAATAAATACAGAAAATATATAAATAAAAATATATATAATAATGAATATAAAAAATATAAAAATGTATAATGGAAAAATACTAATACAATTTAAATACAAAAATAACTTCAAAGTAAACTTTAAAAATAAAATTACACTTAAAATAATCACAAATGTAAAACAAAATATGATTTTAAAAATACTAATAAAATGTTTATTAGAATCTTTTAATGTAAACTTAAAAAAAACAAATTCAAATAAATGCTTCAAATTAATATTAGATTTCTTTTCATACTTGGACCCAAAAGAGTCAATCTCATTTGACTGCGCCAACCATCTCGCAGCTCATTGGCTGCCATCCGTCAAAACATCAAAGACCCGCTAGCCACGCTAACAAATGTTGCTGATGACATCACTTGATGAGAAGGTGCTGCCACGTAACCACGGCAACCGTCAACAGATCTCCAGAAGCACAAAACGTACGCAGAGAGAAACCAATGCTTAACACTCTCGGACTCCGGAGAATGTTTGCAAGAAGTAGGTCACCGGTGGGGGAGGTTCGAGAGGTGCGGAGAGCGGGTGGGGGGCAGTGTGTATGCGTGTGAGTTTAACTCTCACACACACACACACACACACACACAAACCGCAGAGGAATTTCCTCGTTTCATATAAAACTGATAATGGGATGTGTCCCAGCGGGAGTGGAAAATCAGAGGTGACTTACGAGCTGCATTCCAACCTCACACACACAGTGGACACTCCCTGGGCTAGCGCGCACACACACACACACTCATATAGTTTACATGAGAGAGGAGAAGGAAGGCAAAAGCGTTTGGCAAAGTGCAAGCAAGTTTCCACGCGCACTTGAACGCTACGCCATCCATCCTTCATCCCGCCATCATGCGTCCGGCCGTTTGCCAGGCGACCAGGGCCCATCGTATACCGCCACTTCCTGTAAGCGTGTGTGTGTTTGCGTGTGCGGCCCTGGCACGGATGGCAGCACAGACGGCGTGATGGCGTGATGCTTTCTACCTGCCGGGAAGAGGGAGCGAGAGAGAGATGTGTCGGAAAAGATGGACGGCAAGGTGATGCGGCCACCTGGACCTTGTGTGTGTGTGTGTGTGTGTGTGTGTGTGTGTGTGTGTCCCTGTCCGTGTAATCTTGTGAGGACCATATTCCGGTCTTTTAGACTCATTGTGGGGACCACAGGTCCCACCACCCCCGCCGGAGAACACCCACCCAAGTCGATTTCAAATCTGTGGGAATAACACACGGCATACATGCACACAAATGTACACACAGACAGATAAACACACATGACAGACACAAACACACACAATATACCTCACGTGCACAAACACACACACACGTGCCACACGTGTACACACAGACACACAAATACCCACAAATCACAAATGTACACACATGGACAACCGCAAAAATACACAACACATATACAAGATGTGCACAAACAGGGTCACAAAAGCATGCGCGCGCACACACACACACGCACACACACAGGAAGTCACGTTGGAGCGCCAAGTGTGTTAAAGCATTTTTCCATTCACAAATTCTCAGACAGTGAAGTGTGCTCGGGCCTTGGCCCTGCTGTGCACGTGAGAGTGTGTGTGTGTGTGTGTGTGTGCGTGTGTGTGTGAGAGAGAGAGAGAGAGAGAGAGAGACCGAGCAAGAGAGACAGTATAGATGTGTGTGTGTGTACTATAATAGAGACTTGTCACACGCTGTCAATAATGTTTGCTGTGTCACCACGACAACACCGGTGCCCCCCCCCCCCCCATACTTACTTAGTAACACACACTATAGAATAGTCTAAAATGTCTAGACTGACTCAAAAACGAATTCCCTCCTTTTCCTCCATCGCCACGGCAACAGGCAAAGCCACCTGTCGTCTGACTGTCTGACTTCCTGTAACCCCCCTCCCGCCCCCGCCCCCCACACGTCACAAAAGTTTTACCACCTATCAAGCAACCTTCGACATGTTGCCCATGCGCTTCGTCAAGTTGTGTGTATGTATGCGCGCGCGCGCGTGTGTATAATCATCTCAAAGGGGTTAACAAACCTGCAAGAAAATTCCCTCCTTTTCCTCCATCGCCACGGCAACAGACACGGCGACCTGTTGTCGTCTCACTTCCTGTCTCTTTTTCGGCGTCACGCACACTCGCACACTTTCACTTCCTGTCCCCAAAAGCAGCCGTCAATCAGCCACTCTGCTGTGTGTCCACTGTCCAGACACCTTCTCTCGCCGTCTATGTTTACACGTGCTTCACCGGCCCGTGTGTGTGTGTGTGTGTGTGTGTGTGTGTGTGTGTTATGTGTTTGTGTTTTGTGTGTGTGTGGGAGCCCTAGAGAAACACTCCTCTTGCCACAGGAGTAAAGCCCAGGCATGACGCAGAGCCAGAAATAGACAGAGGGGGCCCCGAGTGGGGAGAAGCGCCCGGACGCCGCTGCCGGCACTTTTGCAGCGACCCGATGGTACAAGTACACACACACACGCACACGCACGCACGTCAAGTACAACAGGTTTGACAGAAATCGACATTCCCATTCTAATGATGATTTGTCCTTCATTACACAAGCTTGGATCCTATTGTCACTCAGAGAGAACGAATAAAGATTGATCTTTTTGAATAGCTTCATCAAGGGTAGCATTGTGAGGCTAGTGGGTGGGAAGCCTGCCTCGCAGTTGAGAGGTTCTGGGTTCCAATTGCAAATGTTTTCCCTCGGCCTGGAGAAGAATTGTGCATTATAGTTTGTTTTTATTTATTATATATTGTTATACGAAACACATTGTTATAGTTTAGTTTTGAATGATTTTAGTATTAATTTCAGTGTTGTTGTTTTTAAAAAATATATTATTATGGAGTATTTGTCAAGTGCAAGCTGCTTCATTGTGGTTTGGATTTTAATAGCTTTAGTATTAGTTTTAGCATTTTTGGGAGTGTTTGTCAAGTGCAAAATGCTTTTTTTATAGTTTACTTTTCAAAAAACTTTGTATAAGTATTAGTTTTTCTAAAATATATAAAGTATTTGTCAAGTGCAAAATACGTTGTTATACTTTAGTTTTTAAAAGTGTTAGTATTAGTTTTAGCTTTTTTAATAAATGGAGTGCAGAGCGTAGAAGTCACCTACAACCTTTGGGGATTTATAATTTTAACCTGTGCAACTTTTTTATGATTTATGGTAGACCCACAACTCACACCCAGCTGCTCACTCACTAGGCCACGCCCCTTAAAGTACACAGCGTACAATATTGACACTTTTTAACGGCAGTTTATTTATTTACACTCCTTTTTTGTTTTACACAGCACAGTGCTAATTATTTTTGATTTTCCCAACAATTTTATTTTTGTTTATTTTATAAAAATGGTTGCATTTTGGTCTGGAATGAATTAACGGTTTCAATTGATTCTGAAAGGGAAAAGTCATATGAGGTGGTGTAGCTGTTGCACAATAAAGTTTGGGGTTGGTGTCCCAATACTTCTGTCCAGAGTGTGTACGTCGTTACGCGTGTGTGTGTGTGTGTTTTGCATGAAAGCGTGCCTGTGTGTGCGTGGGTGTGAAGCACAAACACAAAAGCCGTCGCTTGTTTATTTGCTTTGGCGACGCCAGCGAGTTGCGAGTGAGCGAGAGGGACCACTGCGGCCTCCAAGCCACAGGGGGACACACACGCTACACTCTTATGCAACACACACACACATGCAATCACACAGCTGTGCCTGATTCCAGCAATGTTAGGTGTGTGTGTGTCTTTTAAGTAATTTGATTGCAAAAGTTTGCGCTGATCACGTTTTTTGTTTTTTTTGCTGCCAGTTAACTGTGACTGATGCATTGTCACAAAGTTGGTGGGCATGCATGCTCACGCACACGCACGCACGCACGCACATGCACCAAGTTGCTGACGTCAGCTCTTAAAGGTTAGTGTGAAGTTGGCATGGATCCCGACGTTCATTAACGAGTCAAACGTCTGAACACAAAAGGTTAGCTTGGGCGCTAATTAGCGAGATCAGCTGCAAATCAAAGCGGCAGTTTTGGAATCTGGGGCGCGTTCCAGCTCTAGTATTTTTCTACGTCATTATATATGTGTAATATGTTCCCTGGTGCTTTTATGTTCTGTTTTTTTTGTCTATGTTGTGAGAATGAGACATTGTTGTTGTGGTAACAGTCCACAGTTTGCCTATGCTGCTGTCAGTTCTATTTTGCTGTAATGTTCTATGTTGTATGTTTTTAGAATTACATTATACTTTAATGTCCAATGCTTTTAAAATGTTTCCTTTTTTTGTTTTGCTCTATAACGTTATAGTGTCCCACAGTATGATAATACAAAGAGGTGGCAAATCCAGGTCCAGAAAGTAAAAACTTTGCCACAGTTTGGCTTTAGCCCCTAATGCTAGCCAGCTAGCTCCCTAGCAGGTAAATGAGCACCATGGGAGCTAGCTAGGGAGCTTGCTCGCTAGCATCAGGGGCTAAAGCCAAACCGTGGCAGGGTTTTTACTTTCTGGACCTGGATTTGCCACCCCTGATAATACTCCATTTCCATAATCCATATTGCTGTCGTATTATCTATGTATTGTTGTCTATGTTGTCGTAACGTTTTCTGTTCTTATTATAGATATCTATAAAGACTAGATGTCTTGTCTGGAATTGAAAGTCCGCAAATGGCGGCCATCTTGCTGCAGTAACCTTGCTCCGCCTCTCTCATTCATTACTGTGTTTTTAATCGTACATGCTCTTTAAATGAATTTACCAAAAATCAACAGACTATCGAGCAGTTTAGTTTATAAGCGTAGCGAGTATACAACATACAGTAGTTGTTAATAATTAGTAATTAATTGTGAGAAAGCAAACCGTGTTCAAACCGTCAAGTTTGAAGCGAGAAAATAAAAAAAAAGTTTATTCAGATCACTCACCTTCACTCGCAGTCAATACAACAGACCAGACTGCCTGCCTGTCACAAGATGGCCGCCTGTGCCGTAAGACATCCAAGTCTTTATAGATATCTATGGTAGTTATGATGTCTATGTTTCACATTCTGTTTTGCTATAGTGTTCTATGTTGTCGTAATATCCTATACTGTTAAAATGTTCTGTTTCTGGTCTATGTTGTTTCAATGTCCTTATAATGTTTTGATCATGTTCTTTTTGACGATGCTAAATTAGCCTCGTCCGACGTTCTATATCAACTTGCTGGAGTCAAAATACGAGCTTGAGCGCATGTCGGATGGACGGCCTTCCCCTGCCGCGCTCTCCGTCTCTCCATGTGTTTGTGTGAAACTCGACACTGGATGCTGCGGAGTCTCTGGGGGTCTCCCGGGGAAAGGCGGGCCGAGGGGGGGGGGGGGGGGGACACATAACATAACAGCGGCTTTTCCGAGTAATTTTAGCACCGCGGGGCAAGGCCGCGCCAGCTGACAAGTGGAGACAGAAGAAGATTTTGGGGGGGGGGATTTTTGAGGAGCCGGAAAGCGACGGACGACGTGAGTCAGCACGTGAAAACCAGAAGTGTGTTCGAGTGCACGAAGGCTTGGAGTGCATTAAGAGCCGCTGCCCACAATCCTGACTGGTGACAAGACGGGCTCACGTGGTGAGTCATCGCAAAAAGCAGACAAGCGCCAACGGGAAGCGCAACTTCTCAACTGCTGCGCTGGGGAAAAAATGCAGAGGAAGCGCAAGGATGCTTGTGTGGTTGTTGGATTTTTTTGGCTTGTGACTGTTGAAGCAGTTGATTTTGAAAGAATTTGACTTTCGAGATGTTGCTTGTTTGAAGTCTGGGTTTCGAGGCATTTGACCTTTGGGGTGTTTGACTCTTGAATTATTTGATTTTTTCAGGTGTCTAACTTTTGAGTTGGTGATTTGAGTTTTAAAAATTATGACTTTTGAATGTTTGCCTTTTGGACCAACGGACTTTTTAGTTGTCTGACTTTTGAACTACTTGACTTTTGAAGTGTCTGATATTTGTTTTGTTTGACTTTTGAATTATTTGACTGCTGTTTGACTTTCAAGGTGCTTGACTTCTGAAGCATTTGACTTTTGAGGAGTTTGACTTTGGGGTGTTAGAACTTTGAAGTGTTTGACTTCTGAAGCATTTGACTTTTGAGGAATTTGACTTTCGGAATATTGGAGGCTTGAAGTCTTTGACTTTTGGGGAATCTGACTCTTTAGTTGTCTGACTTGAACTATTTGACTTTTGAGGTGTCTAGCTTTTATTTTGTTTGAGTTTTGAATTATTTGACTTTTGAAACATTTAACTTTGGAGGCATCTAACTTTTGCGTTGTTCTACTTTTGAATTATTTGACTTTTAAGGTGCCTTAGTTTTATTTTGTTAGACTTCTGAATGATTTGACTTTTGGACCAACTGACTTTTGGACAATTTCACTTTTTAGTTGTCTGACTTGATCTATTTGACATTTGAGGTGTCTAACTTTTATTTAGTTTGACTTCTGAATTATTTGACTTTTAGGTTGTTTTACAGCCGCCAACTACCTTCACTTCCAATAGCGATCCTTGCATCATTTTGACTGGTTTACCACTCTGCTTTGTCTGTCAAAAGATTCCATTTGAGAATATCCACAAGCGAAAGAACATTCAAGTGAATGAGACCTTCAACCAAAAAGTTCCACACATTTCTCATTCCAACATCTTAAGATCTCTTTTCCACATTTACCAAAATTTGCACCCTTTTCTTTCTTCCAAATTTGGCATGACAAGATTCCCTGCATTCCTGGCTAACTTGGAGGAAACAGGAAGTGGCTGTGCCAAACATCACACTCGCTCGCTATCCGTTTAGCGATTGTGCCAGTGCTCGGTCAACTCATTAGCGCGCTCATTTATCTCGTTAGGCTTCCATTGATCCGCTAGCTGACGGCCGGCCAAGCGTGATCGATGTCAGCGGCACGGGCGCACTTTGATGTTACGTAAGCGTGTTAACTGCGGACTCAAAGTCACTCCAAGGTCAGCCTCCCTGTTGTTAGCAGCATTAGCACGGTTAGCTACAATTCAGTCTCATGGAAGCTGACAACAGCAAAGGAAAGGCAGTGTACGGATTAAGAATAAACGGTCTTTGTTGTCTGCCCATGTTTACGTCTTGACTTGATTGCGTTTATTTTGTCGGTAATCAAGCTGACTGCGGCTTTGTGAGGACCAATAAAAACGTGGTGATTTGATGAGTCACGCTGCAATTACAACAAAAAGACACAAAAACAAAACCGACTTTGTTTGCTTTCACCATTTTGGAAGCCGTCAACAAAAAAAGTGTGGAAGATCAGTTGAAGCAACACGGCAACAAAAAAGACTGAAGTTCTGCGAGGGAGAGGGAAAATATCGTCCATGCTGTCTTGGTGTGGTAACAAAAGCGCTACTTGCCATTGGTTGCTCACGTGCATGAGACAGGACCGCCCCCTCAAAACAGGCTCATGTCATTGTAAGGATGCTGTGACTACAGATTGTGTTTGTGATGCAACTTCCTTCCTTCCTTTGTGCCCATCCTTCCTTTCATTCCTTCCCTTCTTTCTCTTCCTTCCTTCATCCCTTCTTCCTTCTCTTTTCCCATCCTCCCTTTCATTCCTTCCTTCCTCCTCCCTACTTTTCTTCCTTCCATTGCCTCCCTCCCTCCCTTCTCTTCCTTTGCGTTCTTCCTTCCTTCTTTCCTTCCATCCTTTTTCCCCTTCTTCCTTTCCTTCCTTCCTATTATTCCTTCATTCTTCCCCTTTCTCCTTCCTTCTTTCTTTTCTTCCTGTCTCCCTTCTCTTCCTTCCTTTCTTCCTTTTCCCTTCCTGCCTACTCTCCTTTCCTTACTTCCTTGTTTCCTCTCCTTCCTTCTCTTCTTCTACCTCCCTTCATCCCTTCCTTCTCTATTCCCATCCTTCCCCATTTCTCATCCTTCCTTTATTCCTTCGTTCTTCCCCTTTCCTCCTTCCTTCTTTTCAACCTTCCCTCCCTGCGTCCCTCCCTTCTCTTCCTTTGCTTTCTTCCTTCTTTCCTTCCTCCTTCTCCTTCCTTCCTCGTGTCCCTTCATTCTTCCCTTTTTTCTGTTCCTTGCTTCCTTTCTCCCCTCCCTCCGAATCCCGAGATCTCGCTCGCACACACAGACGAACAACCTCTCACACTCTCACTAACACACGCTAACCCTGACACCCTTCCACTCACCGACTCAAACACACCCTCATGCACACTCACAGGCCCAAGCACTACCCACTCACTCTCACCCACACACGCATTTGCGCACGCACGCACGCACGCACGCAGTTCCCGCTCGGCCTCCCCGCTCGGCCTCCCCGCTCTGTTTCCCGGTGACGCAACGACTCCGTGAGGCTCAAGTGCACAAAAATCCCGTCCCGCTCTCTCGCTACATTATGGCAGCAGCGCTCGCCATCAAATATGCATCCAATTACGTAACAGCCAGCAACTGTTACGCAACTGCGCCGCCTGTCCCCATCTACACCCCCAAGACCACCGCCGCGACCACTTTCGTGCGGCGCCAGATGGGGAACGCCACAAAAACATCCTCAACGTGCGCGTGCGACAAAATCTGGAGCAAGACGGATGAGCGATGGAGGAGATAAACTTCGAGTGCAGTAGCTTGATTTGTGCTATGACCAAATCATCTTTCCCCATTGAAATGAATGGAAGTGCCAGTAATCCGTTCCAGCCCCTCCCACCCTTCCCCCCAAAAACCCAACAAATTTTGCAATGTGTTTTTGTTGTTGAGTTCATTTCAACATCTGTCAAGGTGTCAACCTTTCGGGGGGGTTTTCCCACACTTCTTCATCCCAACAACACACACACGTGTATACACACACACACACACACACACACCAAAATAAAAGCCTTTGGCTTGCCTTTGGCCGTGGCCACAAACCAAACAGGAAACCTTCAAGTGCTGACTGGTGGTCCAGACTGAGGATGAAGATAAACCTCCCTAAGTGTTGTGCTCGTTTATGTTGCTGCTTGTGCCTCACACACACCACAAATGAAAATCACACCACACAATTTAGTCAGAAATCCTAGAAAAAGTCAACACAAACGCTGATAATCAATTATTTAATTTATTTCAAACTGACCAATTGTGTAAAAATGAATCAAGGAAGTGCACTACTTGGCAGCGACCTGCAGGGGCGCCATTGCTTACACTTTGCCGTGTATGCACAGGACCCGATTTCGATTTTTGACCTAATAAATTTACGATAATCAATTAGTTGGCATGATTAATAAAAAAAAAAATACAATCAACAATTTCTATTTTAGTCCTTTAAGTTTATACTATTTTATCCTTTACTATTTGTTTTAACTTTACAGCAGTGTGAAAAATCGGCCAGTTATTTTTCTTCATCTCATGTTTTCATTTCACTGTAAATATATATATATTTTTTTTTTAAAGCCCATAATGAGCATTTCTTTAACATCAAATGTCCAAATGGTGAAAGGAACATCTCCAAATGGACTTTTGATTCTTTATAAAAGGACTTATCAGAAGATATTTGCATAGATATTTTAGGATCCTCACACGGTCCGCTGGGAATAAGATTAGATGTAGGACATATACGCACACACACACACACACGCAGGTATGATGACAACAAAGTGTGAATAAATTAATTTGTGCTGTCAATGACTTGAGAGGAGGAAAGACATAGCAAGACCTCACGCTGTCAACCGGCAGAAGAAAGAAGGATTTTCAGGACTTTTTTTGTTGTTTTGTTTTGGGATAAAAGAGGACACGAGGAAGAGGAGGAGGAGGAGGAGGAGGAAGGACACAAGGAAAAGAAGAAGTATTTTTGTGTTAGCTTCCAGGCTAGAACTTGCTCGTTCGTACATGCTAATGTGACAAGCGGCGGCAGCTAGCCAGCGTTGCTAGCGTCTTAGCACTAATACCTCACATCGAGCTTATCTTGTGTCAACGGCACACATACACACAGAGTTAGCGCTGATGGCTAATCCGAGCCGCTACACCAACCAGGCCCAAGCTGCTTTTTCCCCTTCTTTTTTCTTTTTTTTTTTACGCCTCCAAAAATATGTCAGCGGCGTGAGATTAAGATTAGCGGTTTGAAGATGAAAACGCTGAATGTAGCGGCGGGAGCAACGCTGACATCCAGAAGACGCTGGAGGACATTTTGGAGGACAAGGACATTTTCTAGCAATTCAAGGCTTGAAAAAAAAGCGGTTTGACATCACAGTTTGCTAATTTTTTCCACCCAAATGCATTCAATTGCAAAACTTCAAAAAAATCACAGTCTTTCCGGTAATTGAACGGCGTAGACTGTCTGGAAAAGCTTTGTTGGGCTACGCAACTTAAATGTATCTACATGCGTGTAGTAGGAGGTCAAGGTAAGCTTGGTATTTACGCCGCCCCAAGTAGCTCACAACAAGGCTAGCTAGCTAGCTAGTGTGGCTAAACAGTTAACTAGTGGGGACTCGCTATTAAGTCAGTAATCAATTGGATGAGGAAAGACAGAAAACTCATGCTAATTGCTAAGCTAACCGAAAACTAACACGTAATGGTTAATCCCCTTTTCACTGAAATCTTAAAAGGTCACTTATTCAACTTTGAACAGCAAACTAGCGCGGCCTGCCTTTGTTTTTGCATCGCTGCACCTGCTGGAGCTCGACTGCCATTCAGCATGTCGACTTCCCGCGTGAGAACAGGAAGTGATGTCACCCAGATGACAGCCTTGCTCCGCTAAGTGCCTCCAAATGACGACTGCTAATAACAGCCTTCCTTCCCGGTCCTCCTCTTCCTCCCGTCAAGGCCGAGGCGCCGCGCCAACTTTCTGCTCTCTCCCTCGTCTTCCTCCGTCTGGCCCTCTCTCGTATCATTTCGGACGGGCGCAGAGCCAGCGAGCCACGGCAGAGGGCCGCCACCTGTTCCCCACCAGCGGGGAGATGATGATGACAATGAAGATGATGATGATGATGGTGATGATGGTGAGGAGGAGGACACGTGGAGGCAAGGCGAAAAACCGGGAGAATGCAACAGGGTGAACGTGAACTCACATACACAGTCCAACACACACCTACTCTACTCTCACTTCACACTCTCATGCTTCTACAAACGAGTGAATTCTCGCAACCACTCACTCTCTCACGCTCAGGCAATTAAATGAGGCACTGACGCATATACTCTCTCACATCCTTTAACTCTCATTCATACAATCTCTCACATACACTCACACACAACTTTCATTCAAACACACAGCGCTTTCACACCTGCACACTCACCCTATCAAATGCGCACACACACTCTCATGCACTTGCCACATGCATACTCTCTCACTCTCATACGCACACTAATTCTCTCACGCACACTCATTGAAACAGACACACATTTGCATGCACTCACTCACTCTCATGCAAACTCGCGTTGCACGCTATCCAACATACACTCACACGCAGCTACTCTCACGTTCACACAACCACTGACTCTCACATGCACTTACACTCACACACACTCTCTCTCTTTCTCGCTCACTCTCTCTCTCTCATGCACTCACAAACAGTCGTACGAATTCACACATACTTTTTGTGAGACTGCAAGGCTGTACAGGAAGCGTGTACGCTTAACAAAGCCTTCATTTGCATGTCAGATGACGCGGAAGTGATTGCGTGCACGCACACACACACACACACACTTTTCATGTGATTTGAATGTGGGAACAAAAGCCCCAACAGTGGACACGAATCGGCGTGGAGGAAACAGGAAGCGGACAAATTGCTGCGGTCTCAGCAACGGTCGCGCGCCACACTAAACCAGTCAAATGATGCACGTCTCTTATCTCACACACACACACACACACACACACACAACACACGCACACCTCGCCGCCGTTCCTCCTCATGACCTCCCCTCCTCGCCACCTCACCTTCTCGCCACGTTTGCCTCATGACATTACAGGTCACCACCTCAACTCCTCATCTGATAACACCTCCTCAGCAGCTTGACACCTCCTGCCCTCACCTTCTTAACCTCTTGTGGCCTCCCCTCCTCATCTTATCACCTCCTCACTTAATCAGCCTGGCAACCATCTCGCCATCTCGCCATCTCGCCATGCCACGTGGCAGAAACAGGAAGCGGACAAATTGCTGCCGTCCTTGTACCACGCTACACCAGTCAAATGATGCCCATCTGTTATCTCTCGCACACACACGCGCATGCACACGCATGCACACACGCATGCACACACGCCCGCACGCGCGCACAAACCATGTTATTTTCTCAAGGGCACAGCTTGCATCCTTGCTATCAAGCCGGGATCACCATGGCAACTAAATATACACTTTGTCTGCAAATCCTGCCTTTTTTAACGAAACACTTTCTTTCATTTCAACAGATTATTGTGCGCGTGTTTGTATCTCTGTGCAGGGTGTATAGAGACGTGTGTGTGTGTGTGTGTGGGTGCGCGCGTAGCAGTGAGAGAGTGAGTGGGTGTGTGCACATGAGAGTGTTGTGAGAGAATATGTGTGAGAGTGTGTGCGTGAGAGAGAATTGTGTGAGGGTGGCTGTGGGGAAGTGATAATGAGAGTTGGTGTGAGTACATGAGATTGTTGAGTTGAGTTTGAATGTGTGAGTGGATGAGTGTGAGAGTGAGTGAGTGAGAGAGAGAGAGAGATGGGCAGTGAGAGAGAGTTAGTGAGTCTGAGAGTGGGTGTGAGCACATGAGGGTGTTGTGTGAGAATATGTGTGAGAGTGCGCGTGTGGGAGAGAATTGTGTGAGGGTGGCCGTGGGGAAGTGATCATGAGAGTTGGTGTGAGTACATGAGATTGTTGAGTTGAGTTTGAATGTGTGAGTGGATGAGTGTGAGAGTGAGTGAGTGAGAGAGAGAGAGAGATGGGCAGTGAGAGAGAGTTAGTGAGTCTGAGAGTGGGTGTGAGCACATGAGGGTGTTGTGTGAGAATATGTGTGAGAGTGCGCGTGTGGGAGAGAATTGTGTGAGGGTGGCCGTGGGGAAGTGATCATGAGAGTTGGTGTGAGTACATGAGATTGTAGAGTTGAGTTTGAATGTGTGAGTGGATGAGTGTGAGAGTGAGTGAGTGAGTGAGAGAGAGACGGGCAGTGAGAGAGAGTTAGTGAGTCTGAGAGTGGGTGTGAGCACATGAGGGTGTTGTGTGAGAATATGTGTGAGAGTGCGCGTGTGGGAGAGAATTGTATGAGGGTGGCCGTGTGGAAGTGATCATGAGAGTTGGTGTGAGTACATGAGATTGTAGAGTTGAGTTTGAATGTGTGAGTGGATGAGTGTGAGAGTGAGTGAGTGAGAGAGAGACGGGCAGTGAGAGAGAGTTAGTGAGTCTGAGAGTGGGTGTGAGCACATGAGGGTGTTGTGTGAGAATATGTGTGAGAGTGCGCGTGTGGGAGAGAATTGTGTGAGGGTGGCCGTGGGGAAGTGATAATGAGAGTTGGTGTGAGTACATGAGATTGTTGAGTTGAGTTTGAATGTGTGAGTGGATGAGTGTGAGAGTGAGTGAGTGAGAGAGAGAGAGAGACGGGCAGTGAGAGAGAGTTAGTGAGTCTGAGAGTGGGTGTGAGCACATGAGGGTGTTGTGTGAGAATATGTGTGAGAGTGTGCGTGTGGGAGAGAATTGTGTGAGGGTGGCCGTGGGGAAGTGATCATGAGAGTTGGTGTGAGTACATGAGATTGTTGAGTTGAGTTTGAATGTGTGAGTGGATGAGTGTGAGAGTGAGTGAGTGAGAGAGAGACGGGCAGTGAGAGAGAGTTAGTGAGTCTGAGAGTGGGTGTGAGCACATGAGGGTGTTGTGTGAGAATATGTGTGAGAGTGCGCGTGTGGGAGAGAATTGTGTGAGGGTGGCCGTGGGGAAGTGATCATGAGAGTTGGTGTGAGTACATGAGATTGTTGAGTTGAGTTTGAATGTGTGAGTGGATGAGTGTGAGAGTGAGTGAGTGAGAGAGAGAGAGAGACGGGCAGTGAGAGAGAGTTAGTGAGTCTGAGAGTGGGTGTGAGCACATGAGGGTCTTGTGTGAGAATATGTGTGAGAGTGTGCGTGTGGGAGAGAATTGTGTGAGGGTGGCCGTGGGGAAGTGATCATGAGAGTTGGTGTGAGTACATGAGATTGTTGAGTTGAGTTTGAATGTGTGAGTGGATGAGTGTGAGAGTGAGTGAGTGAGAGAGAGAGAGAGACGGGCAGTGAGAGAGAGTTAGTGAGTCTGAGAGTGGGTGTGAGCACATGAGGGTGTTATGTGAGAGTGCGTGTGTGAGAAAGACAGAGAGAGAGAGGGATAGAGTTGTGTGAGAGTGGTAATGAGAGAGAACATGTGTCTGAGTATGCATGTGTGTGCGAGAGAGAGTGAGTGTGAGAGAGAATGTGCCTGTGTGTGTGTATCCCACCCCAAAACAAAACACAAAAATCATCCATCCGCGTACGAGGTGACATAAGAAAATAAAGATGGAGCAGATGGAGACATGCAGTGTGGATGCCGGCGCCATGGCAACCGCATGCAGAGTCGCAACACGCAATCGTTCACATTTAGCTCTCGCTCTGATTGGCTGGCCGAGGCGCTCGAGCAGGAAGCGACTGGCACACACGCAGTTGTGTTGTGTTGCTTTGATCCTACCTGATTGTTGTCCTGTGGTCCAGCCCAGTAAACACATAAATCGGGTTCCAGTTGCTGGAAGACACACACAGTCAAAATATTAGGAACAGACATTTTGGTTTAAGCTACCATTTTGCTACAGGAAGTTGGAAACAAATTCATAAAAATCAGGATGCACAAAAAAAGTCTCTAGGACCCAAGCCAGAGAAGGAAAAGGAAGTCGGCCATTTTGGTTTTGAAGCAACCCTTTCAACCAAATTTCAGTACTAAGAAAGTCCGAATAAGGAATACGCCCAAATGAGCCCTAATCATAAGCGATGATGTCCCTTTGCTAAGCTTTAGTTAGCTAAAGTGGGCGGAGCTTGCTGTTAAAATCGGACCATAATTTGGAAGATCTAACACGTAAAAGAGGTCTTTAATATCGGATTCCATTGGATGGTGTATCGAATGAAGTGGCAAGTGAAGGACTTTGTTTAGTGGGATGAAAGAGAATTTGATGTGAAACACACACACACACACACACACGCACACAAACAACACACACGACACGTTTATTTTTACTTCCTTAGCTGATCCTGACCTTGCGTTTCTACAAACACTTTGTCTTCTCCCCTGATGTGTTTTTAACAAATAAAAAAAATAATAAAAAAGACACAAGGGACATTCTGCTTCACGTCATCTTTTTGTCATTTTCGCCAGCTTTCAACCTGCTGAAAGGTTTTCAAACATCTTGCACGCGCGCACGTATGCAAATGAGGCCAGCCCGCCGGATGCCGGACTACAAGGACACATCATTAGGTACACCTACCAAGTATTACTAGCTAAGTATTTTGTTCAGCTATTTAATAATCAAAGCAAATTTTTGCTTTTCCAAAATCGCCTCGTGACTTGCAACATTTAAAAAGTCGTAAACGAAAAGAAAGTCAAGATCTCGTTTGATGTTATCACTTCCACGAATGACTTGCGGTGGACGTCACGTGTTTTGGTGTCAGCCGAAAAAAAAAACACATTCATTCATTTTGGCGTTCAAATTATTTTTGTGCAATAAAAAAAATTAAATCAACAACATAAAAAAGCAATGTGTGTTTTTTTATGTTGTTGTAGTGATGAAGCTTTTTTTTGTTCCGTCATTTTATCTTGCACGTGAGTTCATCTTGCGGCAAAGATGTTTTGAATGTTTCTTTTTACTTCTCAGTATGCGCAAGTTGCAAAATACATGGAAGAGATAACCCCCCCCCCACCCCCCCCGAAATTATCAAAAGGGGTATTGTACATAATTGACAGTCATTTTTTTACTCTTTTTTTTTTTTTAAACAGAACAAAGTGATGTACAGAGATAAAATAAAGTAATTAATTAAATAACAAATAAGATATCAAATAATTTTATATAAAACCAAAAAAAAACACAGGCACACAAACTGTTTCACAGTCTTATTCACTACATTTAAAAATAATCTTCACGATACGCTAAATAATATGCGAGCGCTGTTTGGTGGCAGCGACCTCAACTCGCGTTGCAATAAGCTGTTTAATGCCACGCCCACTCCTAGTTTGCTGGAAAACTAAACTGAAAACAAAGAGACAGCAGAAAGAGCCCTGCTACCTTAATGCTAATTAGCATCTATTTTTCGGCGCTTTTACACTCGAAGCATTAGATTGAAATGAAACGCTTCCGCCGTGAAGACGGATAATATAAAAGTGCTCAGTCATATATTCTTTATCCTCTGTGTAGGATGGCTCGGCGACGTAGCGGTAAGATCAGAGATTATTCAGGACGCGCTACCGCCGCAATATGATTGGCCGCTGCAAAGAGGGAACAACGGGGAATAGGAACGCAGGTGTGCCTAATATTCTGTCCGCTGAGCGTGCGTGGAAATAGATGAGGTGCTGAGAAACTAGGCCAGTTTGGGGAGCGCTCCGGCTGTCCGCCCGCCTGCCACTTATCGCAACGACGCGCTCTCACGGGACGCGATATAAATAGGCGGTCTGCCGCACATTTTCAAAGATTTCACTTTCGTTTGGAGAGACGGTGAAGATTCATTTGGAAATTCCCGCCGATGTCCTCCTGAAACATTTCGCCAACGTTTCGCCAAAGCTTCAGGAAGTGTCTCACATTGAGGGCGAGCGCGTGAGAAGAGAAGCGAAACCAGAACAGGGACGTCTTTTTTCTACCACACGTGCGCACGTGCCGGGGGGGGAAACAAGAAGCTAAAATGATTTTGGCATCACTTGACAACTCTTCCTTTTCATCCTTCCTTCGACTACCTTGTCAAAAGCTTTCAAAGCAGTTTTTCAACGTTTCTAAACTGTGACAAAAATAACACTGCCATGTGCATGCCAGGCCACTAGTTGGCGATGAAACCCCAACGGAGGCTAAGCATAAATCTTAACAAACACAAAACTTAAGGACGTAACGGATCTCTCAAACGCAAACCTTGTGGTCCGTCCATGTTTTTGGGAAGGTATTTAAAAATAAACAACTGATATAATGTGGTTGCATAAGTGTGCACCCCCTTCAAACTCTTGTTAAATGAATTCAGCATACCTGTCTGATGAATCTCAAAGTTTGGGCTGTTTTAGTAGGCTTTTCCTGGCATTTTTGCAGTCACATCTTATCTGAACCTGTAATTAACTAATTTACTTAGTATCTAAAGGGAAAAGCCTACTAGAACATCTGAGCGTCATTTGGGGTTGGTTCATCAGAGGCAGGTGTGCGCTGACCCCCCATTTGACATGAATTTGGATGCAATTGATTCATTCTTGACACAGCCACATCCCCTGTATGTAACTAAGTAACTATAATTGTAACGTCAAGTAAATAAATGTAACTAAGTAGCTTCAACTAAGACAAAGTAAAATAAGCTAACGAGATCACATTAAAAGGCGGAAAAAGTTTAGAAATGGCTTATCTTGGTCTCATTTGTTTGTCTCACAAAACGTCAGGGGTGTGTAGACTTTTATCATCACTGTATGTGTGTGTGTGCAACCATGTGCGTGTGTGTCAATAATTCAGCCAGTGGCTCTCGGGTTCCTCTCCAGCTCGCTTACACGGCGGCCAAAAGTTTGCCGCGCCATTGAAGGCCGGCGAGATGAGTTACAGTCGGCCTTTGTGGCGTCCGCGCCGCCGCCTGGAAACTCTTCGCTCTGCCAGCAAGTTTTGTTTTTTTTTTCGACACGCCGCTTCTCAGGCAAGACGCACGTGCAGCGCTTGTGTCGCTAATGGATCGTTTACGCATCATTAGCGACACTGATAAGACTTTGTGCTTTTACAGACGCTACAGACACAAATGCTAACTTCCTTAGCGTAGCGGTCACACAAGCTTCCAGAGGTAATGAGCTGCTTCTTCCTAAAAAGTACATTTCATATTATTGAAAGTCACCCTAACAATTCGCACAGTTTGAACATTAAGACTGCGCTTAAAAATACTGTAGGGAGGAAAAAACTGTGCTTAAATAATTAAATTAGAAGTGCAACAATTCATTGGTTAATCGACACCTAATCGATTATGATCTTAATTGACAACTATTTTGATAATTAACTAAATGTTTAGAGACCTTGCTAAACTTAAGTCTGACAAATTCTTGGAGTTCCAGATTCTGGTAAATATTCTCTGATTTGTGGAGCAGCCGAATCAAAACAAGACATTTGCAAACACATGCTTTGACTTTGGACAACAATGATCAACATTTTTGTCGATTTTACGATAGATGTCATGGAGCAAACCAGAAACTGATGCATCATCAATTGCATTTTCTGCACTTTCAATTTGAAAGTATGTCCTGTTTTTTAATGAACGGATGAAAATAAAAACTTTCAATTTCAATTTGATTCATTGATTAATTAAAAGAAAATAATCGACCGATCAATTGATTGAAATAATCGTTAGTTGCAGTCCAAATAACAGCATTGGGGGGGAAAAATCAATTATGATTTGTAATCAGATTTTAGTTTAAAATTACAGCTCTAAAATGTCCTTTTTTCCCAAATATTTGGGTAAATAAAAACATAACAAAAAAATAGGATATTTAGTATAGAAGAAACATGTGCCATGTTATGCTAATAAATATTATCATTCTTCTGTTTTAATTATTCTTAGTAAGTTACAGTGTCCTATCTCTGGTGAGCTATTTTTAGAACAGACCAATGGGCTACTCATGTTGTCCCTGGGGCCAACTAGTACCTCGCTGCATCTGCGTTTGTAAGGTCTCACCTAGCCCCGTCCCCCCCCCCTCCTTTGTTATGCAAAGATGCAGCTTGTTTAGTTAACTTTGCAAGCTGCCAATCATTAAAAAGAAAAAAAGAAAAAGAAAAGCTCATTACTAGTGACAGCCAGTTATTGAAGCCTTGACTGTTTAAAACCACGTAAATTGTCGGTAATCAGCCATTGCCTGCATTTGGCATTACAAATAGAACACGTGCCGATCAGAAAAGTTCATGTATAGGTAACGACATCCGGCAGCACGTAGACTGTCGGATCCCCGCCGGGTCGGCCACTTTCGACTTTTATTCAGCGCGCCGCAAAAGCCTTCATTAGTGGCTGTCGCCATCCGCGCCCATCCAAACTCGCCTCCATTTTCTCCGCTCCTTATTGTTCTGCTTTACTGCTCGTTTCACATTTGCAGCGACAGAGTGGCCACGCAGATGGGACGGGACTTTTTTTTAAATAAAAATACAAATCCCACCGAGATTTCTCATTGATGATTTTTCACTGGAACTGCTTGTGTGTGCGTTTAAAAAAAAAAAAAAGGAAAAAAAAGTTATTCTTATCGTGATCAGGGCTGGGCTGTAAATCCTCCGCCCCCGTGTTTGCACAGTGAAATCATTGCGCTGTGGGTATATTTGCACTTTTTCAACATTTATTTGCACTCGTCCCAACAACATCTTTTCTCTTTGTATGCCCTGCGCTACTGACTCGGCTCTTTAGGCTTGACATTTAAGTATTAATGGTGTAATCATTAAGGAAAATTCATATGATTTGGTTTCACATTTTAAAGTAGTTTGTGTGTCTTTTTTTTGTCATTGGTTTAAAACTGTCAGAGTAGACTGACAATAGTATTAATATTTTTTTAAGAAAAATAAACAAACAGCAGATAAAATGCCCAAATGTTCTTATTAATCTTTAATGGAACAGTAAATGCTGTTACGTGTCATGGAGAATGATGTCATTGCGCCATTTGTGTTTCTCGGGCCTATATTTATTATGCTAATTAGGCCCACTGTGACGTCACAGTAAGGCACAGAGATATTTTAAGAGAATTGATGACTATGGGTTGACTTGGCTGTTAAATGTCACACTAGTTTCATAAAAGACATTTAAAAAAATCTATTTTCTTCTGGGGTCCATGCAAAAATACTGATTATGAATACTATTTTTTTATATATCATTCAACATCCATACTGCAGTTTCTAGCAAATGTGCTCCAATATGTGCAAGTAAATCAAAAGAATTACAAAAACATCCATGAAGTATTTTTCTCTCAACAATTTCTCACTCAACACGCCATACCGACAACAACGTTTGAAGAATGTAACAAAAACAATAAGCAAAAAAAAAAACAACTAAAAAGTGTCTGGAGTGCTGCACGGCCGTACGTCGGAGTCTCCCCGACTGGGGCCCTTCTCTCGACAGCAACACGTCATGGAACATTCCCGGAACCAGCCAGCGCACCACCCACCAGCCTGGCTCCTCATACGCTCTCTCGCGGAGGAAACAAACAGCAGCACACACTCACAAAGTGGCCAAAATTCAACACTTTTCCAACGTGGACGCACAAACACTCATAAAAGTGCATCAAGCAGAAAAATGAGCGCAAAATGGAGGAAATGCCGAAACGAGGACGTCATAAGGTCACGGGCAGCCTGGCAGCACTTGACAACAAATGATCGCGCGGCAAACGATCACCGGCGAGCGGATGTCAAGCGGCCGACGCTCGGGCCCCGAGTGCCGGCTCGGCTTTCTGCCTCAGCCCGCTCTTGCCGCGTCTCCGCCGGCCTTCGCGGCGGCGGCGGCTGCAGCAACAGCAGCCCGCCCGCGCTCCGCGATCGGCCGTGCAAATTCCTCGGGCTGTTACGCAACGCGGCTAATCTGCATGCAAGGCAACGCGTGCCCGCCCGGGGTATTCCCCGCTGCATCGCCGTGAACCCGCCAGTAGCTCGGAACGGATCGTCCGCCGTCAGCCGAGGAAGCCTCGAACGCGAGCGGGAGTTCGGAGGGCACTCCGGGTGAGGCGGGGAGAAGGCGGCTCTTACCTGCCGGGAGCGGGGATGACAACAAGCCGCCGCGGTGACAGGAGGTCCCTTCCGGGGCTTGACACCTCTCGGTTCGCTTGTTGGAGCTCCGGAGGTCGGACGAACGGGCGGAAGGACGAAAGGCGGCGGCGGTGGGGGGAGGTCGGAATCCGAGGAGGAAAAGTTGCGCGTCAAAACGGAAGAAATCCTTCCCGACCGGATTTCTGGTGCCGGAGCTCCGCCGCCGCAGTCAGCCACACGGCGAATGCGAGCGTGTGCGTGCGTCAGGGTGAAATCCGGAGACACACACACGCACGCGAGCACGCACGAGCACGCGCACGCTCACACGGGGTTATTCCGAGCGCCACTTCCCAGAATAGAAGCAGCGGCGAGAGGGAGTGACAGATAGACACTGCGCGCGCGCGCGTGTGCGTATACGTCGCGTGTGCGTGTGTGGGGTTGTGTGTGCGTGTCGTGCGTGCGCGTGCGTGTGTGACGTCGTCGGATCCCCCAGCGCGCAACCAGGGCAGAGGGAGGGGAGGAAGGAGGAGCACTGGCCGAGGACGACGCTCTGTCTGCCGGCTTAGAGAGAGCAGGATTCCCCGGTCACCTCTGGAGCGACCTGTCTGTCTGACTGACTGTCTGTCTGTCTCACTGACTGATTTGCTTCGTGTCTATCTTTTCACACACTCACTGGTCGTTCCAATCCAAATGTATTTCTGAAGCAAAAAGAGTTGACTCAAATTCTTTTGGTAACGTTCTGTACATGGCAATATCATGACACCGATTTTGTAAACAATGTTTTTTTTTATGTGCAAATGCTGAGAATTACCTCTATATTTTCTCTCTGATTCTTTAGATAAACATAATGGCCACCATGACCTCCAGGGGCATGACAACGTTTGCCCCATCCAAGTGGGCATGGCTTGCCAGAATTCCGCCTAGCAACAAACACAATCAAACGAATTAAACTACAGCAACATTTTCATTTTTAAAAGGGAAGTCAAGTAAAAAATGTTCGTTATGATATATGCACCACTAATGCAAACATGGCATTCTGATTAATATTGCGTTTTGGGAGTTGAGCAGCAAAATCCACCCATTTTTATCCATCTGAGGTGGCGGCCATTTTGCCCCTTAATGTCAAGTGACTGATAATGACTCACACTGACTGCTTTCTGTTCGTCGCAAGACGATGCCGCATTCGAGGAAGGTGGGAAATCTGATTTCTCCCACTCGGGTTGAACCAGTTGCGACCCCAAAGTGTTCCAGGCAAATGTAAACAACAAAGATGGCTGAATCCGATACATTGTTGGTTGTTCTGGTTCAGGCAGAACAAATCAAGTTGTGTTATGTGTATATATATATATTTTGAATATTTAATGTAATGTATTTAATGTAATAATAAATAAAGATATGTGTTTATAATCATGTTAATTCTTTTTTGCCTTTCACAATCTGTGTCTCATGGGGGGTCGCCATTGTGGAATGAAATCAGATCGTTCACTAAAATCAGGGTAACTTCACAACTCAGACCTCCCACTTCAAAATGGCGTCCCAGTGCACTCCTCCTGCTCGGAGGTCGTAAGAGTCCGACTTCCCCTGTTCCTCGAATGCAGCATGAGCCTGTAAGCACTGTGATGTTATTTTTAGTCGACAGCGAGTGACAAAATGGCCGCCCCTTGAAATGGATCGTATTTTTGGGGGGGTGCATGATATTGTTACTGTTAAGTTTGAACAGTAAGGCAGAGTCGTATGTCTTTCATGGAAAAGTGTTCCACGAATGTGTCGGCTATCTGCCAGCGTCAACTGATCCATCCTGTCAACGAGAGTCGGAATCTCATGTTTGGTCGGACAGTGGGTCAAATATTCAGGTCAGGGGATTTCCAAAGGCATCCAAAGATGAGCTACTGGGGCTTTGGGGGGGGAGAATTCCCCGGGGTGGGGTCTTCCAAAAATATGCAGTCTGGTATGTGGGGTGAAAACCCGCCGCACGTCTCAGGATAGAGGAAGGAGCGCAAAGACGTTTGGACGTCTTACAGGGAAAAAAAACTTTATTAAAAAGGAATACAAATAACACATTACTGATAAAAACAAACAAACAACAACTATGAAATATAATAACACAGAGAAAGAAAGAAACCAGTACATACTGTAGTATTTGTGTTGGATGTGTGCCTTTTGGGGGCGTGGCCAAGTGAGTGACGCAAGAGCTGCAATCGAGTGCGAGTTGTGGCTTACAACAGCTCCTTGTGCTTGTTCTCATTTCAAATTTGTGCGCTTAACTATTCGTCCCATTCAACTAACGGCAGCCGTGGCTCTCCTTGCCCACATGTGTGGGCATTACATGACCTTGGTCGCGTCATTATTTTTTTCACTTCCCTAAGCTCACTCCAATTTCTCATCCCAGCGTCTTTTCCCCCACAAGTCAGCATCTCAAAACCAAACTTTCCTCTTTTAGTCGCACCTCGTAAACATACTGCGGGGTGTGTGTGTGCGTGCGTGCGTGTCACATTGTGGTCCAATGAGCTTTTGTGGCGACAACCTTGTCATTTTCCCTACAGCGCACTGCGAAAAGCTAGGTGCTGCGTGCGCGTGTGCGTGTGTTGGCCAGCTCTAAGTGGATTAACGTCTGCCTCGGCCTATAAGAGGCTCATCGGTGCATGACCTCGTCAGCGGTGACGCCGTGGCAACGAGCGCCATGGCGACGGCGAGGCGGCCATTTGCATATCTGCTTTCCATACGCAGGAAGGAAGGTGAGCGTGGTGGCTGCTCAAGATGACGGCGGCTCAAGCAGTCGCTCTCTCTCGCCGCACACTTTCCTCACACGCGTCGTTTGGTGCGCTTTTGCGCCACCTCCCTCCTTTAGCTGAAGCGTAGCCGCGTTGCCAGATGTTGAGTCATGTGAGTCATAAGTCTCGCTGGCCTCAAACGACTGCAGCTTGAGCTGCTGTTCTCATTGTCGACTTGGACGCATAACAAGCGCCAAAGCAGGAACTTGCCGAGCTGTTAGCAAGGTTAGCGAGGCTCAAACCTATCACGTGCCTTGGAACAGCCAATCAGAAGACGGGGATAGTGCCGATAAGATCAAGGGTTAGCTTGCTAGCCTTTGGAAGACGAATTTGAAATGCGATGGGTAAAAAAGCATTCTCTTTGCTAGTATAGCTCAGTGGGCTAGGACTTAATTGTGAAGGCCCCGAGCGGGTTAAATTGACATGACAACACATAGACGCTGAAATCTAATTGGACCCCCAAAAAAAGATAGCCAGGATATGACTTTGTGCTGGATGCTTGATGGCGTTTGAAGACACTCAACAAACAACAACTGTGTCACCAAAGGTGGCGCTATACAATCTTTTAGCTTCAAGTCAACTTCAAAAACTTTTTTGGACAATAATATGTTCTATGCAGTCCCACTAGTCTCAATATGGTATTCTGGTGGATATTGTGTTAATGGAATAAGAGTTATGAAGCAAACTCCAGCCGTTTTTATCCATCTCAGGGGGCGGCCATTTTGCCGCTTGCTGGCGACTGAAGATGACGTCAGAGTTGTTCCGAGCTCAAGCAACGACCAATCACAACCTGTTTTCTGAAGCTGAGCTGTGATTGGTTGTTACCCGAGACCTGAGTAGCATTGATGTCATCTTCAGTTGACAGCAAGTGGCAAAATGGCCGCCCCCTGAGATGGATAAAAATGGCTGAAGTTTGCTTCATAACTCTTATTCCACAAATGTAATATTATTCAGAATGTCATGTTTAGACTAGTGAGGTCACATAACATATTTAAGGTTGACTTCCACTTTAATAATACACCTATGACATCATAAAGCATATAAACAAGCTATGCTAGTTAGTGCTAGCATGAAGACAAAGGGACACCGTTACATATTACAACTTAAAATAAGTTGTGTTTTGTTACCATTATTTTTAACATGTTAGCTTTATTTTTCTATTTTGTAACTAATCAGACTGTGTACCTAATGAAGTGGCTAAATATATTAATTAAATCCGTGAATAAAGTGAGTTGCAGTGTTTCGGGTACACATAAAGTTGTGTGGGGGAAAAAAGTGCACGCTTGCCTAAAGTGTCGTCATTGCAAAGACGTTGAAAGTGTGAGAGAGGGAAAAAAAAAAAAAAAAAGGAACAAGTGCTTACACAGCCGCTCGCCTCGGGCTCTCGTCCCTGAACGCAACACAAAAGCTCTCCTGTGACAGCTCACGGATGAATAATGCTTACTCACACACACACTCACGCGCGCACACACACACCGATCCCGACCACACCTTCTGCAGACTCCCACGGATTAGCGGTGGGCGGCTCGCCTTCGTTAACATACTGGGATGTTTACGCATTGCATAACATCTTTCCATGTACTAATCCATCCGCGCTGTCTCTTTAAACTTGCCTAACACGCACGCACGCTCTTCTATCGAGGTGTGGCGCGGGTATTACATAACTGCTGGAGGCTAAAGTTCAAACTACCTGTGTAAAAGGGCATCTTCAATTAGACTCAACATAAAGGGGGGTTAACAGCACCCCACAGTGGCCACTGGTGGTACTGACACATTGTGATCTGAAGTGAGGTCACCAAAGGTTACATATTGATGCTTTAACATTTGAATGATGTTTCTTTTAGGACTGGGCGAAATGACCTTAAATAAAATCAAGATAATATTTAAAAGTAGCTCCTCTCTATTTGCAGCCATGTTAGTTTAAGTAGTGCACGTTAGCAGTCGAAGCACTTTCAACTACAGAAACCTCTGCAAAAAAACATTTAAAAGTCGTTGTGCGAAGTAAAATTATTCCACACAAATGCTGATATAAAAAAAAAAATAGATAAGAAAATAGATTTATTTTCTGTTAAGAAAAAATCTACTATGTCAAAAACTAGTGTGTCTTTTTCTGTAGGCGTGTTATCTACATGTGTGCGCCACACTGCCCCCAAGAGGCCAAGGTGGGCACAGCAGCAATGGCACAAACGACTTGAGCAGTAAAGGGAATTTGTGCTAAAACACTATTAGCGCATTAACTTCGACTGTTCCTATTTAAAATGCAAGAATGTCTAAAAGTACAGAGTCAGTGTTCTACTTATTGCTGCACTTCTTATTTATTTTAATTTTAATTATCTCTCTCTATTCTGTTGTTTTTTACTTACTGTAAACTGCAGCTGGACGGAGTCCAGGAAAAAGTTCCCCACGGGGAAAATAAAAGTATATCGTATCGTATCGTATCGTATCATTAGGAGTTCCAAAAAGAAAATCATCAGTGAAAAATTAAAACTAGCAGCGTGCGTCAGCCAGGAGTGGGCGGGGCTTAAATGATGATGTCATTTCCAGACGGCGGCGGTCCAAAAAGCAAGCGTCTAGGGTGTGTTCCGTCTCCGAGGACGTGTCTCGTCATGGTCGTCGTCGTCTTCGGCTTGTCTGTCATCTCCTCCCCTGACGGCTCTGTCGTGTTCCGTGACACGGAACCACAACACAAGAATTCGGAGGCCCTTGGGTCACTTTCAACTTGCTTTGTCACTTGTTGTCGGGAAATGACCATCTGGTTCCGCTCCGCCAAATCCACAAGAGGTTCTGGTTCAGTGAAACTTCCATTGGACTGATCCAAGCGTTGGACTTGACAACAAAATGGATGACTTCCTTGGACTGATAAGATGGAAAATGTACTTTGTGATGCCTTGCATACAAATATAGCGCTACCTAGACTTACAAGTTTCATTGGTTCTGTGATCAAGTTCCTAACCAATTTATTTGTATTACTGGTATCTTGAAATACCAATGAACAGTATTATAGTGTTTTTACTGCCCCCAGGTGACCAAGGCGGGAACTTCAGCAGCACTTACATTAATTGATGCAGTGCCAGACAACAACGGTTTTATTGTTTTCAACTCTTTTTTTTAATTTAACGACATGGTTACAGTATGTTTTTCTAAAATACAATATATGAGGTGCTATTTTTCCTTGCTAAAATACACATTACAACAATTTAGTTTTTTTTTTGTGAGGGGCTGGAACGGATTAATGGCATTTCTATTCATTTAAATGGGAAAAGATGATTTCACACACGACCGTTGCGAGTTACAAGTGTGGCCATGGGACAAATTAAAGTCGTATTATGCTTTAGTTTAACAAGAAGGCAGAGGCTCTCCTTTTTTTATTGACAAATATACATAAATCAGTCATTCCAGGTTACACGGCTTACACATTCTTTGCAACACAATATGACAGGAAAAAAGTATCAAATGACAATTTGGAAATTTAAAAGACAACAAAAGGAAAACAAAACAACAACAAAATTATTTGCATCGTGGAAAATTAAATCTGAGATTTATTTGTAAAAATAACAATAACAAACTGAATGCATATTAATAATGATGAACCCGAATTTGTTAAATTTGATAATATATTAAAGACACCTAAAATGCAAATAATGGATTTTAGTTTTAGAAATTTAGACTTGTGGATGTGAAACTTTCCTAACAAATTGAAAAGGTTGGCCATAGTACACATATTTTTCCATCTTTTTATTGAAAGAGAATGATTATGTTTTAATTCATAAATTCTTTACAAAAATGTACAATATAAACGAGTCACATTTTCAGGTTCAGTGGTAGATCGTGTAGTATTTTGAAAGAAAAAAAAACGTGGGGTTATTTTTCTATTTGCCGAAAGATCTTCGCCTTCCTCGGATTGTTCGTCCTTTTTTTCTTCCTCCAGCTCAAGCATCATCATCATCATCATCCTCACGATCCTCATCGTCACAAGCACAACGCGGAAGCAGATTCCAAACTCGCAGGGGGGGGCGGGCAGGCAGGCAGGCAGGCAGGAGAGGCACGGCGGAGACAGCAGGCAGCAAAGACGCACAAAAAAGTGCATCAGGCACGATCGGGCGAAACGAGACGTGCAGAGGAGCGCAAAGTGAAGCGAGAAACGGGCGAAAGGGAGCCGAGAGGTTTGCGGGCGGCAGGGCGGGCATCATGGCGCTTATTCCGTCGCAGGTCCTCCGCGTCGCTATCTTGTTGTCATACTTCTCCATCCTGTGCCACTACAAGGCTCTGGACATGCCGGCGCATAAGACGTACGGGGGAAGCTGGAAGTTCCTCACCTTCATCGACCTGGTGAGCCCGAACGCCTCACCTCGGCTAAACTCGGCTCAGTTCGGCTCGATTCGGCTTTTGACCCGGCTAGCTTAGCCTAATGCTCAATTAAAAGCTTTGTTTCGCCTTCTCAACTCAACAAATTTGAGTGGAGCAAAAATGACATAGTTGGTTCTTACCTTGGAGGTGCTGGTTCGGTGAGCCGGATAGGAGGAGGTGTGGTGATGAAAGATGTGGCCAACGCGCCGCCTCCTCTGATGCAGTGCTGCTAGCGAGCTAACATGTTAGCCACATTTCTTCTTCTTCGTCTTTTACCTCACGTGTTTACTTTTTTCTTGATCTATCACATCTTCTCTTTTTTTTGTATCTTTTAAGAAATATGTAATGATACTTTTTTTAATTCTTTAGCCTTCCAGCTCCATTGGGTTAAAACTCATCGCGATTGTAGCATCATAAACAAACGGTGAATGTCAAACAGGACCATCAAAAATGTCACGGCTGAATTAACAAGCGCACTCAATTGGCCACGTGACAAGCAGTGTTAATTTTGTTGATTTTTAATTAATTTAATTTAATTTATTTATTTAATTTAATTTTCTGTATAAAAGTTGAAATGTATGCTGAAGGAAAATGTAGTCGACTAAAATTGCTCTTCATTTTCAGCGACTAAAATCGGATTAAAACTAAAATACAATCAAATGACTAAATGATGACTAGAACTTTAATTAATTTTAGTCAAAAGACTATAACTAAAACTATATTTTTTTTGGTTTTTAGGGCAAGTGATGCTGTTTGAAACATTGGAAATTTGAAACATGGGGGGGGCTTGAAAGATTGAAAAGTACAAAATAAAGGTTGTCTACATAACATAAGAATAAAGAAAATGAATAAGCACAACTTTGAGTGATGTCAAATTCGATGTAGGGTTTTTGACAGCATAATGATTAGTGCAAACAAACTCGGCCTTTTTTCTTGATAGCCTGTGAAAACAATGCACGCTCTCACACAGACGGCACATAGAAAAACATGCCAGCGCACGGGAACAAGACGTCGATTGTTTTTATCTTCACTGGGCCTCCGCCATGCTAAGCTAACGCCTGGAGGACTGGATTTCATTGTCAGCGTCGATTTGTGTGGATGCTGACCAATGGTTCCAATTGCTCGGCGAACCTCGTAATGTTTTTTTTTTTTCTCCATATTTTTTGCATGAGGTCTTTGTGGTTCTTTGATGTGTTGACGATTGTTGCCGGCAGCAGCCCGGAAACCCCACAAGACTTGCAGAGCCTTCAAACACAAAAAACAGGAATTACAACATGACATCTGCGCCGAGGTTGCTGTGTAGCAAACGTAGCGACCTGCAATTAGCTGGAGCGCCATTTTGCCCCAGCGGATCCGATTACTCGCAAATCCCTTTCTACATTTATTGATTGGCAAGAAAGAAGAAGCCACGCGGCGACTCCTTGCTGTGTCGCTAGCTCAGCACTCATTGAAATGTCATCTTTTTTGTTTTTAAGCCTTTATTGAAAAACAGGATGTTATGTCAAATTGACAGCAGAGAAAATGTACAAACAAATTGTCAAAATATTTGTTAATTAATTTGATCATCGATTAGGGCTGGGTTTAAGAAAATCGAATAATCGATATTGAATGGATTTTCCTTTTTGAGCCTGATATCGATTCTTAAAACTATAAATCGATTATTTTAATATCTCTTTTCCCCAATATAATTTTAAAGCAGGATTTTTTTTTGTATCTTACTGTTTTCTAGAAATTTACAGTTTAGAAATATGAAAATATTCTCATCTCATCCTTGCTGATGTCCATGTTTGTGTAACACTTCGTGATTATAACACGTGATACTTTCATTAATAAACTAAATCATTTAACCAGTTACTGCCTCTGCAAAATTGTTTTTGGAATTTCATGTTTGAGCAGTTATTATGTCCTTAATATTTAAGAAGGATTGATGTTCAATAAGTAATCAATATCAGATTGAATTGAAATGAATCAAATCGGGAAAAATCTAAATAGAATTGAACTGAACTCTTGTGAATCGAAATCGAATCAATTGAGGAAATTACAATCGATACCCAGCCCTATAATCGATTAGGTGTCGATGAATCATTTATATGTTGCATCTCAAGTTTAAACCCTAAATGTAACCAAAACTTTGGTCCTTGAAAACTTTGTCATCTCAAACTCAAGTGACATTAGCCTAAAAAAGTAAACGACTTAAAGATGATTTTATTTTGAAAAATGTATATACAGGATGTCACCACTTCTGCACCCATAAAAATGGCAACTTACTACTTTCCCTTTTCTGCCATTCATTTGGGTTTCGACTCGGTCAGTTAACAATGCAAAATCCATTTTGTATCGATTACTCAAATAATCGATTCTAAAATCTTATACTATTTTGCTGCAGGCGATCCAGGCGGTGTTCTTCGCCGTGTGCGTGCTGATCGACGTCTCCAGCCTGCTGACCAAAGCCGGCGAAAACCGTGAGCAGGAGAGGCAGCTGAGGAAGCTGATTGGCCTCCGGGACTGGATGATGGCCGTCCTGGCCTTCCCCGTTGGAGCGGTGAGCGCACAAATGCACAACGGCTGACATGTGGAAAGTTTCTTCCCCTTTTTGTGCCCCAAATGTCATCACGCTTGACTTTTTCCGATGATTTTCAGGCGTAGAAATTCACAATTGCATTGGAATCAAAATGACTTCCTGAATGCAGCTCAGTATTCTTTATTGAAGTCATCGAATCTTGTTGGTTGTAATTGTTCGTATGCGTTTGTTGATGTTGTATTTTTGTGTGTTTTCAGTTTGTGGTGTTCACCTTCTGGTCCTTGTACCTGTATGACAGAGAACTGGTCTACCCTAAACTGCTGGACAATTTCATCCCTCAGTGGCTCAACCATGGCATGGTGAGTCATTTATTTATTTTTTTTAATGGGAAATTTTATGTATCAAAAGTATCGGTATCGATGACTACCCAAGAGTTCTAATCGTACTAATGTTGGTCTAAAAGTGGTCATTTATTTATTCTTTTTTTACCTAGGGTTGTGCAATTAATCCAAATTCAGTTACAATTTCAATTATTACACGCCACAATTACAAGCTTATCAGCTTAATCATAAAAAAATAAATAGGAATACTAATTTTGAGTTGTTTGTTTACATTTAAACATGTGCACCTTTAAATAAATAAATAACAAAAAAAAAATTGTTTCATCCAAAAGGAACTTGCATTATTATAGGGATTTTTATTTGTCTTCATAATTAATAATTATAATTATATAATAATTATTTTATTTTTTACTTTTTAATAATTATTTTATTTTTATTATTATTGTTATTATTATTATTATATAATATTTTAATATATATTTAATATATATTATTTTCTAATATATATTTCTATTTTATATTATATAATATTTTCTTTTATATAATATTTCTAGTTTTATACCAAAAAATTAATGCTTAATCATGATTTTAAATTATTTTTTACTTTGTAATTATTTTTTTTATTATTTTATTTTTAAAGGAATGGGGGTAGGCAATCATTTTTGATGGTTAGGGGGAGGGGCTAGGAAATGCATCATGTCAATGAGATGTCCCCACAATGGTGCAAAGACAAGTGTGTGTGTGTGTGTGTGTGCGCGTGCGTGCAAGGTGTCTTCCTGCTCTCCAGAAAGTGATGCAATAGGCAAATGGTTGCTACGGTGGTCTTGCCAAGGACCAAAACAATCAGAACACCACCAACCTGCAAGTGTGTGTGCTCATTTGTGTGTGTGTGTGTCATTTCTCTTGTTGTAAATATTTAGCAGTATTCCATGGTATCGATGTGGAGTGTTTGTACTGGCTGCCGTGGCAACTGTGTGATTATTCCCATTGCTGGAGGGAGCGGTCGGGTGATGTCAAAAAGAGAGAGAAAGGCAGGACTGGAATAATAATAATAATAATAAAGTTGTCGTTTCATAATCCTCAAATGTGCTAAATGTCCTCACATCCAGCAGGAAGGAAGTTGAAGGTATCGCACTTGTGCGTGGATGTCGATTGTTGAGCGCGAGCATGCCGGCCGCCGCAGTGCGGCGAATAAGCACATTAACGTCTGCGGGAAAAATGTCAACATGAGAACTTTTCTGAAAAACGAGTTTGTGTGGAGTTCAAGCTGTTTAAAATGTTTCCGTGTGTCAATTGATGGCGGCATTCCGACACTTAACTCTTTGACTGCCAGACGTTTTCAGAAAAGGGATGCCGTGGGTGCCAGCCGATTTTAAGCATTTTGACTGATCTTTCAAGGTCCATAGAAAATTATGTGTTTGGACTATGGCAACACACATACTGCCAAAACAAGATTGGACTCTCATCTTCCATCAGAAAAAAAAAGTTTGTTTCTACCTTATTCCGTTTTTGAGTAATCAACAATAGAAAATGGTTAGTTTCACGTGTTTTGAAAAAAACGTCTTTTAACGTCTTTGGCACTCCTCCATAGGATTTTACGAAACGTTATTTAACGTTTTTGGCAGTCAAAGAGTTAAAGGGGAAGTCTAGTCAAAAAATGATCTTGTGAACGTCACGTGACCCACCGAGGAACACAGGTGAGCCGTGACGGTCGTCACCTGAGCCCTGAGACACCGTGATGTCATTTTCAGTTGACAGCAAGTGGCAAAATGGCCGCCCCCTAAAATGGATGAAAACGGGTGAATGTTGCTGCTTAATTCATATTCCACGAACGCAATATTCATCAGAATAACGTGTTTAGAACAACTTATTTGAGTTCATTCAATTTGATCTCATGAGTCGGACCAGTAAATAAATGCTTTAATAGGCTATTAATAATGACTATTCAAAATGCTTCCCATTGTTTAAGTGTAAATAATTACGCATACTTTATGAAAAAATTTAAATGTATTGATTATTATCTTGGTGCATGTCATGCGCTGTAATCTAAAATTTCCTAATAATAATAAAAATAAAATAAGATTGAGTCCATTTTTTCCATTCACATAATTGCAAATGAGGATTATGTTGTCTGATAATATCACTTTAATAATGGGATTTTTTTTTTTTTTTTATCAAGTCAAATGCTCTGCCTGTAATTCATATATTGATGATGCCTTCTTAAAAATAATCGCCTTAGTCATTTTTTTTTTTTTTTTTTAGATTTTTCAAGAAACACCAAAAAATTTAACCATTTGCATCATGAGGAGATCCATCCATCCATCCATTTTCTTGGCCGCTTTTCCTCACTAGGGTCGCGGGGGTGCTGGAGCCTATCCCAGCTGGCTTCGGGCAGTAGGCGGGGTACACCCTGAACTGGTTGCCAGCCAATCGCAGGGCACACAGAGACGAACAACCACACTCACATTCACACCTAGGGACAATTTGGAGTGTTCAATTAACCTGCCATGCATGTTTTTGGAATGTGGGAGGAAACCGGAGTACCCGGTGAAAACCCACGCAAGCACGGGGAGAACATGCAAACTCCACCCAGGAAGGCCGAAGCCCGGACTCGATCTCACGTCCTCTGCACTGGGAGGCGGACGTGCTAACCAGTCAGCCACCGTGCTGCTCATGAGGAGATGATTTGGGCAAAAAAAAAAAATTGCACAACAAAAAAAAGACTTATGATGATATTTATTGTTCTAAACAATAAGGGACACAAAAAGTTTTTTTTATTCATTATATATATATATATATATATATATACTTCTGGGCCCTACTGTATACTGTAGCTTTTTATAAAACAACTTGTTAACCTCTAGAAATCATTTTAAATTGTCATAAGTGATCTGGAAATGTTGACAACCTCAGCTGACTGCAGACAAACCAGAAAAATATTTAAAAAGTAGAAAATCCCATTTTGACCAGACAGTGTGAAAAAGATGTCATTTGTCCCAATTTTAACTCCAGACCACAGGGTTGAACCACGGCTCTCTAAAGGGGTGGGTGGGGAAGGAAGATGGCTGCCTGGGCAAAACCACTGACCGCGATGGGCGGGCTAGGTGTGTGCGTGCGTATAATGTTGGGAGGCTATCATTTAATCCCCCTTGAAGGGAGACGTCGGCCTTTTCTCTGGCCGGCACTCCGGGATGTCGTCGTCGCGACCTTGTCAAATCCCTGCAGGAGGTCTTCCTTTTTGTTTGTGCAAAAAAAAAAAAAAGCAAGAATGCGTTTTGGCGCTTCAAAGTCGACACAGTGACGCCTTTTGAAGCATGAAAATGACAACATTGCACAGGAAAAACAAACGCGACTTGCTTGCTTCCCCTTCAACTTTCGACTTTTCGGGGATATTCCCTCGTTCGGACCTGCATGGACTTGATGAAACGGATCAAGTTGTTTTATTTCAGGATTGTGCGGGTTCGTTGTCAGTTTTTGAGCAGGAATGTCTGACAAAGCTCATTTAATTTATTTATTTATTTTTTTATTTTATTTTTTTTTTCAGGAGAGCTCAGTATTGTTCATTCGATTTGACATCATCATTGCTCTCCTTTTTTTTTTAAAAAAAACAAATAAATTAAAAAAAAATTAATAAATGTTTTTTTTTTTTTTAAATATATATACATATATATACACATACACACACATATATATATATATATTTTTTTTTTTTGTATGTGGGTGAGTATGTGTATGTGCGTGTGTGTGTGCGTGCGAGCGTGTGTGTATTCATCAGTTCACCTAAAGCCCATTAAAAAAAATCCCATACTAATAATATAATATAATAATAAATTGCCAAATGCAGAAACATCAATGTAAAGCTCAAAGCTCATTTAATAATAGCAGCCGTCAATTATAATCCCTGCTATAAAATGCGTGATTCCCCCCACCCCCCCCCCCTTCCCCCTCCCCCTCTCAGCACACCACCGTGCTGCCGTTTATCATCATCGAGATGCGCACCACCCACCACCGCTACCCCAGCAGGTCGTGCGGCATGGCGGCCGTTTGCTGCTTCGGCGTGGGCTACATCCTCTGGTACCGCCGTCCTCATCCCGTCGTTGTCCCGGCCCGCCGCACCTTATGCTGACCTCCTTGTTTTGGTGTGCGTGCGCAGGATTTGCTGGGTGCAGCAGGTGACGGGCATGTGGGTGTACCCCGTCCTAGAGCGCATCACGCCGCTCGCTCGTCTCGTCTTCTTCTCTACGCTAACTGCCGTCATTTGCGTCTTCTACGTGCTCGGAGAAATACTCAACAACTACATCTGGTACCAGCCAAACTCAGGTACACACACACACACACACACACACACGGAAAAGTACACTCAAGCACTCGCACACAATGCACACAGGTACACACACACACACACACAGAAAAAGTATATAAACAGGTACACTGATGGAAAAGTACACAACAGGTATTTACACACCTACAAGTAGTGATAAGCACTCACACACAATGGTGAACATAAAGGCACATACACACACGGACATGTACACACATGGACAAATGCATACAGAAAGGTACACACAGAAGAAGAACGATACTTCTACACATAGACACGCAGAAAGGTACACACATGGGTACTCACACAAATTTGGAAAGATAAACACAAAAAGGTGTGCACACGCACACACGGGTACTCATGCGCAAACAGGTACACACACAGAGAAAAGGTATTGTGTATAAACAGGTACACTGGCAGAAAAGTACACACAGGTATTTACACACCTACAAGTAAAGCTAAGCACTCACACACTATGGTGAACATGCCATACACATATATGGACATGTACACACACTGACTAATGCATGCAGAAAGGTACACACACACACACACACACACACAAGAAGATACTTCTGCACACAGGCACATACACACAGAAAGCTATACACGGGTACTCTCACACAAATTTGGAGAGATAAACACACAAAAAGGTACACACATAGAGGTACTTCGCACACAGGCACATACAGAAAGGTGTACACAGAGGTACTTACGTACACAGACTTGGAAAGATAAACACACAAAGATGTACACACACAGGAACTCACAAAAACATGGGTCTTTAAATACACACATGCTCACAGGTCTCTACATGCAGAAAGGTATACACACATGGGTACTTACTACTCACACATACATGGAAAGGTAGACACTTACAGAGATAAGTGTACATACACAGGCAATTGTCACACACATGGACAATTTCACACAGACAGACAATTACAAAAACGCATGGACAGGTACACACACACACACAAAAAGATACACACTCAGGTAGGAACACATGCACTAATGGGACAAAAATTGCTCAGGTACAAACGTAACGCAAAAGTACACACACTGACCAAAACGTTCTCTTCCCCCACAGCAAAAGTCAAAGGTGAGTGAAATTTAGTCGTGCGTGTCAGTGGAGTCGCGCATGTGAGGTCACATGTCGAGCTCCGCCCACCAGGAGAGCACAAGGACTGCAGCACTGTGACCTTTGAACTCCATCAACACCAACAAGCCTGAAAATGGGAAACTAGACGCGCACTTTTTTTTTTTTAACTTTTTTTTTTTTTATCTTGCCAAAGCAATACACACACAGTTACAAGCACACAAAACAAAAATAGGTCAAAACGTTATTCATGAAAGCATGTCATGTTAAAAGTCTCTTGTACTGACTGAAGTACACACACAGAAAGGTGCACACACACACCTTTTGGACAGGTCCAAATGAATATTGTCGAAAGCACATTGAGTCGTATGTCAGATGAAAGGTCACGATGAGGGCTACGCAGTTGCGACGTTCTTTTCTCACGATGTCCTCACATGTTGACGGGCCGACTCAAAAACATCACCGCCATTTTTGTGTGGCGCTCAGTCAGAAATTAGCATGAAACCAAACCGCATGGACCCTACCCATCCGTGTTTTTCTAGTTTGTCCTCATGGATGCTCCCAGCTGACTTTTAGAAGAGAGGCGAGGCACACCCTGATCTGGTCTCAAACGGGCATCTTGAGCACACGCAAACCACAAAGAAAAGCCCGAGAGGAGATTCAAACCCAGAACCTCTTGACTGTGAGCCAGACGTGCTACCCACTGTTTCACCATGCTGATCACATTTCCTTGCGGCTAATAGTCTTGATAAGGGCTTTCCAAATCTCTTGACACGTTTTTTTTAATGTGCAGCGATGCTTTGAGATACGAGTGACCTGACTTATGAGACGATTTGTGATATGAGTGTTTTGAGTTGTGAGTGTGGCCAACTTATCTCGAAGTACCACTCGACTCTAATGACGTCGCAACAATGTTGAGCTCCTATCATGCTTACAGATTAGCATAAATTCACTTCATATTTATCTTCCCTTTGCATTTTGTTGCGTGGTGGTGATAGTCATTGATCTGCAGGGGGCGCCATTGAGGTTTCTGGAATGCAGCGCATCGACTCATATTACATAGGTTACATATTCGAATACAGTGGATGACATATTATAGTTTGACATTGTGGGAATGCTTTGGCAAGATGATCCAAACAGGTCAAGTTATAAGATTTAGATTTTTTTATTTATTATTTTTGGGTGTGTGGGGGCGGGGGCGGGGGGGGGGGGGGGTGCTTGGTGATGGCAAAAAAAAAACATGCATAGGATGCTGAACTCTGCACATAAACCGTATTTATATTTATCGGGTCAGGTTCTAATGTTTAACAGAATGCTGACCAAGTTACTAAACTCAAGTTATGATGGGTCACATGAAGAACTTGAACAATAAATCCAAAATCCATAAAGTCGTCTTTTCTGTCGGTTTATCCTCCCTGGACATTTGATTATGTTTACAAAAGGTGCTTCAAAATGTAAACACCTGACTTAAAGTCAAATAATTCAAAACTCAAACAACCTGAAAGTCAGATGGTCAAACAATTTCAAAAGTCAAATGAATCCGAAAATTCAAATGCCCCAATAGTTGTATGCCTCTAAGGTCAAACACCTCAAAAGTCAAACAACCAAAATGTCAGCGATGTTCCAAAAGGCAAACACCTCAAAAGTCCAGCACCTGAAAAGTCAAACACCTTATAAGGCAAATGATTCAAAAATGAAAAAATTCCAAAGTCACACAATACAAAAGTCAGACTTTATAACATAAAAACAAAAGGACATTTAAAAATAAATTAAAAAAAAAAGTCAAAAACTGTTAACAAACAAAACAAAATGTTTAATTCTCGTGCCAGCACCCAGCAAATTGGTGGAGCACATAACATTTGTTTGTTTTTTTAAATATTTATTTTCAGGCTTAAAAGAAATGACAAGAATAACAACATAAGTCAACATGCCGTGTAAAAAAAAAAAAAAAAAAAAACGTTCAAGGAGCAAAAATGTACTGTCTACATTACAATACAAAAGAAGAAAAATGTTTATTTTCGCAGATGCTGTTGTCTCACCTTTCCAAAATGTGACATCTCACATTACTTTTGCTTGTTTTGAAATGTGACAAAGCGTGTGCACGCGCTGTCTCTTCTGAACAAATCTTCGCTTCCTCTGTGAGGTGACATCCAAACGCTCAAATACTCTGCCTACATTTGCATAAATTTGCATGCTAATGAGTAGAGGTGCGTTTGCTGCCACCATTTCGCTTTTATTTGAGTGTGCTCATTGAATTCTGAACAAACGCGAACGCTGCAGTCAAATTGCAAACAAAAGTGCAAATTAATCCGTTTGCGCCCCCTGCTGGCAGGATATATGAAGCGTGCCCTTTTCAAACGTTTTGATTTTATTAGAAATAATAATAGAAGACAAATACAAAACATTTATTAAAATAAGATATGCCTTACTCTTTCCTCATTTTGGGTTTGGGTGCTGAAAGAGAAAAAGAAAATAGTTGTTGTTTTTTTTTTAAAGAGAAAGAATTGTGTCTGGTGTCCATTTTTTTGCTGACCGTTGGGATTTTCCTGCTTGTAGAACGTCTTGAGCATCTCAACGGCTTCGTCCGCTCTGTGGCCTGCGAGGCACTGCACGCACACACACACAAACACGCAAGTCATGGTCGGTCACGCTCGCACACACGCACGTGCGAGAATGGTAACCTTGAAGGAGGTTCCCGTGCGAGTCAACACAGCTGAGGAGACGTCCAGGACGGAGCCGCAGCCTCCGAAGCGCTCATTCCCGCAGCCGTACGCCACCACCGGAATATCCATCACACAGTCAAGGGGGGGGAAACACACGCAGACACACTCCAGCCAGCCTTTGAGAGTTTTAAAACACACAAACTTGTGAAGGATACTCATGAGACGGAGTGCGGCTGCGCACATGATGCACGGCTCCACCGTGACGTACAGAACCGTCTGCTCGCACACGCTCCTTGCATCCCGGTTGCCGCGGTGACACCAATCCAGGAGCTGGTCCAGGGCCACCATCTCTGCATGCCGCGTGGCCTCAAACACAATCACAGGCACAATAGGTCAATCAGCCAAATGTGGGGATTTTTTTTAATCTCTTGTGGATTTTAAAACGGCCTCTAGTTGAAACTGAAAGTACATCCTTGCTGACATGCACTGTTTACACCAACAACATGTCCGCCAATAGAGGAGCTATTTTAGAGATGCACAATCCCAATTTACCTTCGTGATGTTTCCAAGCTCTCTGTGGAAATATTTTACAAATCAGAGTAACTCTGCTTACATTTTTGCTTTCGTTGACTTCGTTCCGTCCTTTTCCGATCACTTCGTCCTTGTAGACCAGCAAACATCCCACTGGAACTTCATTATTGTCCAGAGCATCTTTTGCCTGCACGCTCGCGCAAACACAAGATTAATATACAATGACTGTCACTTATGCCTCTCACACGTTGTACACACCCAAATAAATACTCGTTAAGTGACTTTACATTTACAGAGCTGATTAGTCAATTCACCATGTCAAAAGCGCAGTCCATCCACTTTGCGACTTCCTCATCAGTCGGACAAAAAGTAGCATTCAAACACTGCTCCAACATTGTCAAGTCAACCTCGCATAGTGTTTCTAAAACCAAAATGTTTCAGAATATATATTTTTAAAAAAGAAGGAGAAAAACGGTCTCACTCTCCGTGTGCTCTTTTCACTGACTTTTCGTATCACGGAAAGAGGAAGATAAAATGGGACGGACCTGTTTCCTTTTTAACTTACGGCAGTTTGAGGGAAAATTGCAATCGTTTATTAAATGATTCAATTTGCTTTCTCCAGTTGTTGAAATGATAAAACATTAATTTTACATGTTCTTATATTTTTTCACGTATTCCGTTAATGGGATCGTTTCATACCCGGAAGAAGCATGGAAGGGGAAGATAAAATTGGACGTACCTGTTTGACGATTAAAATTCTTCACGAACTGTAAAACGATTGAGTTTTCAATTATTTTTTTTGTTTTTATAACCAATGTATTAATGGCAAATTCTTCTTCGGTTTGTATTTGTTGTTGTGGCTTTTTCTTGCTGCATCCTGCTTTGCCACATCCAATATGGCGTCGACGTCCGCTTTACGCATACGACTTCCGTTTACGCTATTGACAGTTAGCATGCTGCTAACGTGGCTTCGCTAAAGACTTGAAACTCGTGAGCTAGCCGTCATGTTGCTCGAACAGTGCGTCCAAAGATAAATGTACGGACTGTTTCGGGGACTTTTACGCCGTGGGACATTCCTCAGTGCGCGAGGATGTTTTCGTCCATTTGGAATTTTGTGAAGCGTCACAAGAGGAAATTTATCTTCACCGGAGCTGTAGTTGGAGGTACACTAGAAACCGTTAGCCGGTGTGCTAATGCTACACTGTGAAATTCAATTGGTAAATGAGTAGCTAGTCTTCTTGGCTTTCGGATATAGTCCAATAGTACAATATTTTTTATTGTTAATATGTGCTTAATGTTGTTAATTTTCCTACCTAAATCAACATACCTTCCAATGACATGTTCCTCAACTTCCTTGTTGTGTTAAGATAAAGAGTTATAGCCTACATGACATTTATTACTACTTGTTTGGTCTATAACTGACAGAAAATATAATAATGTTTTGCATTATAATTGGTCAATATGTCATATTTCTTTTTGTTGTCAATTTATGATACTACGTACTTTGCCCCCTCCCACCAGGTGTGTACTTCTTGGGCAAATATGCCCAATCCAAGATCAGGGATCTCCAAGAGAAGGAAGCCACCGAGTACATCGCTCAGGCCAGACGTCAGTTCCACTTTGAGAGCAACCAGAGGACGTGCAACATGACCGGTCAGGAAGTCAACACTAACAATAAGAATACGGAAGTCATAGGATCAAATAAGATGTTTTTTTTTGTGTGTGTATGTTTCAGTTGTGTCTATGTTGCCTCCGCTGAGAGAAGCCATCGTCAACCAGCTCAACTCAGAAAGCCTCACCGCCATCCTGAAGACCAGGCCAGTGTCACTCAACTTCTCTCTCAGTTAAAAGTCAAGTCCTGTGAAGTTTATTCATATAGCTCTAAAACATGCTGACGTTTTCTGTCTGCGCCTTATCCTGACAGGCCGGCCAATAAAATGGAGATCTGGGAGGATTTGAAGATCATCAGTAAGTCACACTTTGACCTCTCTGCTTGCGTTCCTTTATCGTCATGACCTCATTTGGCATCCGACGTCGGCGTTCTCTGTGTGGCAGGTTTCACGCGTAGCCTGGTGGCCGTGTACAGCACGTGCATGCTGGTGGTTCTTCTGAGGATCCAGCTCAACATCATCGGAGGTTACCTCTACCTGGACAACTCTGTGGGCAAGCCCCCTGCGGTGAGCAACGTTGTGAAAAGCTTCTAGAACAAACTGGGGTTGACAAGCTGTACAGTAGCTTAGTGGCTGGTGATATCATTTGTTTCCTCAAAAGTAGGCTCATTTTTAATTCCCAAGGCTTTTTTGAGGTTGTCATAGATGTTAGTATTACGAGGGGGTCCCTGTAAAATAAAACTAAAAATGTTTTCTAGTTTTTGAAAAGTAAGCATCTGTGTGTGAAGAAGAAGGAAAACAAGTTTACAATTATTTTTTTAAAAACAGAAAAAAATATTTGTAATTTTTATTGTTATTTTATTATTATTATCCTATTTTTTTATTATTTCCAAAAACAAATGTTTTTGATACTTTGGAAACAATTGTTTTTTTTGTTTTGTTTTTTAACAAAAAAATCTTTTGATTTTAAACAAATGTTTTTATTAAGATTTTTTTTCAATTTTTTGAACAAAATTATTTAAAAAAAATAATAATTTTTTTTTTTAAAGAATGGTTTTCGGATCTTTTGAAAATGTTCTTCTTTTTTTCCACCCTATTTTTGAAAGAAAAAAAAGTCATTTATTTCTAAAAAAAATTAAGGGTATTTAAAAAAAATTCTAACTAAATGTTTCTTTGACCCATGGGTTACAACTTTTTTTCTTTAAAAATAAATTTTTAAATACATGAATTTGTTTCTTAAAAGTAGGCTTATTTTTCATTCCTATGGCTTATTAGAGGAAACAAAAAAAATGTTTTGTAGTCACAAGCAGATTTGAGCGTCAGTGTATTTGTGTTGTCAGACTCTCCAGGCGCCGCCAGAGGTCCAGCAGCAGTACTTGTCCAGCATCCAACATCTCCTTGGCGACGGTAAGGACGCCATTGATGAGCAAATGTTTTTAAAAGATACTTTCATATTTAAATCCAGAACTAATGAAGCTGTGTCACTCTGCCTGTGCAGGATTGACACAGTTGATCACCGTAGTGAAGAAGTCGGTGCAGAACTCTCTGGATGGGTAAGACGAAAACAACTCCACTTCAAGAAGATTTCTGTTCTAATCGTGCGTTTGTGTGTGCAGCGTGTGTCTGAAGCAGAGTTTGAGTCTGCTGGAGTTGGAGCAGCACGTGAGTTGGATCCGAGCCGAGGTGGAGTCCTGTCCCTGCCGCCCGCTCTCATCTTACATGTTGGCTACCGACGACAACGCCCTCGCCGATCAGGTCCACACACATGGCAGACTTTGTTCATTCTCACCCGACATTGCAAACCCAAGCCAGTTCCAAATGACTGATGAAACGCTGCATCTTGAGTCGACTAGTTTCTCTTCTCTCTTGTTTTTTATTTAAAAAAAAAAAAAAAGTTTTTTAGGAAACTTTTTCAATATTTTTGTAAAAATAGTTTTATTTTTATTCGGAAAAAAAAGTTTTTCAATGTTTTGAAAAATCAATTTACCCCCATTTTTGATTTGTTTGTTTTTAAGGATATTTGGGGTAAAATCGATTTAAATAGCTTTAAAAATATATATTTTTTTTTTAACTATTTTGCTGAAAAAAGTTTTGCAATTTTTTCTGTTTTATTTTCTTTTTTTAACAAAATAATAATTTTTAATAAAAAATGTTTTTAAAAATCGAATTCAAAAAAGCTTTTTTAAGAATGTCTTCCAATATTTTTGTAAAAGTTGTTTGAATATAGATTTTTTTTCATTTAATTAAAAACTTTTTTAAGAATGATTTTCAATATGTTCTTTTAAAATATATATTTTTTAATTTGGGGGGGAAATTTTTTCGAACTTTTGAAAAATTGATTTCCCCCCATTTTTGAAAAATCGTCTGGGGAAAAAAAAAACACCCCAATAATATATCGATTACATCAATTATCCCAATGTAGAAGCGGCACAAACAATAAAACCAGATATAGCAAATGTTTTATTAACTTCATATATAGTAGAAGCCCCGAGTATGTAATAATGTGACGGCGTTGCATTCAGGCTTGCGGTCTGACGGAGAGCGACGTCCTGACCATCCGACTGCTCAACGAGACCAGGGACCTGATGGACAGGTAGCCATCTTGCCACCTTCCTCTCGACGCGCTCGGTCAACACGCTAACCAACACGCGTGTCGATGTTGTCGTGTGTTCAGTCCAGACTTCAGCGCCGTGTTGACTGCGTGCCTGCAACGAGGATTCTCTCGTCTCTTCGACAACCTGGCGCAGTTCTTCCACCCGCCGCCTGCTGACTCCGCCCACAACGCCGACCCTCACAGGTTAGTCTGTGTGAGAGATAATGCCCCCCCTTTGTTGTATTAACGCGTAATCCTGTGTTTCTCTGTGTGTGCGTGCGTGCGTATGTGTGTAGTCTGTCGTCCGTCAGTCTTCCGCTGGCCAAGATCATCCCCATCATCAACGGTCAGATCAACACCATCTGCAGCGAGACACCGGGACACTTTGTTCAGGTCATCATCATTGGTGTCGGGTAGTAACCAAAAAGGAAGGGAAAAATAGCATACATTTAAAAATAAACATTTTGGCTAACTGAATTTTTTTAAAAATGTGGTCACACCTTTCAAAAAATCAATGTACTACAAAAACTAAAGCAAAAAAGCATTTTATATATGCATTAAAAAAAAAAGAGGAAGCCCTCTCTTAATTACAATTGACTAAATTTAAGAAGTGAAATAATAACTCAAACGACTGCAAAATCCTAACGTAGTCTCAGTAGTAATGCTTGCTTTTGTCTTGTCATTTTTTAGGAGCTTCTGATGAATGACGACATGAAGGAGTTTGCCGCCAACGTGTACGACAGCTTCAGCACACCGCAGGAAGTACACAAGTAGGATGGGAAGGACCAACTATCATGTTTTTAGTTTAGTTTTTTTTTTTTTTATCAATCCCAATGACTCACGTCAGCCGAGCTGGATTATCGCAAGCACTGTTGCACCATGGGAAATGGAGTATTCTTTTAATGAAGGGCTGCTGTGTTTTGAGGCTCCGACAGAGGCGGCAGGTAAGTGGGACGTCACGGGCCGCCATTTTGTTTCCCGTCACGCGACGCGATTTTTCGTCTTTTTCGAACAAAATGGCCGCATTGGCGTGAACTTCTCTGTGGCGCTTTTAACGGTGACGATTGTTGACTTCCTGCCGTGACATTTGTCAGAGACTCCGAGCGGGAAGAAAAAAATAATTTCATTAAAGGAGAAATATTATTTGTAAGAGTTTCCAGGTGTCCTAATTTATGAGAGTTGTTTGTCAGAATCCACAAACTATAACTAGAACATATCACATAGTTTTGGGGAGCTCGTCTTTTGTTACCATGACAACCAGTGGTGACGCTCGGCTTACATTTTTCGCCCCTGTGATGCAATCAATCAATCAATCCGCTTTCATTTATCGTTTTCGTGGTTCTGTTCTCAAAAGAAATCCGGATGGGATTTTGGCTGTATTTTTAATGTAGTTCTGGTTGTTGCCCACAAGATGTCGCTTTTTTACTTCAGACTTCTTTTGACGGAACGTTCCAGAAGAATTTAGCCTTCGTCATCATGTTTGTGTTGGAGCATGTGTTAGTCAGTGAAACATTTCCGCTTCTCTTCATTATTAAGATGCTAAATTCCTTTTTAAATGGTCAATAAATAAATACGTTTCAACTAAGATTATCCAATACGTAATGGCTTTGTTCATGCCTACAGGGCTAGTTTTCATAATGATGGCATGGTTGGAAAAACCCCTAAAAAAAAAATGCTGATGTAGGATGATGTCATGGCTAGATTTAAAAAAAACTAAAAAATAACATTTTTAAATTAAACATGATGTAATTATGATACATTAGGCTTGACACCCACACATTCACAAATTATTATTATTATTATTAATTAATATGAATATATATTTTGAATTATCTGCGGATTTTCACTATTTACGGGTCGACCCAGTTCGTATCCCCTGAATGGCAGGTGGCCACTGTACCTTAAATATGCCGTAATATACATTTGATTTGTATAAGTATAATTAAATCTGATGTAAATGTGCAAAATTCATTATTAATTACATATAACCATGATGTAAACTTCAATTCAGTGTGTGAAACAATAGATATGCAAATATGCTACATTTGGCGATAAATATGCAGATGTGCTACATTCAAAGTCTATGATTAAATATGACAGAAATATGCGACATTAGCGCCGTATCGATATTAAATATGTAAACTAAGCATACAGAACATTTCAATGGAAAATATTGCACTTTTGTATATATATTATATATATATAATGATGACACATTTGCTGAGTCAGAATTACATCACAGCAAGAGTTTCCTCTCCATAACAAATCCCGTTTCCTAATGAAAGCCTTTCAGGGTGTGGAAGACTGACAGACAAAAACACGTTTAACCTGCAGGCATTTTTCCACAAGAACAAAAAAAAAAAAAAAAAAACATTTTTAATTGTTGCGATTACATTAACGTGCCTTCATCATCATCATCATCATCATCATCATCATCCTCAGCAGCGTCTCTGCTGAGATTGTTGTCCTGGCGTCCAGTCAAGTGTGTCACCTGTACAAATATTCCGCATGCGCTTTCCGACGTTATCTTTCCATGAAGTTTCGATGCAGCGTCGTGCCAGTCACAATGAGGTCGTCGCTTTTGCCATGTTAGCTCCTAATAAGGACATTTTTTTAACTATTCAATGTAATACCACCTTGTTTCCTGTCCATTGCCATTAAATTGTGACTTTATGGTTATTACTAATATCTAGGGCTGCAAATATTTTATTAATTGATTAATTTATGAATCAGAGTTTGAAAACATGCTTTAATTTCCATTTATTATTAATTGACGGTGCCGAAAATGCACACACATAAATTATGATTTATTCACCGTCAGAAAATCGACAAAAAATGTTAATGATTGTTTTCCAGAGTAAAAGCAGGTTTTTGCAAAAGTTTCAGTTTTGTTTGTATTAGTTTTAGCTCATTTTTAAATATATATTAAGTATTTGTTAAGTACAGGATAAAACAAAAAAAATGTATTGTGTAATAACATTTTCACTTAAGTTACTTTTATTAATATAAAATCGAGTTTCAGTCACATTTCAGGATTTCCCCTTTTTTTTTTCATTAACAAAAATGTAGTTTCCATTTGAGTTTTAGTCATTTTGTTAGTTAGGCACATATAGACAGAATGTGGACTGGTCGCCTGCCAATGACAAACTATGGATTGGTCTCCACTCAGTGACAGGCAACATATAGACAACCACAGGATTGGTCACCGGTCAGTGACAGGTGATGCTTTTAATGTCATTAGTGCGAGCGTGTTTACTGTTGTGCTTGTAATCCCGGTGAGTCACAAGTACGGGCAGACGCGTGGCGATGACATCATCCGCCATCATCCTACTATCCCGCCATCCCAACCCGCACCCCCGCGTTCACATCGCGCACGAGTGCTAACGCTACCCGCGGCTCCCTGCATTATTGAGCATCCCCGTGCCATCAGCTGCCACGCGATTGGCCGAGAGCCGCCTCTGCTGATTGGCGGAGGGAGGGCGTGGAGTGGAGGGGGGGGAACAGGGTCAATCCCTCATTAGGTATTCGGGATGATGCGGGCTGAGGTCACTCGTACTGAATGCTGCGATGATGTCATCTCACCTGACGCGCGCGCGCACACACGCAATCTTTCATCATCGCAAGGCTGCTGTGTTCTTGTCCTCGTCGGCATGTAAACAAATGCCGCAAAGGGGGTGTGGCCACACGCTCATGATTGATTGATTGATTGACCAATCACGTTCCAGATGACGTCATGTTTTTTTTTTTTTAAGGTGACGGCATCACTCGAGCTGGATGCTTTTTATGTCGTGGTGCTGAACAGAGGGCGACGTTGTACTATGTTCCCGATGCGGTCATTGTTTTCCAAAGTAAAAACTGATGTCTGCAAATGTCTTATTTTGATTGAACACAGAAGATAATCAGTCTTCTTTCACGAGGGACTACAGAAATCAGTCAACAATGACTGTTGATATGCTGAAACTAAAGGATTTGGCCCATTTTAAATTAAAACAAAAATGGCTCCAACCTATTTACTCAACTATTGAAATAGTTGTCGATTCATTTGATAATCGATTACTTGTCGATTAATCGGTTAATTTTGACAGCTCTTAATCGCTACACTTCAACTGTGAGTCAGAAGGTCACAATTTGTAACCTATGCATATAGCATATAGTTCACAAGTTCTGTAGTTTCCTATGATCTGGAGGGTCTGTGAAGGCAACAGGGGTGACTAGAGAGGAGCCAGACTTGTAAACTACGTACCAGTTAGCGTGATCGCTTTTTTGGCCTCCTCTCGGGCCAATCAGGGGTGGCAAATCCAGGTCCAGAAAGTCAAAACCCTGCCACAGGTTGGCTTTAGCCCCAGGTGCTAGCTAGCTAGTGCTCGTTTACCTGCTAGCTAGCATCAGTAGCTAAAGCCAAACTGTGGCAAGGTTTTGACTTTCTGGACCTGGATTTGCCACCCCTGCGGCCAATCGTAATATTTTATTTGTTCTCATGAACGGGTTTGTTGCTAGCTCACCGCGTGGCCTGATTCCTTCTGCAACGCTGCAATAAGAACTTGGACTGCCTCTCGCGGCAGGAGGCAGAGGGCGGCCATCTTGCGTTGCCGCTGTTACTGTCAACTTCCGCCAATAAATGAAGACGCCGAATAACGTTGATGTTTCACAGTAGGGATGGCGTGCTTGGGATGCGACTCCACATTTTTCTTCCTCCAAACGCGAGGAGTTGTTTATTTGTTGGGTTAAAACATCTTCAATTTCCACTATTTTATTTTCACATTCTGTCTCTCACAATGACGTGTACCTGTGACGGCAATAACAGCCATCTGTCGTCATTTGAAGTGGGAGTACTTAGAAAATACTTTTATGCCACTCTCTCTGTGTGCTTGTGTGTGTCTACACATGATCTAAAAATAGCCTCCACACACGGCGGTGCAGAATGTGTGACGCCACGCCGGCCCAGCCTGGGAATCCTGGGACATGTTCCATTCCCGAATGTTCTCTTTATGTTCTTTCTCTGAAAAAAAATTGAAGCTGTAAAACGCTTGCCCCCCCCCCACCCCCCCAAAAAAAAAAAAATCTGACAAGTCAATAAATCATTTTCATCAATTTCCGTCAAAAGTTTTCTCTGAGCTGTCAAGTGGGCCGGAGGACGGAAAGTATTTGTGTCGTAACGCGGCCCGGCGCAGAGGCTACCCTCTGGGTGGAAGTCCACGGCGCGGGGCGTGAATGGCATCGCCACGGCAACAGCCATGTCAACATCAATATGGGACCGCGGTGTGGAATGTTATCATGTTCCGCTTGCAGCGCGTTCACGCTGCGCGCACGGAATCGTGGCAAGCATTTGCGTCATCTTGACGTCGATTGTGATCGAACTTGCAACAATTATTGACTTGCTTGTTCTATGACGTGACGTTGGAATATCGCGCGTGTTTTTTTGAAGAAGCAGCATTTTAAATAGGACTTCTCGTCAGCAACATATTGACATGAATTGTTTGTTCTGTTGTCCTTAAATGAACCAACCTAAATACTGTCAAACCTCAGAGTTTGTAGATTCTAGTTTTTTTCTTTTATATTTTGCAGCGGTTTTCATACATTTACTCGCTTTTTGTACAAAAAAAAGTGTCAGACTGAACACAACACATATTTTAATCTTTTGTTTTTTAGCCGCTGACGGTGTGAGCAAAAATATTACGGTATCAAAATCACAGCTCTATAATGACCCTTTATTTTTTAAATATTTGAGTAAATAACAGCATTTTTTTCCATTTATTTTTTAAACAAAATATAGAATATTCTATAACAAATAAATAAGTGTTAACCTTCTCTTTTACTTAACTTAACTCATTCACTCCCAGCCATTTTCACTGAAGCAACCCCCTTCGCTCAAGGCTGTTTTTACTGGATTTGGACTGATTTTGCAAGGCCCACAGAATATTGTGTTCTATTGCTCTAAAAACATGGAACCTACCAAAAGAGAAAATAGTCTCTTTTTTTCATCAGGAAAAAAAATAATATTTGTATCTGTTTCAGTTCTGCAGCAATTAGCATTAGAATATAGCTAAGTTTCACAAATCTGTTTAGAACTGTGGGTAAATGAGCTTGTTTTCAACATGGCCCTGGTTGATCTCTTTTGGCTCTTACTACCATTTCTTCAACCATTCTTTGCCGTTTAGAGGCTGCTTCAAGCCTTTTGTATGCTCTGGGACACTTAAAACATTTAAAATAGAACGTAGTTATGCATTTTTGAGAGCAAATGAATTAATAAGTCACAGTGTCCCATTACTGGTGAGCTATTTTTAGAACAAACCTGTGTGCTACTTATGTTGTCATTGGGGCTAACTAGTGCCCACTGGCACCTTCTTCTTCTTTTTTTTCTCTCAATGCAAATAATAAGGCATCCGCGTTTGCAACATCTCTTTCGCCGCCTCATAACTGCTCGCCAGACGAAGAGAATTGTCATTGGGGCTAACTAGTACCCACTGGCACCTTCTTCTTCTTTTTTTTTTCTCAATGCAAATAATAAGGCATCCGCGTTTGCAACATCTCTTTCGCCTCCTCATAACTGCTCGCCAGACGAAGAGAAAATAAGATAATTGGAAGCAATTACCTTCAAAGAGGCAGATAGCTTGCTCAACTCTGTAAGCAGCCAATCCTATTGAGCCCTACTTAATGTCCCCTCCAAAAAAAAAAAAAAAAGAAGCTCATTACAAGTGATAGCCAGAATTAGAGGTTATTCAAACCTTGATTTAAAAAAAAAAAACAAAAAAAACATTGAGCCGGTAATTGGCCCATTTGCTGTATTTCAAACGGGAAAAAACGCATACGCTGTCCTTCAAAGTGGTGCACGCCTCCCAACTGGCCAATGATGTCAATCATTTTCAAATTTAAATTGTGCTTTATCTTCTCGGTGGATTCCAGTCAACATTTGACGTCGACGTTCCCATGATTATGCACAGTCGCTTTGTCAGAAATCTGCCGGGGAGATTCCACGCAAGTATGAAAAAGTACGCAAGGCGCTTAAAATAATCATGTGACGTGTGTTTAATATGTTAAATCAATCAACCAAAATTTGGTTCTGTGGAAGGAGGCGGGACTTAAATGCTCAAGTTTCCCAACCCGTCCGTCTTCATTCCCGACTTTATTTGCGGTGAGAAATGTCAGGAATTCGAATCACGTGACGCCGTCATGTGATTTGTCTTTTCCCAGCTTGAATTTCCATTGTGACGAAATTCAGGGTACGACTCGAGCATCTTGCTTGACAGAAAGCATAATCCGTTATTTGATGCATTCGTACAATGGGTTGATTCAAATGCTTTTGTTGTTATTCTTGTATCTCATGACATCATTGGTTGATTGTAAATCGCTAGCGTCGGGTCGAACCCTCGTACCTCCAAAATTGTTTGAGGAGACCCCAAAAACAGTTTGTTCAACTTTTAACATGACATCATCAAAGAGAGAAATACATTTTCAACACTTTAGATAATTGGTCAATCATTTGTAAAAAAATAAATAGATGAATAAATAACACCCTCATGTGACCAACAGAATATTAATATTAATAAATTCGGCCCGATGCCAGCAAAATAGTAATATAAACTATTTTATAGGGCTGTGCAATTAATCTAAATTCAATTACAATTTCAATTATTACACTCCACAATTACAAAATTGGCATAATCGTAAACAAAAATAAAAGATAATTAATACTAATTTTGAGTTGTTGTTAAATGTATATATTTTCTTGCTTTTTTTTTTTTTTTTCAAAATAACTAATTTAATAATAATAAAAAAAATCTTGTTAGGTCCAAAAAAACCTTACATAATGATAATGTATTTGTCTTAATATTTTTTTACGTTTAAACGTTTTCTTATTTTGTGCCAAAAAACTAATGATCGTCCTAATCGGGATTCATATTTTCTTCACAATCTAACTATTTATATGAACTCATTCACTGCCATTGACGCCTATAAATGTCAAAAATTCATTTTAACTATTTCTATTAGTTTAACATTTTTTCCCCATTTTTGTTAACAAGAGTATGAAAACCTAAAAAAAAAAAAAAAATTATGAAAAAAGAAAAGATTATTAAAAATGAGGGGCATCAGCCAATTCACATTTTTTATTGTAATTAATGGAATGACTTCAATAGTTAACTCACGATTAATCACAAAATTTTATATCTCTTCTAAATGTACAATTTTTTTTTTTCTAGGTTTTCATACTCCTGTTAACAAAAGTGGGAAAAAAATGTTAAACTAATAGAAATAGTTCAAATGAATGTTTTGAATTTTTTTTATACCCGTCAATGGCAGTGAATGAGTTAATATTTATATTAAAGCATTTATATATTTATATTCAGAAATATATTCTTTAAAAAATATTTTCCTGATTTGAATCATTTCCCTTGTTTAAAGAAACGGTTACAAATAATGTTTCCGTTGGCCAGCACGCCAACTGTTGAAGGTCCCGGGCAGATTACATTGACATGACAACATATAGAAAGAAGGCTGAAATCTGATTGGACGGGAGTGAAAAACAAATCATCCACATCCTGGAAACGGCGCAGCCAAAAGAAATGAATAGACTGTTGGGAATCATGCAAACGGACAGAACAAAAAGTCCAATTTGCGCCGGGACTCGCTTCCCGCCACTGTTCAAAATGACAAAGCGGCGGCGGCGAGAAAAAAAAAACGGCCTCAACCAGAAAAACACGAATGCGCGCTCACACGGCTTTTGCTTCTTCTCGTTTTGGTTGCTTGCGGCGTTGCATCATTGTCACGCTGCCACGTGATTGGCCGACAGTCGATGTCGATCTTATAAATACCCAGCAGCGCATCATTTACAGAAAACAATATTGGGAAAATTGCAAAAACATTTTTGTTTTATTGGCCCTTTGCCAAAATAATCCTTCTCGTAAGCGAATGAATGTATGATACGAATGTTTTTATTGCTATTTTTGTCCTCTTGTCGTGGAAAATTAAAACAAAATGAAAAATTCTAGCCACATGTAGCATTTTGAATGCACTGTTTATGTTAGCATTGCAACTAATGATTATTTTAGAAATTGATTAATCTGTGAATTATTTTGTTGATTAATCCAAAAAAAAATTATATATATTTATTTATTTATTTATTTATTTAATACGTATAAACGTTTTGACGATTGCATTCCAAAGTAAAAAAATAAAATAAAAATAAAAAGTTTAGTTTTGATTCAACACAAAGATGACCTGCCCGCTTGGATCGGTTCATTCGCTCGCTCGCTCTCTTGTGCTGCACATGCATTGTGAATCTTAGGGGGGGGGGCGGAGGGATGTATGTAAGAGCAGAGTGGGGGGGGGGCGGGGGCGGAGGGTGGTATGGAAGAGCAGAGTGAGGCGGGGGAGGATTTCCCGGATTAGCCGTGATGAGAAAGAAGAGGAAGAGGAGGGATGGGTTGGTGCGGGGGGTGTAGGTGGCGGAAGCGCCGCCACTTCCCGGAAGAGCTGACGACGTCACCGGCACATGACTTCATCCAAAGCGTCTCTGGTGTGCCCATGAAATAATTATACGGCATTATACGGACATTTCGCTACATCGGAGTGCAATAATCAAGGAATACTACATGATAAAAAAAAAAGATCAATTATGTAATTCAAGACAGGTTGGTCACAGTAAATTTAGGGGTTATTTAATTTAACACCATCATTTACGTTGGCATGACTCCAAAAATAGACGTGTCTAATTTCATTAATTTATTATCAAAAAAAATTTTTTTTTAATTAAATATAAAAAAAATAATTAATAGCTAAAATGTTTTAATTGCATTTTTTATGGATATCTTTATTCTGCTAAAAAAAAATAATTCAATTTTTTTTTTAAATATAATTAGTTTTTTACGCTATGAAATATGACATTTTTTTTAATATTTGTAAAATTAGTAATTTCGTATTAAGAATTTTTGTATCTCATTTATTAAATCATTCCTAGTAGTGGCAAAAAGATAAACAGCACCTTTAAAATACTACAAAACAAATAAAAACATTTCTGTTGACAGTGATGAGGTTTTGAAGTACATATTTGTATTAAATGTGATTTTTTTTTTTTCCATATTGAACAGTGGCAACGCTCTCACCCACAATCTTCTTTCATCATCCTCAAACCCCCCCCCCCCCCCCCAAAAAAAAAAAACCGATGGCATCAAACTTTCACTTTTTCTTCTGCCGTATTTCTCGACAGCGTCAACAGAAAGAGGAAGAAGAAGGAAAAGTGAGCGCGGTGTCATAACGAAAGCGAAAGCGGGTCAAAGTTCACCCAGCCGCCTTGCCAGCGCGTTTTCCATGACTGTCAGTTGCCATCGACATTTCACAATACTGCAGGTGAGCCGCGATTGGTCGCCACCTGAGGCCCGAGCTACTGGGATGTCATTTTAAGTCGACAGCAGGTGGCAAAATGGCCGCCCCCTGAGATGGATAAATATGGCTGGATTTTGCTGCTTAACGCAATCTTAATTAGATTACCGTTTTGTTTACACTAGTAGTGCTGCATAGAACTTATTGTAAACAAAATTTGGGGATTGACTTCCTCTTTTAGGCAAAACAAAACATGAAGTAAGTCCTCCTCGCCAGTAGTCGGCGCTATACTGAGGCAGTTTGACACAAAGTTTGTCACAAACAAAGGCCTTTGCTTACAATTTTTTTGTCATTGTTTAAATGACAAATGAGTACTCAAATAATTCATACTCGTACTGATAGCGGTCTGGGAAAAAAAAAAAAAAGTGGTATTGAACATCTCTGTGTGTGTGCGTGTGTTGACACCGCAGCTAAATGAAGACGACGGACATCAGTGTGTATTAATAGCACGCGCACACACAACGCGTACACGCACGCTTGTCGGGATCTAATAATAACGCAAACGATTAAAATGGCTAAGCGTGTCACTTTCTTTTCCTGATGCGACCGGTTGATGCCAGTGGAATGGCGGCGGCGGGCGACGGCGGCGGCGGGGAAACACCTGCCTGCCTCACACACACACACACACACACACACACACACACACACACGCACACACACACACACAAAAGATAAGGGCGGGCTTCTCAGAGGCATTAAACAAACTTCCCAAGAAAAGAAACACACTGACGCTCATTCCGACATACTCCAATTTTAATCATATTACTTTTTCCTATATGAGTACATTATACATATTTTAACTGTATTCATAAAAGGGTGTGACTGCATTGTCATAACTTAACAATTATATTCTTGTGATATTTGGCCTAATGAGGGTATGAATTAGAATCTTGCCTGTCTCTGAATTGACTTTTTATGGTTGTGTTTATGCGAGCGAGTCGGTTTCGCTTCACAATCTTCTTTCACTTTGTCGTAAAAAAAACCAAAAAAACAAAGTTGATCAGTTCTTGTCAAGTCGAGTTTATTTATATAGCCCTTAATCACAAAATAGTCACAAAGGGCTTCACATGCCCACAGGTGACAAATATTAACGACATCCCACCATCAAAAATATTCACAAAATAGTCACAAAGATATTTCACTTTTTTTTTTATGTATTCATTTTTGTTCTTTAATTAATGTTTTCATATTTTATTGAATTTATTTAAACGAATGTTTTGTACATTTGAAATCGATATTTTTTAAATGTTAATATTTAAATTTACCACTCATAAGTTCCCTAATGTGTGCTAAAATAAATTCACTTTTGTAAAAATGAAAAATAATTGTTGAATTTTGTTATATTTTGTACTTAATGTCACGGAAAAGAACAGGTGCACAGATAGAACCCCTGTGGTGCGCCTCCTTTGTAAAAAGTTTCACGCTTCATGTTTATTTTGTCATTTAAAAAAAAGATCTAAAGACACTTTTATTTCAGAAGGCCTTCCAAAATCTTATGTTTTCTATTTTGGTGACGGTGACATGGTCGTTACAAACCTGCACTTTTTTTTTTAAACCTTTTTTTTATAATAATTTCGAATTCCTTTGTTTGATTAGTGTCCTACTAAGAAAGTAAAATGTGTATTACTGTTGTTTCTATTTTTCACCCTAACCATTCAAAAATATCCTCACACATGCCTGAGACCAGTTGAGAAACTTCCAAATGACGTCACGCCGCGACACGAGAACATTTGTCAACATTTCGTCTTACTCAAAATGCCAAACGACTTCCTGTTTGCGGTCATCATTCCTTCAGCACTTGCCAGCATGGTTTGCTTTTTTTTTTCTTTGCTTTTTTTTTTTACCTGTACCTTAAGCAGTTACTTAGGATAGCCCACTTGTATGGCAGCTTTAGAGTGCCTCATTGTCTGCCCTGAGTGCACGCACCTCTTGCAGAGAATGGTCTTTTCTTTTTGAAGTCTGACTAAACAATCACGACCTGGTAGGACGTCAGCTCAAGCATGTAGTCAATGTAAATATCATCAAGATGCTACATGAAGTAGCATTCTTTTTTTTTTTCCCCCAGCTCAACGTGGTGATATTTGATTAACAGTTCTATCTAATTAAGCAGAAACGCCCACAGCATTTGACAGAATGTTTTTCCACCATTTGATTTTTTTTTCCAAGACTAATTTTTTTCCACATTGATAATGACAGCCCAAAAAAAAAAAAAGAAAAAAAGAAAATGTGCTGAGTCAGCGCTCGCATCCTAATTCTGATTGACATCAATCAGGTGAACATCACCTGATGGCAACTATGAGGGTGATGTCATTGACTGGATCGTGCGGAAAAGGAGCGACTTACTTGTAAAAAAAAAAAACGTGGCTGCCAAAAAGTCACAAAATGGGCAATTAGGGCAGAATGTTACAAAAAGTTGGAATAAATGTAAGGTGACAATGTTGAAATGTTACCCTAGAAAAGTTGTGATTTCTTCAGCCAATGTACTTGTTTAGTGAGTCATAATGTTGCAATTTTTGGAAAATAAAACATTTGTGAGAACACGTCTTATGAGAGTATGAAATTGTACACCGATAAAAATATTTTTTATTGTAAATTTTAAAATTATTAAATAATAAATTGAATATGATATGTTTAGCTAAATAAATTTAAATAAAAAATTACATTATCAGAATACAGTACAAATACTAAAATAATAAAAAATGATTTATATTAACAAATAAATAAAGTTTTCAAATACTATTTGTTGTTGAAGTAAGTCCTAATTATATGACACAAATATATATTACATTGTAATGATTTAAGATTAAGAATAATGTCAAAATGTTCCGGTAAGAGTAATAACCAGTTATAATATGAGGGGAAAATGTAATGTTACAAGCGTTAAAAGAAAAATAAGTCATTTTCATTCCGTCATTTCAAACTGAAGTTGTAATGCTATTAATATCTACTCGTAGTTTCTTCCTATAACAAACTCCAACTTCTTCCTGTAATCTTACAACTTTTTTTGTTCTCTCTCTTTAATTCAGCGCTGGTTCATAAAACGTGAAAACTTTCAGCGAGATCAGAGAAATCAAAGAAATGAAAGGAGCTACTCGCGTTTGTCTTGCATTGCATCGTGACGCAGCGATTTACACGTCACTAAGCCCCGCCCCCGGGTGTGTGCGTGCGCGCGCATATAAGCGTGACGCAACCGCGAGCAGCTCAGCTCACACGCGCACCAGCCGGCTGGCGAAACCTCGCACACACTTCAGCTACTCGATCGCACTCAAAACACGTAAGTTGACTTTTAAAACGTTTTTCTTGTTTATGGGAGCTTTTCGAGCGCTTTTGTTTGGCTTCAATGTCGTAGTGAGCCATAAAAAAAAAAAAAAGAGTTAAATAGTAACAATAATGGCGATCATATTTGAATGTATTTATGACTTCGTTAAATCGCCTTGTTTTCAAGCTAACCCAACTTTTTGGTGTTTTGTTTACGTTGGAGCATATTCGGTATTTGTGTGTCCTTAAATACAGTGAAAGTTATTCTATGTAAAAATCGGCTTCCATTATTTTCATCATACCCACATCTATTTCTTCCTGAAGGAAAATGTTTATTTTGAACTGTATTTTTATTTTATTTTATATATATATATATATATATATATGCATGTATACTGTATGAGTAATAACAATGTTCACATAAAAGTTTTTGTCCTCCTTTCTACTCCCGTTTAACATGTAAACTCTGCTGAACTGTCATCTATTAATGATCTTTTTTAGATCTTATGTTTAATCATTCAGTCAATCAATCACTTTCAGTTTCAGCACTGATGAATTGTTGATGGAATTGATTTTTATGTTGACATTAAAAGTTAAACAACAATAACTTTTTACTACCTTAAAAAATGGCTCATCAAGTTTTATTTTGGCAAAAAAAAGTAGGTCCTGTTTAAACATTAACGCCTTGCTTAAACGGGGGGAAATGAACTCCTAACTAACCAACGATAATAACTATATACTATCATCTTTGTATGTGCTCAGTCACGCAACATTCATGATGTCATCATGGCCCCGATTTCCGACTAAATGCGACTTTTTGCCGCTTGCAGGGTCATGCTGCATAACTCTCGTCCAACGCTGGCCGACGTCAGCTGCTCGTCGCCGGTCCGGCGCCTGTCCCCGGTCCCGCATCCGTCCCCGGTCCCGCGCCTGTCCCCGCCGGGCTCGCTGTCCTTGGACGACTTGAGCCACTTGACGGGCAGCGCCGACCGCGACCTGGACCTAGCCGGCTGCGCCGACCTCAGCTCGGACGGCGCCAGCTCCTGCTCGGATCTGGGAGGGAAGACGCGGGTGAGTTAAATTTACAGATTTTGAATTTGTCCGTTGACATACCCAAACTTTTTCAATAAAGTCATTGCGGCTATTTTTGTTGTCATGGCAACAGCTGTCGCTCAGCGAGGCGGACAGGAGGAAGCGAAGGCGGGAAAACAACAAAGCCGCTGCCGCCAAATGCCGCAAGAAGAAGAAGGACAGGACGGACTATTTAATGCTGGTACGTTCAAAGTTTGTTTGTAATTCCGTTCATAGCGGAGGGTTTCATTCAACCTGACCGTCCGGCGTCCATTTTGTTCTGGCAGGAGTCCGAGAAGCTGGAGAGCGTCAACATCAACCTGAAAGCTCAGATCAAAGCTCTGAACCAGCAGAAGCAGCACCTGTCCTACATGCTCAACCAGCACCGGCCCACTTGCATCGTCCACACCCACAACGGACACACCCCCGACCACGAAATGGCCGACCTCTTCGTGCGCCACCTCCAAGACAGCCCGAGTTCCGTCTGCGCACAAACGTCCCTCTTCACCATCGGCGACGCCGCCGGCTCCATCTTCGCCGCCGCCCCGGAACTGGACGCCGGCGGGCTGCTCGGCCTCGACCACGTCGAGTGTTCGGTTTCCATGTGACGAGCAGGCAAAATCTCGCCGGGGAGGTACTGCGGGTCCTCAACACTGCTTCTCTCCTCACAATCCCAAGCTGCTGATTGGACGACGTCACCTGCATCACAAACTTGACTTTTAATCGTTCTTGTCCGATCCAAGGCGCGAAGCTGGAGCACTTTTTTTTGTGCCATGTCCACTAGATGGCACTGTGACTGTTGTACAAATACTTCCTGCTCAGCGATGCACAAAGAAGCTGAGCAAGAAAATGTTTTGTTTTTTAATGTATTTATTTAAAGAATGACAGTAAACTGTCAATAGCGTACGCGACGCAAAATGCTGCTAAATGTTGTTTGTAACCTCTCAGGACTTTACAAGCGGCGTCCCGAGTGAGTCGTAATGATTCCGACACCATAAAACTCGACGTTAGCGACATCTCAAGTCTGCTAGCATACGAGCTAACGGCTACTGTTTGTGGTGTGGCGACAAAATGTCTGATACGGCTACATTTCTAAAACAATGGTTTCATGCGTGTGTGTTACTGGGTGGCACCTCACGGGTTGTGTGTGTGTGTGTGTGCGTGTGTGCGCGTGTGTGTGTGTGTGTGTGGTAAAGCTACACGAATATGTTTTGTTTTATACCACTTTTGTACTATATGTTTGGTCATGTGACCATTGGAGCTTTAAGCAAATATGTTCAACATGTAGCAGGTCAGAGACCAGCTTGTTTTTGTTTTTTAAAACTTTGGTTAATAAAAAGTTGTATGACAAACAAGAAACCAGACTAACATTTTGAGATTTGGTCATGGTGGGTTTTTATTATTAGAAACCAACTATTAAGATTGGCAGTACCTTAAAAATAAATGTAAAAAAATTTGCCTGAAGCAGGTGAGAATTTTGAGTCGTTCGTAGCGACTCAGGCCCTAGCGACGTCATTTCCTGTTTCTACAGGTGGGCCATCTCAGTCCTTTTTAAAGTGGAAGTCGACTTTAAACATTCTTTGACATTAACATGTTATATGTGAACCCACTAGTCTAAACACGACATTCTAATTAATGTTCCATTTGTGGAATATGAGTTACGAAACAAAATCCAGCCATTTTGTCCATCTTAGGGGGGCGGCCATTTTGCCACTTGCTGTCGACTGAGGGTGACATCAATGTTGCTCAGGTGGTCTCAGGAAACAACTAATCACAGCTCAGCTTCAGAAAACAGGTGAGCTATGATTGGTCGTTGTCTGAGCCCTGAGCAACTGTGATGTCATCTTCAGTCGTCAGCAAGTGACAAAATGGCCGCCGCCTGAGATGGATAAAAATGGCTGGATTTTGCTGCTTAACTCATATTCCACAAATGTAACAGTTATGGGGGGGTTGGTTTCCCTTTAAAAGAACTCTTTCTACCTACAAACTCTTGTTGTCACGTATGTGAGTGAAAGCAAGAGGAAAAGGTGAGTCACATCAATTGTTTGTGTTAGCATGCTAGCACTTAGCTGTAGCTTGTAGCCTCTAATCACCTACAACAGAGCCAAGGACCAATATCACTACTCTGAAAAGTGGAAATTTGAGTCGCTTTCTCTGTCCGAATTTTGGTCAAATCAAAGCTAGAGTTCAACTAATCTCTCGCCCCACCTGATCCTCTGACACCTGAATTGCGGCGTGTCTAACCTGTCAAGCTTTTGTCTTCCTGTTGCCAGCAAACATTGACAAAACTGAACTTGGCACGTGGCTAATATAAGGTCAAAGGACACTCGCATGCACACCCACAGCATGCTTAGTCATTCCCTCAGAGCAATGATGATGCAAGTCAGTCACAAATGGAGGCAAGACGCCTGAAGCAACTTCACTGTCACAAGGTTCAACCTTAGGATGGCGGCGTAGCAGGCTAGCCATCATGTCAAAAGGCTGACGCACCAAAAACTAAATCAAATTTCAAAAAAGGAAGTTGTGTAGGATTCAACTGTATAAATAGAAACGGATCAAAAGTTCAACAGAGAGGTTGTCATCGAGTCATATGAGCAAGCTAGCTAGGAGGCTAACCAGAGTTCCTGAAATGAGTTTGCGAAAAAAGAGTCAAGTGAAGTGAAATATATATTAGTGAAATTGATTTAAACATATCATCTTATGTGAAATGGCTGTTTGAAGACATTTGTATGATGTTAACATGCGCTAGATGCTAAAATATGATACTGAGATTTTCGACTGAGAAGCTAAATTTAAAAATAAACATGAAGCTAAACATTTCAACTAAACACTTAATGAAGACACACTTTACTTTTCTGAGGTTAGTGTGGGCTAGCTAGGATACTAAATACACTTTCAAGGTTTATTACTGCGCTCAAGTAAACATAATAAATGGCATCGAATTTACATTTGACAGACAACAACTTTAATTAAACATTTGTTTGTTGTTACTTGGGCACGCCGCACGTTAGCACGTGCTAGCTATAATGCTAAAACTTGCTCTTGGAGGCTTTTGGGCAAAACTTTCAAAAATAAGTGTTACGGTATTGTCATACTGTGTTTAATAACAGAAACTGTTGACTTAACAATAACAGCACCTAAAGTAACTTTCTGCCAAGGTTCTGTTGACCTTTTGGCCGCGCTAACTTCCTTATTTTATTTTTTCTACGTTTCATTTCGTCATGACCTCTGCAAGAAGAAGATGACGACGATGGTGCAAAGAGGAAGTGTCACTGCAACATGACCGAGGTCAAACGTCAACCTATGCCACCTCTGTGACCTCCAACTGACCTTCAGGCAAATTAAGATACATCCATCAAAATTATTATTTTTTTTTTTTAATAATTTATCTTTACCTTAAATGTGACACAACTATCTAATGTTAATGTACTTTTTTTTTTATTGAAAATACGAATTTATAAATAGGTGTTACGTATCCTTCCTCTCATCAATCTGGTATTTGGAAGGTTTTATTAAAATAATCACATCCATTTTATAAATGGATGTATAGCTTGTATCCAATCTTGATGTTTTATAATAATTTTGATTTTGTATCAGCTGGAAAATAAATGATGTCATAATTTCCATAAAATGCAATATTTATATGTAGACTAACTAGATTTATTTATTTAATCTTCATTCATCCAAGTAAAAACATTGAAAACAGATTATTTTTTGCAACGCCAACCTGGCGGCAGACAACTAATGCAAGGTCTTCAAAATTATATTTAGGCAATATAATAGATATGAAATCCAGATATCCAATCAGAATTATTTGCAGATTTAAAAAATTCAATCTGAATTTTTCAGGGAAATTCACTCAGGAGCTCTGTTATTTTCATATTCCAGTCTTTGGCGACCTCAAGAGGTTTAAATGTAAATTAACTACATGTAAAATAGCTTCAGTAACATTTCTACGACGTTTTTTCAGCCTTATTTTGTGAAAAAGTAGAAAATGTAGATTAACTAGATTTATTTGTTTAATCTTCATTTATCCAGGTAAAAACATTAAAACCAGATTATTTTTTGCAATGCTAACCCGGCAGCAGACAACTAATAAAAGGTCTTCGAAATTATATTTAGACAAAAATACAAATAAAGTCCAGATATCCAATCAAGATGAATTGCAGATTTTAGAAAAGAAAAATCAAATCTGAATTTTTCCCCAGGGAAATTCACCATCAAGAGTGCTGTAATTTTCATATTTCAGTATTTGGCGACCTCTAGCGGTTTAAATGTAAATTACATGTAAAAATCACAAAAATTACGTTTGCTCGGGAGACCAGCGATTATATATTGTTTTTTTCAGTATTGTTTTATGAAAAAAAGGATTTAAATATCCGTATTCGTCTGTCGGCTTTAAAATTCAAAAGCTTAACCAAAACGACTCAAAGAACAAGCTGAAATACAAACTTTTATTTACATGAGTTTCACTTTTCTACATATCCAGCCGAGGCCACGGCGTCCTGCACGTCTCGTCGGACCAACAGCCGATCCACGCTGCACTGGGCGGAGTTTGGCGAGGGAGGCGGAGTTTCTTCCGATTGGTTGCTGCCAAACACTTCCTGGTGCACCACCAACGACGCCTGGCTGGTCTTCATGCTGATCAACTCCAGTAGGCCTTCGGCCTGATTCTGAAGCGTGCGGATGGACTGAAAGAAACAACACACACACACACACACACACACACACACACACATTGTTTGCATGTGTGTGCGTGCATGTTGTCTGTGTGTGTGTGTGATATTATACCTTGATGGCCTGCGTGGTGTGTTCTGTCAGTCCAGATGGCCGATGTGGCAGGATCTCTGATCACAGGACACAAGTAGGTTATTTTGTTGTATAGTGTGTGTGTGTGTGAGAGTGTGCGTATGTTACCTGTCAGAGTGTTTTTGAGCTTCTGCTGAGGTTTGACTGCTTTTCCTTTTAAATCCTAAAAAAAGAAAAAAGAAAAGGCAACGCAAGTCATTTGAAGCGAAGGTATGAAGCAAGTCACATCTCCCCAGGAGGGAGGAAGTGCAGGTGACACCCACCGCAAGTTGCCTCTCCATTTTGAGGGCATGTATGGCCGAGCGCAGGATTTGCGGGGGGAGCGTGCGTCGCTTCTGCGTCATCCCCACGATGGCGCCGTCCAGCTCGTCCTCCAGCTCGGCCAGCTTGTCCACATCTGAGACAGAAAGGTCGTTTAGCGCGCCCGAAAGGCAATGGTGCACATATTGGTGGTTGTTCACCGTCGTCGTCGTCGTCGCCGTCTGGAGCGTCGTCCCACGTCTGTCCATTCACCAACACGCTGGCTTGAACGGCAGCCTCAAAATCCTGCACACAAAATAACACATTAAATGAAGCTGAAAACTTTTCATGTTGTATTAAATTGACTGCTTTCTTTTGTTACATTTTATTTTAATTTGAGTATGTGGGCATTATTTGCTTTCCTCTATACCGTCTAAAACTATTGTCATTCGGACTGTTGTCAATAAAGTTTGTGGTTTGAGTGGCGTTCGTTGACGCCCGTCATTCAACACGCTGTCTCGTCAACATCCGGGTATTTACAGTGATCGCTCTTAATTCTTTTCCTGCGTCCAACGCTTCCGCACGTAAGTCATTGAAAGTTTCGTTTCGTTGCCTTGCCTGCTGCAAGTAACGTAGTTGGATGCGAAAACTGACGTCGTTTTTGCGAGCCACGCGCGTCCTAAAACTCACCGCCAGCAGCTGCTCAAGTAAACGTTGCTTGGTATCTTCCGGAATTTCCGTTTGCTCGTCCAGCGCTTCGTTTAAAATAGCTTTGTACTGATTCATCTGTCCGATAACTTGTTTTTTGGACGTCACCCGCACTCGGAAGTCTTCGTTTGTCTCGGATTGATTTTGCGCGTCCATTTTTTGCCGCCGTGTTTTGTTTTGAACGGTGGACTTCCGGGTTGTGTCGCATTGAAGGTTCCGTGTAGGAACGTTGTCCTCTTTCCGCGCATCAAAAAGATGAAAAGTCAGAACATATCGGTCTATAATTAAACAATCAAATAATTCAAACGTTTTGAGCATCATGATGAATTGATTGCAGTTGCTTCTGGTGTGACGTGGCCACCGGGGGGCAGTATAAAATCATCATGCAGACACAAACAAAGATGACTTTCACAACTACTGTAAGTGACCCAAAGTTATCCCAGTACTTCTGACCAATGAGCATTTTTAACTAAATTACCCTCTTACTACTTTTATTATATAAATAGCATACTTATGTGTCACATTGCTTTAGTTGAACATAGGGTAGAGATGATTTGATTAATTGGAGTTTATCGCTGACACTAACATGGCTGTAAAAATTTTATGTAAAAATCAAATCACATTTGTGGGAAAAAATATTTCTTAAATGTTTTTGTAAGGTCCAGTCCTAGATAAAAAATAATAATAAATACACACGCACATAGCAAACACACCATATCAGTCATGTGACTTGGGGCAGAGTAATCAGATTACTATTGTAAAAGTCCTATTTATGATGGTAGTCTTTCTGACGCATTATAGTGCATATAGAGCCACGGGAGGAATGCGGCTTAGTGTGATGTTGTTGTAAAGGATCAGCGTGGCGGCGGCGTGTGAACGGAGAGGAAAACGAACGCTGCCACGCTGAGGAAAGTTTGTGTGTCAGAGGTCAGTCAGCGTGCGCCGTTCCGATGTGGAGAGTCGCCGGTGCTCCATGGCGGGCGGCTGCGAATCATCTGGAGGGGAGACCAAGTGGTTAAAAATTCAATAAGGAAAATCTGAATCTGAAGAGATTTAGTGTCAGTGGAGCACAGTACGAATTTTGGAGAGAAAAAACGCAACTTTTCACAACTGGAATAATAGCACATTTTGAATTGTATATTGTAATTGCTGCCGCAGGAACTTATTTTGTGTTTGGACCTCGTTAAGTTACAGCTTGGTGACGTTATCGCCACAAAAATGTAATTTTTGATTTTGATTTTCTTGCCATAGCATTTTGTGACCTCACTGACCTCACTTTTGTGTTTCTCGGGAAATGACAAGGTGACACTCAGAGCAATCCTCAAAATGGCGTCTCTCAGGGAGGCGGGCGGGCGGCGGATGCCCCCTGCCTGGCATCCCCCGTTGCGGCCCGCCCGTCATGGCGACCAAGAGCGCCGGGCTGGACCGCAGGTGCGCTCGATAATGTTTCCTCTGGACTCGTTCCCAGGCGCAGCGGGCGTCCGACTCCACCCGGCACCACGTCTCCCGCCGCCCGTCCACGTCCTGGAGCGCCTCCGCCATGTTGCGTGTGTTTATTTGGGAAAGCTGCCGGCCCAGATGGCGTGTACGTGGAATGGGGACGCTGGGGTTGCCGTGGTGACGGGAAACTTGAGGCGCCACGCTCCAAAGATCTTGTGTTGGGAACGACTGGCCACTCTGCTCTACTTGAAGTAGGTGTTCGATCTATTTGTCTATTTTATTCATCAAATTCATTCATTAATCAAAAAAAAATGATCACCAGATGAATTGATTATTAAAATAATCATTACTTGCAGCTACACTACTCTCAAAAAAGCAAGATACATTTCACAAAACTGTTTGAAAAAGCTTTCAAAGAAAGGAAAAAAACAAAGCAAATTAATTTAATTAGATTTTTAGTGAATGTGCACAAAAAAAAAATAAATCCGATTTTGCTCCTGGAGACGAAACCTTCTGAATGTTGTCGTTTGTGAAGACTTGCATGTTCCTGTCATGTGCCTCGCCGCCACGCCGCCAAGCTCCCAAGGCCTCGTCGGCGATCTCAAAGGATTCTCGACACATGAGCCGGTCGGGAGGCTTTTCTCGGTCGAGATGCAGATTAGGATTAGTGCATTGCAGCTAATGATGTATACACTGACTGGCCACTTTATTAGGTAGACTACACAATAGGGCTGGTAGGGTGGGGGGCCTTATAGTCTGTGTGGAAAAATGATCACCTCAGAATCCTGCAGGATAATAAAAAAAGATCAAATTGACTGCAACAATGACACTGACGTTGCGAGGGATGAATGTATTGTGATAGGCCTATATTTAAATGAGACAATATATTAACAAAGGAAGAATTGAATGTCACTGAGGTGTGTGTGGCCTTTTCAGAACATTTAGCTTAAAAAAAAACTCTACGTTCTAAATCAGCAACCTTATGTACTGAAAGCTCAAGAGCTAATTAGAGCTGCACCGTTACACAAAAATATGCAGCATCCAACACTTTGAGATTCATTTTCTTCTACTTTTCTTCTCCGTTTTTGTATTTTTTTTGTTCATACTTTGTTTTTCATAATTTTTATACTTATCTGCCTTTCTGTTCATTTTCTTTAAACATTTTTTGCAATTTTATGGACATATGGTCATTTTCTGCTTCTCTTCCTTTTTTGGTCATATTATGGGTATTTCCTTTTTCTTCTTTTTTTACATTATTTGACTTTTTTTGCCAGCAATTTTCTGACATTTTTGCCAGCAATTTTTATGGTCATTTGCGAGATTTCTTTTGTTTTGGGACATTTTATAGTTCTCTCTTAAATGTTTTCTTTAACCCCCCCCCCCACCCCCTTTTTTTGTTGTTGTTTGCAATTCCAAAAATATTTTATGCTAATTTTCTGCCTTTCTTTTGTTTTTGGACATTTTAGGTGACCTTTTTGAACATTTTCTTTTCTGTTCCCCCCCCACCCCCTTCTCACTTCTCTGACATTTAAGGCAATTTCATGGTCATTTTATGGTAAGTTTCTGCTTTTTATTTTTGGACATTTAATGGACACTTTTTGGACATTTTTATTTATTTATTTAATTTTTCATACATTTCGTCTCTTTTTGACTATTTTTTAAAATAATATGTATTTATTCTTTTTATTTGCCTAAGTCGTTAATTAATTTGAGGAATATTTGATCTAAACATAAATATGTAAAAAATATATACATCCACCCCCCCCTTTTTTTTTTTTTTTTTTTTTAAATTTTTAGCGCTCCACAGGAAGCCACAGAGGATGGCTAAAGAGGCGCATGTGTCTCCAAAGCCGCAGGTGCAAGACCCCTCATGCTCGAAATCATGTCCACTTTATTTTATCCATCCTCCATCAAACTGTGCGCGTGCGCGCGCGTCCGCTATGCACCGTTGGGTGACTCGTAATCCACGCTCTCCGATTGGCCGAGGCGGCGTGGGGCCATCCTCTTCCAGCAACAAAGGATAAAGGCGCACCTCCTCTACCGGGAACTTGCCTGCTCACTCGCGGGACCGCCGTGACGAGGAAGCAGGTCCCTTCCTCTTCGTTTCCTTCCGGCGCACTAAAAAAGAAAGCAAAAAAGAACGGAAGCCAGCTCGTGCGATGGTGGCGGCGGAACTGGTGCAGGAGCATGTTCGCGCGGATGCCGCCTCACCACCTGACCGCATCACCGAGCTGGAGGAGGGGGCGCTCGAACCGAGCCCCGGATCCGGCGGCGCCGGGGACGCGGCGGCGGAGGAGGCTGCGGACGAACGCGACGCGATGCTGCCCGACGGAGAAAGGCAGCCGATGAAGAAGCAGGGAGATGAGAATGATGAGGAGGAAACGGAAGTCAGGCGCGCCGAGACCAAACTGTACTGGCACAGGTTCGTGGTTCTGGCCGTGTTCAGCCTGTACTCGCTGGTTAACGCCTTCCAGTGGATCCAGTACGGCATCGTGGCCAACGTGTTCACGCGCTTCTACCGGGTGGGCAACGAGAAGGTGGACTGGCTGTCCATCGTCTACATGCTGGCCTACCTGCCGCTCATCTTCCCGGCCACTTGGCTGCTGGACCGGCGCGGCTTGCGTCTGACGGCGCTGCTGGGCTCCGGCCTCAACTGCGCCGGCGCGTGGTTCAAGTGCGCCAGCGTGGGCCGCGACCTTTACCCCGTCACCATGGTGGCGCAGGTGGTGTGCTCCGTGGCGCAGATCTTCATCCTCGGCCTGCCCTCGCGCGTCGCCTCCGTGTGGTTCGGACCCAAGGAGGTGTCCACCGCCTGCGCCACTGCCGTGCTGGGCAACCAGGTGAGCGACGGGCGCATGCGCAGCTGCACGTGGCTGCGATCTAGTGGGATTTTCAGTACACTTTTTTTTTTTATTCTTTTGTTCGCTGTGTTTGGAATTATTCACACATTCACATTCACTATAATATACCTTGAGATACGAGTGACCTAATTCATGAATTTTGCTTTAGATACAAGCTATGTCGTTTGGCCGATATTGTTGAAGTTTACTGTCAAACTTGACATAATACCAAAGAAGTGCACATTATCGCAAACTACATAATTTCACGTCTTGTCGGCTTAATGCTAACAACACAATGCGAAATGCCATACGCAGGCTAACGAATAGCATCTGTGTCAAATGAACACATGCAGTCGAGCAATATCACGATAATCACAGCATATGTTTTTGATCCTGTGGAAAAACAGCAATTACTGAGTCACTTTTAGTAGTTGTGAATGTCGTCTTCATTTGTGTCTTCATGACTACAATATTGCCCGCTGGTGGCCAACTTGTGCACAACAGTCAAATTTGCAAGTGAGTTCTTGATGACCCCAGAAAACGCGTGAATAATTGCCACTCAAAATTGCCACCTTTTTTCCCCAAAGTAAAAATAAAAGTACAGAAATTAGTAATTTTTTTTGTTTTTTTGAGAAGGCTGGAACTGATTAATGGTGTTTGCATTCATTTTGATGGGGAAAGATGATTTGAGGTAGGAATTGGGACTTTTATTGAACTAAAAAGATTTCTAAAAATGCTGACCTAGTGATTCGGGAGTAGGGAATGCGGTGACCGTGTTGGGAATCGTTCACGTATCTTCTACTCCCTAATCGCTACGAGGGAACTTTTAGTGATCTTCTTGCACTTAACTTTTTTAAAACTCTCAAGGCCAGTGAGGTACAGTGACAGGAAGAACAAGTAGTCGCCACACCACTGGAGATCAGAAAGTACAAAGAAAACCCTTTTTCATTTTTCTTTGCTGTTGTGCCTTGAGATATCTTTTTTTTGTGTGTAAAATATGTGTCTTCCCTCGATGCAATAATGGTCGGGTGACACGAGTTGAGTCATGAGGCAAAAGCCACGAGAGCGTTTCAAAACATTTTTGAAATAGTTTATCCCTCCCACTCAAATTGGTAGGTGCCAAACTGTGAGTATGCGAGGATCCACTTTAAAAAAAAATAAAAATAAAAACAATGGCTTTAAAAATGCGCAAAATGGTCGGTGATGCTAACAATACACATGACTTAGCATGGCTAATGCGATGCTATGTGTTGCATGAATGGCAGCAAGTTCTTCGTACCTTTTGCTGTTGTGAACAGAAGCGTTCAAAGATGCAATAAAGTGAACTCAGTGACTCGTTTCTAAATATATCCAACATGTTTAATGATAATTGCCAAGAATGAAAGTTATGTAGTATTCGTTAGTGGAGACGTAGCATTAAACTGTCCTAACCCTAACCCTAACCCACCGTTTCTGTTTTGCTAGATTTATTTGTTTTTTTTTTATTTGGGGGAGGCTAAAAGGGTTCCTGGTGATGCATTTTGGCATGAGCCCACCACTCTGTTACCAAATAAGAACCCTCAGCGTTTATCTGGCACACGTGACGCCGAGTTAGCTAGCTAGCTAGCGAGCTAGCTCTGCCTCCATCCTGAAACCGCACCTTCTGAATGCCGCAATTTACAGAACAGCTCGGTGCTGTGACTTTAAATCACAAGTGTTATGCTTTTTTTTTTTTGTCATTCAGGATATGTAGTATGTTGAAAAACAAAAGCATTGTGGGCATACTGTAGAACTACAAATGACATATGAACACCGGTTAGCTCGCAAGCTAGCTCCTTGTTAGGAGAGTTGAAAGCCTCAGGACGACTCCCTTTTATATACTTTTTTTTTCCCCCCCTTCCTATTTTTTTATTTAAGTTTTCCATACTTTTCTGTGCAGCAAAAAATACAAACTTGGGGTGTCTTGCTCAAAGGTACATGTCAGGGAGTGTCTTGGCAGATGAAGAAAAAAAAAAAGCATTGACATGTTAACGGCTTATCTGTGTGACTGTCACATAAACATTGCCTGTGTGTGTGTTTTTGTGTGTGTGTGCGTGCGTGTGTGTGTGTGTGTTCCACAGTTGGGCGTGGCCATCGGTTTCCTGTTGCCTCCCGTGCTGGTTCCCAACACGCCTGACGACGTGGAGCTAACGGCGCACAACATTAGCGTCATGTTCTATGGCACTGCCGTCGTCTCCACCGTCCTTTTTGTTCTCACCATCATTGGTACACACACACACACACACACACACACATTGGTGGGAAGTAGCCAAGTAGATTTTTTTTTCTGGTGTCTCTACTCAAGTATTTATACTTCTGTTGACTTTTATTAATTCCCTACATTTGAAGAGAGATATTTCCTATTATTTTGTCCGAATTTTTTTTTTTAATTTTATTTTTTTGTTTACAAGAAATCAACCCAATTTTGATTTTTTGGTTTCTCAGAACAGGAGTTGAAACTTTTCTTTTTACTTTTCTCAAAGTCTTTTTTCCCCCTCCAAGTATGTGAATGTGCAAGTCATGTGTCATTATTAGGGCATGTCCTACTTTTGGCTTGTGTTTATATTACATGAAAATATGAGATGGGAACTTGCTGTTCCGGTTTTCCGACCTTGGCAGTCAAAATGTGAGAGCAGCTTTCATATGCTGGTGTTGCACTGCGCTCCGGGTGTGACTATTACATTGTATTAAAAACACAAAAGTGTGTATGTGAAATACTATTACATATTTTATCTACTAATTAAGCACAATGTACGACATCAGCCCATCCGGCTTGCCGTGATTTCCGCTTGCAACATTTTATCTATTTTTTATTAAACAAGTCAAAAGCTAACCAATGTCACGTGCTTACAGAAGCATAGTGCGCTAGTGGTTAGCGTGTCTGCCTCACAGTCCTCGGTTCTGGGTTTGAATCCGAGCTCTGACCTTCCAGTGTGTAGTTTGCTTGTCTGCGTGGGTTTTCGTCATCGAACATTACAAAAACAATAATTGAAGAAAAAAACAATTACTTAACTCATTCACTGCCATTGACGGCTATAGACGTCAAAAATTTAATTTGATCTATTTCTATTAGTTTAACATTTTTTCCTCACTTTTGTTAACAAGAGTATGAAAACCTAGAATTTTTTTATTGTACATTTAGAATATATATAAAAGTTGTGATTAATAGTGAAGTCATGCAATTAATTACAATTTAAAAAAATTATATTTTTTTATCGCGTCAGGCGGTAATTTTTTTTTATTGTAATTAATCGCATGACTTCAATAGTTAACCCACGATTAATCACTAATTTTATATCCGTTTAAAAACAATATTTTTTTTCCCCTAGGTTTCATACTCTTATTAACAAAAGTGGAAAAAAAATTAAGCTACTAAAAATAGTTTAAATGTATTTTGGACGTCTATAGCCGTCAATGGCAGTGAATGAGTTAATAATTATATAAATGATTATTTATTTTTTTTTAATACATGAAAAATGAATAATTGTGTTTGTGCATCCAAAATTACGAACGTGTTCTCGTGGCAGTGATGAAGGACCGGCCGCCGCTCCCGCCCAGCCAGGCGCAGGCCGTCCTGCCCGAAGGCCCGCCCCCGGACTACTCGTACCGCCGCTCCATCGTCAACCTGATGAAGAACAAAGCCTTCATCCTGCTGCTCATCAGCTACGGTGAGCCGAGCCTACGCGTGGGCAGGCAGACCGATTGGATTGATCGATCGATCGATCGATCGATCAATCGATGCACTTGACAACAAGCACTTTGGTAGCTAGTGGACGATTGTTTAATTTGTTACAATGCTTTAAACAATTGATAATTAAATGTGGAACGGCATATATAGACAGACAATATCACAATACTCACAGGCATATATTCTTTATCTTCTGGGGAAAATGGCTAATTTTACAATAGCTCATTGAGTCACTTATAGTAGTGGTGAAACTCTTCTACCGGAAGGAGCCACCATGATTTAATCTTGACGTTTCATACTCGACATTCTAAGGATGTTGTTACTTTGTTTTTATAAAGAGCAATGTTACAAAGAACTATTTCTCTTATTCGAAAAGATGAGTAGAGTACGAGTAGATTCTCCTGAGATGCTTGTACACGTGCTAATTTTGTGTTAGCATTTGGGTTGAAAGAATCATCTTTTTTCCTTTTTAGGTATAACCACGGGCTCCTTCTACTCGGTGTCGACAATCCTCAACCAGATGATCATGGCGTGCTACGAGGTAGCACATAAACGTTACGTCTGCCGCATCTCAATGTGTACTGTAAAAACAAGTGCCAAAAAATACGGAATCTTTTTGTTGACCATTCTGATTCCCTGCAAAAATGCTCTCAAAGTTAATATTTGTCATTTAGGAGTTAGGTCCTCAGTAGTTTATAAAATGAAACAAAAAGCTTCATTTTTATCAAAATCAGTGAACTTTTGAATGCCAATTTTATTTGTATAGCACATTTCATATGGCAAGCATAAACTCATTGTACTTTATTATAAAAAAAACAAAAAGCAAGATGGCACTACATTTAAAAGCATACTAAATCAATACAATAACAACAAATCAAATTTCAAGCTTGTGAGAAGAATGTTTTCATTCTCAGTGAACTTCGAAAACCAGTTTGTCTCAGTATGGTGACTATTACGGTGTCATGGAGCACTACAGAAATCGGTGAATAATCTTCGATACAATAATCCCAATTTCCCACTGGCAAAGCCCCCGGCCCCGATGGATTTCCTACCGAATTTTAAAAAAAAGATTAGGAAAATTGGCACCACTACTTGTATCCGTATTCATTGAATCCTCTGAATTTGGTTTATTAGGACCTGATCTAACAAAAGACTGCACTTTATTACTGTTGAGCAGCTGAAATTGGCAGGATTTGGACAGTTTTCATTTAGCGATTCATTGAGCCATTCATCGCGCACACATAGGAGCACATTTTCGACACCAATTTATTTTCTGTGTTGGTCAGAACCAAGAGTTGAACGCGGGGAGGATCGGGCTGACGCTGGTGGTGGCTGGCATGGTGGGCTCCATCCTGTGCGGTCTGTGGCTGGACCACACCAAGACCTACAAGTGGGTCTCACGTGCAACACATTTCATCTGATGTTTAAGAACCTACAACAAAAAAAAAAAAACGTTTTAAATATAAACATAAATGCATGATATCTTATGACAATCAGCTTTTCTATTTTGATTTGATGAAAAAAAAATGTTAGCGGAGGTTTTAGGAGCTATCCAGGCCCACTCCCAGTGATTGCGGTTTTTTGTTCGTGTGTGCTGCAGGATGACGACGCTGTTGGTGAACTGCTTGACGTTTGTGAGCATGCTGATCTTCACCTTCACGCTAGACCTCAACAACATCTACGTGGTCTTCTTCACGGGCGGCCTACTCGGGTAAACACCTCCTCATCGCACAAACTTACCCCCCCCCCCCCACGTCCTCGCGTCAACTGAACTCGCATGCATGCGCCGTTTGCATACAAATATCCATCCGCAATTTTGAATCTGGTTTAGTTCATCTCATATATTTTATTTCTTCACGTTCATTTTTTTATAATGTACGGAAGCGTATTGCATTCACTTGGGAAAAGTAAAACAACTCCTGTTTTTGTGACAAATTTTTTGGAGGAGCTTTGTTTTTTTTGGAGTATTTTTTTTTCTGTTTTTCTGAATTTTTTTTTTTTTTTTCTGTTTTACTGATTTTTTTTTCTGTCAAAAAAATATTCCGAAAAACAGGCTGAAAAAAATATATATTCTGGAAAAACAGGAGTAAAAATTACTCAGAAAACAGGGAAAAAATGTATTCAAAAAAACTGAAAAAAAATATTTAAAAAAAACAGGAAAAATATTATTCCGAAAAATAGAGCTGGTCTGTTTTTTTTTTTAATTTAAAAAAAAAAAAATTTAACCTCTGAACTTCAAGTGACTCTCAATAAAGGAATGAATGTGTATAACTGTATTGTGGTTTGTTCTCTAATCTCTGAGAGAAACCCCTTTTAAAAAAATATTCTGAAAAACAGAAAAAAATATTAAGAAAAACAGAGGAAAAATACTTTTAAAAAAAGGGGAAAAAATATTTTTTAAAAAAACAAAACAGAGCCCCCCCAAAAAAATTGTCAGAAAAACAGGACTTTTTTGTGAATGCAATACGCTTACGTAATAATGTAGTAATAATATATAGTGCTGTTTTTTTTTCGTACAGTACCACAACGTGGCAAAGTGACCTTAACTTTCTGGATGGAGAAACTCCATGTGAGGGTGGGATTATGCAAATGAGCCAATTTGTGATGTCACAGTAAAGTTATCTTTTTCACACTTGATGGGCGGCCATTCAAAAAAAATCACGTTGACATGCTCGCACCCATTGAACTGGGTTGTGTTTTGTAGCTTCTTCATGACGGGATATCTTCCTGTGGGCTTTGAGTTTGGCGTGGAGATCACCTACCCGGAGTCGGAGGGAACGTCGTCCGGACTCCTCAACACTTCGGCGCAGGTTTTTAGTCATGTTTTGTTCAAATAATAAATGCGGGATCAAAAAAAAAGTCTACACACTCAAAATGTCACATTTAGTGTGATTTACTTGGGCTCATTTTTCATGATGATATATGTTGTGTGTATTTTTGTGTGTGCAGACATTCGGGATCCTTTTCACGTTGATTCAAGGGAAACTGACCACCTATTACGACGACCCGTTGCCAGGAAACATCTTCCTATGCGCGTGGATCTTCCTGGGATTAGTGATCACTTGTACGCTGTGTGTGTGTGTGTGTGTGGGTGTGTGTGCATCTGATAAGAATGCCAAGCATCCCTGTGTTGTCATTCCAGTCTTCATCAAGTCCGAACTAAAACGACACAACGTCAACATCGGGGTGACCGGCAAAGACCGACAAGCGGTAAGCGGGGCGAGGCACATTCCTTCATGCGTAGCCTCTTTCATGTGCCGTGCAAAAAAAAAAAAAAAGAAAGAAAAAAAGTCACAATGTCAACTAGAGAGCAATTTGTGCTCCCTTGTGGAGAAATTGGTTCCTCAAGGTTGTCGATATCAAGGACGTATGACATCTTGGTGGCCTGAAGATCTCTGTCATTTGGGGAGGATCTAAGCTAGCTGCTACCAACAAGCTAACCTTAGCCAAAGTTAGCCTGTTGGTTGAAAGTGATCGAAGAGTAATAAAAGGGCTGCGCAATGATTCACATTTTAATCGTGATCACGATTTTGACAGCCAATGAAATGGTTGTCTGCGATATTTCTATTTCAAATATGGGCTAAGCTACGCCGCTAATCCCGACCAGAATACAGCCAACCACCAGGGGGCGAGCGCAGGTTTGAGGCTTCATGAAGCTGCCTGAATAACAAGCAAGCGAAAGGGAACCACTCATGTTGTCGGGACCTTACTAAGTATTCTTAGAAAGTTACTAAGGTACTTTCAGAAAGCTTAAGAGTAAAAAAAAAAAAAGGGGGTGGGTGGGTGGAGAGCACCCTGGTGCGTGTGTGCCAACATTCCAGTCAGCGCGTATCCCAGGATGCAACCTTTAGATGCCACGATGGACTTTGCGCTTTTGTTTCTCTCCTGCCTGTTGAAGGACTCGTCGACCCCGGAGCGGCCGAGCGGCTCTCGTTTTCCTCTTGAGACAAATGTGGCAACTCCATCGATTTTCACCAACCAATCAAATGGGCCCTCGGGTCACCTGGAAAACGTGTTCATCCGTTTTTCCTTTGCAGTTACGCTCGCTTGTCTCTCAAAAAAAAAAAGGGCTTTTTTTAACTCATTGACTGCCAGGCGTGTTCACAGCAAAATCCATTTTCGAGCATTTTAACGGATCTTTTAAGGGATGACCAGGTGGCTAATATTTTTTGAACCCTCCTGTTATGTTGTGGGTCAATGAAAGTTGCTGTTTGTTTCTTTCAGCTTCCTACAAAGTGTCCCTCAGAGAAAAATCCCAAGCTGGAAGCTTCGCTCAGCTTTGCCAGGGAAACGTCACTGTAGCCAGGACGTCCCGACGGCCCGCACGACCCCCAGGCGGCCTTGGAATTCTTTTGTGCTTTCTTTTTGGACGCCGGTCGGACCAGTGGACGGTTGGTGAGCGCTGGCTTTTGCGTAGTTTACTTGAATGCATCGCTCCCCTCGGTTTTATGGATGAAAGGACGCTCGGCAAAGGTGAGGGAAGCGGACGGACGGAGTTTTGGGACCGGTCCACTTCAGTCTGGTCATTCCAAGTTTGATGCGTTAACATATGCAAAGCCTAAACTCAACTTTATTTATACAGCACCTTGACAACAATCTAGAACATAAAAGAAGAATAAAATAATGATGGCAAGAAAGTCAGCAGAGCTGTTGAAACAGGCTGCTGATTCACAGTCACCTTTTTTGGAAAGATACTAGTACGCTTTTTGTCCTCACTCAATTAAGTGCACTACTAGAACGAGTACATCTTACAAATTTTGTGAACAATTAAATGAGACTACCTCAATGTCCAACTAGTAGGCAAAAGTGATACTAGTAATGGAGAAAATGTTACCGGTAAGGTAGTCATTCTACTGGTGCGCTTAATACGTTTTTCTCGTGAAGACAAAGTGGTTACTAGTACGCACAGACTTTAAGCTGGATATCAAGGATGGTGCAGAAATGCTACGAGAGTTTTTCATACACACAAAGTCGATGTACACATCTGCTACGCACAACTTTTTATACTTGACTCTGCGTATGTGTGTGTGTGAGAGAGAGAGAGAGAGAGAGAGAGAGAGAGAGAGAGGGGTTGGGATCGCCATCTTGTGGTCACTTAAGGAAAAATGAACAAAAAAAGTGCAACGTGATGACGTCGTTGAGCTTGTTTCATTTTTATGGAGTTTTCTTTTTTACCATTTTTTGTATGTTAACGAATAGTTTGATGTCATTTTTTTTAATAGAATATGAGCTAACTAGTATTTTTGCATGTTAATATGCAGACTTTTATTTTTCAGAAATTTTTAGTTCATAAAATTAATTAAGGAATTATTCAAAAGAAATCTGTTCATTTGTTATTTTATTTATTAGTGAGTTAAACGCAATAAAATGTCACATTTTAGGATTTTATTTTTTTACTAAACATATTTAATTTTGGCATTGAGCGAGTAGGAAGTATTGCTTATTAGGTTTATTTATGATAGATATTTGAATGTTTTTTCTTTCCATGAGAATTTGAGAATTTTTTAAGTTGTGTAACACTTCTGACATGTTTCAATCTGTCTGTTACTGACACTGGAATCATAACACTGATATAGTTCATTTAACATATGTGTAAAATTGACCTAAAAAAAAAATCATCGTGTGCATTCCAGCACACACGGCATCCGAGTTACTGACTTAACAAATAACTCATAAATATGTGAACACTCATTTATTAACCACAATGTGAGTGGTGGAAATGGGCGGATGAAATTATTCAATTTCAATGTTTCCATGTTGTTGCCTGTCAACTGCTGTGGGGAGTCACTTACTTGCTTCCCAAATTTTATTTACCTTTTATTCCAAATGACGACTATTACTATGAAACATTTGTGTCATTAAACTACGAGCGATTTCATGGTGAATGTCTTCGTGTCACGCCTCATTTGCTGCAATCTCACAAAAACGTCAACAAAGACCGAGTATAAATAATTTTGAAACACGATAAAGCCGCCATGAAGGGAGGCTGATAATTGGAGTCAATTTTCAAAATAAGACGTTTACAAACAGTTGCTTTTACTTTGGAAAACACGCCGTTTTTCCTTTTGAATATGACGGATCAAGCTATAACAACTGGATCGTTATCAATTTGTACATTTTCTGCATGTCCTTCAATTTAAAATAAGTTTAAATGCGGCTTGCTCATTCTGAACACGGCTTATGAGACCAGAACAAATGTGTGTTTTAGAGGATGGATTTTTTTCCACCACTGAGGAACTAATGACATAAAATCAGAAGCTCAACTTGCTCAATGAAGATGAACACACGGGAATTAATTCTTATTTTTCTGCTTCAATTTCAAGGTAAACCACTTCCTGATTATTTTATTTATACCAAAGTTGTGTAAACCCGAACCCCCACTTTCACATCTTTGACACTCTGCTCACGCAAATCACAGGGAAAACGATGGCTAACGTTAGCGTGATTAGCAATATTAGAAGCCTCACTCACAACTCGCTGTACGTCCTTTTATGGTGTTACATGTTCGGTGAAAATTTGGCAAAATTGTGATGCTTACGTAACGCATGAAAAATCTAGAATAAATACACTGTATATGAATGAAACTTTTTTTGTAAGTCAGCAGCACGGTTAGCAGACTGTGAAAGAGCAACAGATGACGTGTGCTTATTGTTTAATGGATAAATTCAATAATTACTAATCAAACCGATAAATAAAACATCTATTTTGTCCTGTTGGAACTGTAGGAAATCCTCTGCTATTAAAAAAAAAATAGTTTAAATATATAGTAATATTAATAATAATAGTTAAAAGAGTGTGCTGTGGTCATCAGGAATCGAAATCTGATCAGCATGAGTGCCAGCATGTACAAATTAAAACGTGTTGGATCTAAAACTGAGCCTTGAGGAACACCACAATCCAACCAACAACCCATACAATCTCTTCCGTGTTTTTTTGCTAGCATTGCACAGTCCCCCCACTCCCCTTCCCCCCAAAAAGCAAGTAGGTTAGGATTCGTCTTTTTTTCACTTCCGCTTTGGACAACATTGTGCTGCGATTACAGAGCCACTTCTGCCGCTCGGCCGGGCTGCTTGTGAAATAATAGTTCTATAAAAGGATGAATGCAGAACAACAGTGATGCAAATGTGTGCGTTTTGGAGGGTTGGACTTTATTCTTTTTCCCCCCTTCATTTTTAACAGGTCACCACAAAGAGGAAATAATGACATGAACCAGAAGCTCAACTTGCTCAATAAGATGAACACACAGGAAATAATTCTTATTTTTCTGCTTCAATTTGAAGGTAAAAAACTTTCTGATTCATGGATATTATATTGATGCTGTGTAAAAGTTGTGTAAACGTTTTCTAACAGGAAACTTTCACTTTGCTCATGTATGTCACAGGGACAACAACTACTTTTAGCATGGTTAGCGTGGCTAGCAATATAGGAGCCTTACTCATAACTCGCTGTACGTGTTTTATGACTCCGCTGGAGAATTGGGCAAAAGCGTGATGTTTAGGTACATAGCACTTGCAAAAAAATAAAAAATATATATATACAGTATATATATATTTTTTTAAATCTATAATTAATGCACTGCATATGAGAACCAAGCTTCATTTGTATGTTCGTGATCGAAAGTTAGTCATTAGCGCGGTTAGCAGCTTGCGAAAGAGCAACGGATGACGTGCGCTTATTGTACGAGTGACGCACGTCAGGAGTCATACACGAAAACGCTGGTGCTCTGATCCAGTGGGTAAAAACAACACATCAAGAAATTGCATTCATTGATTTTAATCATATCATATCTGATAACTAAAACTGTAGGAAAGTATTGATTAGGCTGTAGTCATCAGGAGTTTAAGTGTTTCAAATATTTTTTTAAATTAGAATCTGTTATCAAAAGTGTCAGACTCATCATCATAACTGTCAAACCTACATAATATAAAATTCTTCTGCCTCCTGATGAATCCGCCGTCTTCTTAACAGTGAGTACTTAAGTGTAATTTTTTTAAGAACAAATTTGTGTCTTTCTTAAACACCATTGTCAAAGTGAATTGTTTCATTTTATAAACTGTGATGATTTTTTTGTGTAACATTGCAAAAGTAAATAAATAAAATTACTTAAATATTAAATCCAATGAAATCAATGTTAATATTCCTGTGCTTCAAAAAGTCGAACCATAAAGTATGTTTTAAAATGTTACGTACGCAAAACGGAGTCATTTGCTGGACAGATAATAAGTGTCAAGTAAAAGTAAGCTCATGAGTCTTCTTCGCTTGAAGACTTCCATACATTTTCCCGCCACTCTGATGAGCCGCTCCCCCTAGTGGCCTGCCAAGTAATTGCTCAGTAAGTAATGAACAAAGAGCGCCGTTATAGTGGCTGTATATTAACTACAAATATTGCGATACTTGCGTAGGCGTATCGATAACCTATCGGGAGACAAAGTATCACGATTGATCGCGATATCGATATATTGTTACACTCCTAATCCGTATAAGCTTCTGCCAGTGAGCTGAGCCAATATTGCTGACTAGTGCTAATTACGGTAGCTAAAGTAGCAGAGCTTATTATTATGGCGTTGGTGAGCGTGTAACTTCATTTGTTCCTCCTCTGTGGTGTCTTGCAGTCATCAGTGGCCAGAACCGAGATAAGTTTGTCAGGGCTGGTGATGCGACCATTCTGCCCTGCATGCAGTCGTCCTGTTCCAGCACAGACTGGCTGCACAGTCGCAACGGGGGCCCGCTGACGGACGTGGTGAAAAACAACACAGTTGTGAGCAGCTCGCCCGGAAGTCAGCGCCTGCGGCTGATGGACGACTGCTCGCTGCTCATTGAGCGAGTGATGGCGGAAGATGCTGGTTTCTATGGATGTGATAGAAAGCAACAACGGATATCTTACGTTTCACTGACGGTGCTGACATGTGAGTTGTCTTTTAGCACATTAGCTCCAGCTAGCTTTTATGTTTTGCAAAATTGTGGCTCCGTTGGTACTGTTAGAGCGAGTCGTTAGTCACTGCCATTAACGACTATAGACGTCAAAAATTCATGTGAAGTATTTCTATAAGTTTAACATTTTTTTCATTTCATTACATTTTTTATAAAAACCTAGAATTTTTTTATTGGACATTTATAACAGATATAAAATTATCATGCGATTAATTACGATTAAATTTAATAAAAATAATAATGTTTGGGCCCGTCAGGCGATTAAAATATTTAATTGTAACTAATCACATGACTTCACTAGTTAACTAATGATTAATCTGTTCTAAATGTACAATATTTCTTTTCTAGGTTTTCATACTCTTGTTAGCAAAAGTGGAAACAAAAATTTAAACTAATAGAAATAGTTCAAATTAATTTTTGGACGACGTCTATAGCCGTCAATGGCAGTGAACGAGCTAATTTGCCTGGAAACCAGACTCATCGCTTTAGCAGCAAGTGAGTCGCTATGAAGCACATTTCTGGAGCGGGGAAAACCTGACCGAACAGACAGTGAAAAGATCCAATCAGCAAAGAGCGGATGTGATCAAAACAGGAAGTATGTGTTGAAGAGTAACAAGCACAAGGACATGCGTATGAAATATATATTGTATTCATATGTAAGTCTGTATTGCTCTCATATTGTATCACCTTCTTCCCTGCAGTGACACTTCAGGAATCGGATCCAATGAGTGACGGACGCATGTTCCTGAAGTGTTCCGTGGCCTTCTACGAAGAAAGGTTGCAATGCAATTCAAGATCCCTCCGCTGGATGGATGAAGAAGGCAAGGAGCTTTCCTCTTATGAGGCTCAGCAAAACGGCTGCGTGTCCTTTCTCACGGTATCTCCTGTCAGCCGCCAAAGGAAGTACACGTGCCAATACGTGAAGGAAGGCCACGTAGAGATCGAGGCCCGGCACACAGTCGTTTCCACGGAAGAGAGTACGAGAGGTCCCGGGGGTCCCGTCGGTCCCGGGGGTCCCGTCGGTCCCGGGGGTCCTGGAGCGCAGTCGCTTGGCCGCAACGTGCTCATCATCGTTATCGGGGCGGTTGTCGCAGCCTTGATGCTGATTTTCATCATCGTGGCCGTCATCCTTGTCAAATTGAAGTCGAAAAGAAACGCAAGCCAAGGTACGATCATCATTCCATATTCGGTATTCAAAAGTATGGCAGTCCTTAAATCTGGCCCAACCAGCATTTGCATGGATTTGAAAAAAAGAAGAAAAAAAAATATTTTTGGGGAAAAAATATGACATTTCAACCCCCCCCCCCCTTTCTTTTAAATCGAGAGCCATTTAATTTTTTTCCACACTAATCAAAGTGTATTCAGTTGTTATTTTTGTATATTTATCTAATTAAATTCATGTATTTATTGTAAATAACATTACAAATAATATCAAATTTTATTCATACATTTCTTATTTTGCATTAAATAAATGGTTAATTGTAATTAAATAACTCTAATTATATTTTTGTATGAATGAGAAATTATTTTTTTAAGTTAAAGTGCTTAAAATCCACAGTTTCCTACCGTGCCCTCGCGTGTATGAAATCATCCTTTCTGATGACTCATCATTGCACTTGTTCTCCTTTTTTTTCCAGATTTCCCCAAACATGTAAGTCCCCCCCCCCCCTCCACAAAAAAAATTCTTCTTGCATGATGAAACGCAACAAAGCGCATTTCAACAACTGCAGTGTCAGCTGACAGTTGCAAAAGTTTGAGAAAATAATTTCGCTATGGCGTCCACTCTATTGTTTGTCAATGACTGGCGACCAGTTAAACTTGACATTTTCTGGCTGTTTGTCAGGACGAGAACATCGTGACATACGCGAGCATCAGTTATGACCGCAAGAAGGACGACGCCAAGTCCAAGGTGAGAATATTCGCATTGCTACACTGCTGCCTTGAGATAAGAGTTAAATTCTAAAGCTCCAAACGCTCACACTTCAAATTTCCTCATTGAAATGGATGGAAATGCCATTCATCCCTTCACCAAAATTTGCCACCATCTAGTGGTGGGGGTCTGAAGCGCACTTGAATCTCAAAGCATTCACTGCCCTTGACGTCTACAGTCGTCAAACGGCGGTGAATGAGTTAAAAATACATTTTTGGAATGGGTCAAGTGGCCGATGTGATATTTTGTGTGTGCCCATTTGTCTTCTCGTTTCAAAAGGACGGGTCACCGGAAGAACCTGAGAGCGGCGTGACGTATTCTACTGTGAGCCACCAGAAGAAGAAGGAAGCCCGCGCCAAGAAACAGGCCAGTAGTGCCGACTCGGTCTCGGCGTAATCTTTATCATCCCCCAAATCCAAAAGAATATTTGTTGCTTTCATCAGCTTGCTTTTATTTTCACGTTTTATAGTTTGAACACCTCTGCTGTATCCCATAAACGTGGCTGGCCTTCAAAAGCGTTATTTGTGGCTGTGCAGGTCCGTGAAGAGGACGGGGACGGAGACGGGGACGGGGACGGGGTGACCTACGCGGCCCTCAGGATCTCGCCTGAACAAGATGTCAGCAATTGAAAAAAAAAAAAGTCAACGGGAAAAGTCGTTATCAGCATTCACACACACAAGTTTGTTTTACTATCTTTGTGGGGCCATCTCATTGACATCATGCATTTCCTAACCCCAACCCTCAAAAATGATTGGCTACCCAATTCCTTACCCTAACCTCAACCATAACCCATTTCAAAGCTAAACTCTAAAACCAAGTCTTGACCCTCAAAAAGAGGTCTAAACTTGTGGGGTCCAGAAAAATGGCCCCACAAGGACGGGTGGGACCCACAACTCTGTGAAATACCGAAATGTTGTCCCCACTATGTCACAAAAACAAGACCACACACATACACAATTTTTAGGGTGACATTAAGGTGGAAAGACAACTCGTTTTATTATTTATTCTGAAATTGTGTGTGCGCAGCCATCGTTTTTATTCTTCATATAAATATGACTTTTCATATGACTAAATCCCGGGCAGACGAATCACGTTTAACACCGATAGAAATAAAAATGCCACGGTTGATCTTTGAACCGCATGTAATTGGCTTTATGGACTTTTGATTCCATGACAAATCAGGGTTTGCTTTTTGCCTCCAGATACCAATTTTCCCCTCTCTCATCGAGCAATATCTTGTATCCACACACTCTAAAAAGTCTACACACCCATGTTTCCACATTTGTTTGGCAGATTTTGTTGCGGTCTGATGAGCGCAATATGTAACTTTTTGGACCGAATTCCAAAAGAACTCCAAAGTGACGATGATGAAGGGTATTGACTGGAAATGTGAAATGATGAGTAGGTCAGGTTCAAACAAAACCTTCAGGCTTTTGCTACAGAATAACAAAATGTCAGGAAAAGCCTACTAGATCAAACGAGCTTGATTTGGGGTTGCTGGGTGGCAGTTGTGTGCTGTGACTCCCATTTAACTCGAGTTGGAATGTGATTGGTTCATTATTATTATCAACGCAGCCACGATTTTCAATAAACTCACTCATCTTAGTCATTTTTGTTGTCATTTCAGTAAAAAGTATTCAAACAGGGGTGTGTAAACTTTTCCTATCCACTGTATTTTTTTTTTTTATGTGAAAATAAATGCTTCCGCTTGTCCCTTTTGTCAATATGTATATAAACACAATACTTTAGAAAAAAAAAGACGATTTTAATTAAATCTTTGAATGCATCCACAATAAGCACACCTTACAAACGTGTTCAATCATATTTATTCACTAACATAATTTTCGGTAAACTCTCGCTAGCATCTACTGTAAATGTAAACATTTCACCGTTCGCTTGCTAGCTCGGAGACGGCGCGAAGCTTATGCGGGGCGGGGCAGAGCGTGCCGCCCACGCAGGGGGTCAAGTCCAGCTCGTCCTTGGTGACCCCCGAGGGGGGCCGGAAGCGGAAGTGCTGCAGCAGCGTGACGAAGAAGATGAAGAGCTCCATGCGGGCCAGGCTCTCTCCCAGGCAAACACTGCGACCTGCCGCGCATCCAGCAGAGGGCGATACCATCAGCAAAACTTTTGGAGGGGGCGGGGTTACTAAGCTATCGTTATTTGTCATAAAATACACACTATACATAACGTAGCGTAACAAACTATAAACATGATTCTCACTTTATTTTCTGAATTCTTACTTTAAAGTAAGATTTTTCACTTCAATCTCAGAATTCTGACTGAATTGTGTCGGGAAGTCAGAAAGTCAGGATTCTGAGAATGAAGTGAGAATCCTCCCAACCTTTTTTGTCTCTCCACTGGCCCTAATCTCTTCTGTAATTTTTTGCTAGCATTGCAAAGCTCCCCCCACCCCACCCCACCCGCCCTGATTTTTTCCCCCTTCATTTTTAACAGGTCACCACAAACAGGAACTAATGACATAAAATCAGAAGCTCAACTTGCTCAATGAAGATGAACACACGGGAAGTAATTCTTATTTTTCTGCTTCAATTTCAAGGTAAACTACTTCCTGATTATTTTATTTATACCAAAGTTGTGTAAACCGGAACCTCCACTTTCACATCTTTGACACACTGCTCACGCAAATCACAGGGAAAACGATGGCTAACGTTAGCGTGATTAGCAATATTAGAAGCCTCACTCACAACTCACTGTACGTCCTTTTATGGTGTTACATGTTCGGTGAAAATTTGGCAAAATTGTGATGCTTACGTAACGCATGAAAAATCTAGAATAAATACACTGTATATGAATGAAACTTTTTTTGTAAGTCAGCAGCACGGTGAGTGAAGGCATTATTTGATTACTTTATTAAGTGTAGTCTTTTGCGTGTTCAAATAAATCAGAATTGAGATCTTCATGAAAAAGTTTCCCTTGCAAGGATTTTATTAAGAGCTCTTAAGACAAAGGAAAAAAGCTTACATTCGAAAGGTGATGTTAAGCTTCCAGTGTGTCGAATATGGAAACACAGTCGCTTTATACTAGTACAAAAGATTCTCCCCCCCTTAGACTTGACAAAGAATTAGTGTTCTTAATAAGCAAAAATGATGATACTGATACGATTATCTCAGCTCCCCACCAGCCTCGGAGAATTTATGTAGACAGGCTTTGACCTTGGACCTTCAGTTTTTACGACCAAATAACTAATTACATGAGAACTTGACAACTTTTAAAACATACACATTCTTATCTCAAGAGCTGGCAGGGAGTGAGAGGTTCCAATATATTTCACAAAATCATTATCACAGTGTTATTCATTTAACTACACATAGTTATATGGCATCTATATACCTATAAGTAAATTCAAAAACAGTAAAAATATAAATTGAAAATGTTAAATGTCAACATTAGCAGCCTGTGAAAGAGCAACAGATGACGTGTGCTTATTGTCTAATGGATACATTCAATTAATACTAATCAAACCGATAAATAAAACATCTATTTTGTCCTGTTGGAACTGTAGGAAATCCTCTGCTATTCAAAAAAAATTGTTTACATATATAGTAATAATAATAATAATAGTTAAAAGAGTGTGCTGTGGTCATCAGGAATCGAAATCTGATCATCATAACTAAAAATTATATGATGAAAAAATATTCTGTCTCCTGTTGACTGAGTGCCAGCATGTACAAATTAAAACGTGTTGGATCTAAAACTGAGCCTTGAGGAACACCCCCCACCCCCCCCCCCCCCCCCCCACACACACACACTCCCCTTCCCCCCAAAAAGCAAGTAAGTTAGGGTTAGTCTTTTTTTCCCTTCCGCTTTGGACAAGATTGTGCTGCGATTACAGAGACACTTCTGCCGCTCGGCCGGGCTGCATATGAGAACCAAGCTTCATTTGTATGTTCGTGATCGAAAAGTTAGTCATTAGCGCGGTTAGCAGCTTGCGAAAGAGCAACGGATGGCGTGCGCTTATTGTACGAGTGACGCACGTCAGGAGTCATACACGAAAACGCTGGTGCTCTGATCCAGTGGGTAAAAACAACACTTCAAGAAATTGCATTCATTGATTTTAATCATATCATATCTGATAACTAAAACTGTAGGAAAGTATTGATTAGGCTGTAGTCATCAGGAGTTTAAGTGTTTCAAATATTTTTTTAAATTAGAATCTGTTATCAAAAGTGTCAGACTCATCATCATAACTGTCAAACCTACATAATATAAAATTCTTCTGCCTCCTGATGAATCCGCCGTCTTCTTAACAGTGAGTACTTAAGTGTATTTTTTTAAGAACAAATTTGTGTCTTTCTTAACCACCATTGTCAAAGTGAATTGTTTCATTTCATAAACTGTGATTAAGTTTTTGTGTAACATTGCAAAAGTAAATAATTAAAATTACTTAAATATTAAATCCAATGAAATCAATGTTAATATTCCTGTGCTTCAAAAAGTCGAACCATAAAGTATGTTTTAAAATGTTACGTACGCAAAACGGAGTCATTTGCTGGACAGATAATAAGTGTCAAGTAAAAGTAAGCTCATGAGTCTTCTTCGCTTGAAGACTTCCATACATTTTCCCGCCACTCTGATGAGCCGCTCCCCCTAGTGGCCTGCCAAGTAATTGCTCAGTAAGTAATGAACAAAGAGCGCCGTTATAGTGGCTGTATATTAACTACAAATATCGCGATACTTGCGTAGGCGTATCGATAACCTATCGGGAGACAAACTATCACGATTGATCGCGATATCGATTTATCGGCACACTCCTAATCCGTATAAGCTTCTGCCAGTGATCTGAGCCAATATTGCTGACTCGTGCTAATAATGGTAGCTAAAGTAGCAGAGCTTATTATTATGCCGTTGGTGAGCGTGTAACTTCATTTGTTCCTCCTCTGTGGTGTCTTGCAGTCATCAGTGGCCAGAACCGATATAAGTTTGTCAGGGCTGGTGATGCGACCATTCTGCCCTGCATGCAGTCGTCCTGTTCCAGCACAGACTGGCTGCACAGTCGCAACGGGGGCCCGCTGATGGACGTGGTGAAAAACAACACAGTTGTGAGCAGCTCGCCCGGAAGTCAGCGCCTGCGGCTGATGGACGACTGCTCGCTGCTCATTGAGCGAGTGATGGCGGAAGATGCTGGTTACTATGGATGTGATAGAGATCAACAACAGATATTAGAAGTTTTACTGACGGTGCTGACATGTGAGTTGTCTTTTAGCACATTAGCTCCAGCTAGCTTTTATGTTTTGCAAAATTGTGGCTCCGTTGATACTGTTAGAGCGAGTAATGAAGTGACTCAAGTGTTGACAATTAGAATCCTGGTTTAGAGAGTCTGCTATCGAAGTGTCCTTGGGCAAGACACTGAAGCCTAACTCATTCACTGCCATTGACGACTATAGACGTCAAAAATTCATGTGAAGTATTTCTATTAGTTTAACATTTTTTTCCATTTTATTACATTTTTTATAAAAACCTATAATTTTTTATTGTACATTTATAACAGATATAAAATTATCATGCGATTAAATTTAATAAAAATAATAATGATTAGGCCCGTCAGGCGATTAAAATATTTAATTGTAACTAATTGTAACATGACTTCACTTAATTAATCTGTTCTAAATTTACAATATTTTTTTTTTCTAGGTTTTCATACTCTTGTTAGCAAAAGTGGAAAAAAAAATTAAACTAATAGAAATAGTTCAAATTAATTTTTGGACGACGTCTATAGCCGTCAATGGCAGTGAACGAGCTAATTTGCCTGCAAACCAGACTCATCGCTTTAGCAGCAAGTGAGTCGCTATGAAGCACATTTCTGGAGCGGGGAAAACCTGACCGAACAGACAGTGAAAAGATCCAATCAGCAAAGAGCGGATGTGATCAAAACAGGAAGTATGTGTTGAAGAGTAGCAAGCACAAGGACATGCGTATGAAATCTATATTGTATTCATATGTAAGTCTGTATTGCTCTCATATTGTATCACCTTCTTCCCTGCAGTGACACTTCAGGAATCGGATCCAATGAGTGACGGACGCATGTTCCTGAAGTGTTCCGTGGCCTTCTACGAAGACAGGTTGCAATGCAATTCAAGATCCCTCCGCTGGATGGATGAAGAAGGCAAAGAGCTTTCCTCTTATGGGGTTCAGCAAAACGGCTGCGTGTCCTTTCTCACGGTATCTCCTGTCAGCCGCCAAAGGAAGTACACGTGCCAATGCGTGAAGGGAGGCCACGTAGAGGTCGAGGCCCGGTACACAGTCGTTTCCACGGAAGAGAGTACGAGAGGTCCCGGGGGTCCTGGAGCGCAGTCGCCTGGCCGCAACGTGCTCATCTTCGTTATCAGGGCGGTTGTCGCAGCCTTGATGCTGATTTTCCTCATCGTGGCCGTCATCCTTGTCAAATTGAAGTCGAAAAGAAACGCAAGCCAAGGTACGATCATCATTCCATAATCGGTATTCAAAAGTACGGCAGTTCTTAAATATGGCCCATTTGCATGGATTTAAAAAAAAGAAGAAAAAAAAGAATCTTTTTTGGGGAAAATGGTTAATTTCACGAAAAAATATAACATTTTAACCTTTTTTTCCAGATTGTTTCTAGAAATATTTTGAGTGTTCATAACTAATCATAACTCTAATGCTGCAACAGTAATACCGCACAACTTTTTCCTCTAAGGGTTGCATAAAAAAAATTGTCAACCAGTTTAAAATGTTTGTTTTTTTGTACTACATGCTAAAACGAATCGATGGTAGATCTGCACCTCCACGGGCTGCATCTGAATCCGTTTTGTTTATTTTTTAAATAGCATCGCGCACCACGTCAAAAGTATTTATTGTCAGCATATGCTGATAAAATAATGTGGGCGGGCCGCAAACGGCCCCTGGGCCATAGTTTGAACACCTCTGCTGTATCCCATAAACTTGGCTGGCCTTTAAAAGCGTTATTTGTGGCTGTGCAGGTCCGTGATGAGGACGAGGACGAGGACGGGGCCCTCAGGATCTCGCCTGAACAAGATGTCGGAATCACGTTTAACACCGATAGAAAGAAAAATGCTTCGGTTGATCTTTGAACCGCATGTAATTGGCTTTATGGACTTTTGATTCCATGACAAATCAGCGTTTGCTTTTTGCCTCCAGATACCAATTTTCCCCTCTCTCATCGAGCAATATCTTGTATCCACACGCTCTAAAAAGTCTACACACCCATGTTTCCACATTAGTTTGGCAGATTTTGTTGCGGTCTGATGAGAGCAATATGTAACTTTTTGGACCGAATTCCAAAAGAACTCCACAGTGCCGACGATGAAGGGTATTGACTGGAAATGTGAAATGATGACATTTTGTTATTCTGTAGCAATACAGAATAACAAAATGTCAGGAAAAGCCTACTAGATCATACGAGCTTGATTTGGGGTTACTGGGTGGCAGGTGTGTGCTGTGACTCCCATTTAACTCGAGTTGGAATGTGTTTGGTTCCTTATTATTATCAACGCAGCCACAATTTCAATAAACTCACTCATCTTAGTCATTTTTGTTGTCATTTCAGTAAAAAGTATTCAAACGGGTGTGTAAACTTTTCCTAACCACTGTATTTTTTTTTTTTATGTGAAAATAAATGCTTCCGCTTGTCCCTTTTGTCAATATGTATATAAACACAATACTTTAGAAAAAAAAAGACGATTTTAATTAAATCTTTGAATGCATCCACAATAAGCACACCTTACAAACGTGTTCAATCATATTTATTCACTAACATAATTTTCGGTAAACTCTCGCTAGCATCTACTGTAAATGTAAACATTTCACCGTTCGCTTGCTAGCTCGGAGACGGCGCGAAGCTTATGCGGGGCGGGGCAGAGCGTGCCGCCCACGCAGGGGGTCAAGTCCAGCTCGTCCTCGGTGACCCCCGAGGGGGGCCGGAAGCGGAAGTGCTGCAGCAGCGTGACGAAGAAGATGAAGAGCTCCATGCGGGCCAGGCTCTCTCCCAGGCAAACTCTGCGACCTGCCGCGCATCCAGCAGAGGGCGATACCATCAGCAAAACTTTTTTTTTGGGGGGGGGGGGGGTTACTTGCTATCGTTATTAAGTACACTCCAGTATTTGGTTTGTGTTGTTTTCCAGTTTAGTTGATTTGGTTGACTTAGTTGGTTAGTTATGTTTATAGTTTGTTACGCTACGTTATGTGTAGAGAGTATTTTATGACAAATAACCAGCCAAACACTCAAGTTCTGCCTTGCAACTAGCATATTTCCCATTGTGTGACGCACCTGCCGAGAAGGGCATGAAGGCGTCGGGCTTGACGAACTTTCCGTCCTCGTCCAGGAAATGTTGAGGATGGAAGGCGAGCGGCTTCTCCCACTCGCTCTCGTCATGCAGGACGGACGTCAGGAGAGGGTACACTGTCGTACCCTGCCAGGGTGGAGGAGCCGTTTAGCTGTGGTGGGAAGTAACCAACTACCAATACTTGGTTGCTGTACTGTTTCAGGTATCTCTACTTTAGTTGAGTATTTTTTTCATGGACAACATTAAATGGTGGGATATCCCTGCTTCGAGATTTACTTGTATTTGGGTTAAAAAAAAAAAAAGTTTGCTGACCTTCTTGATGAAGAAGCCCCTGAAGGTGACGTCCTGGCTGGTCTGGTGAGGGATGGCCATGGGAATGATGTCGGCCAGCCTTTGCGTCTCGTGGATGACGGCGTCGGTGAAGGGCAAGTTCTTGCGGTCCTCCACCTGGACCTGACGATGTCCGATCACTTGCTTCAGCTCCTCTTTGACCTTCTCTGCGGATTCACAAGAAAACAAAGAACTAGGAAAAGTGGCTGATTATTTTGTTGCTTATTTTTTTAATTTTATTTTTTAAATCTAACACAAACGTGGGAAGAACGCCTGTTTTTGTCAATGTGTTGTCAAGTCTGTGACCTGCGCAACAGGTATGAGCTTTTATTTTGATAGGATCACTCAGGAGGAGAGAAAAGGAAGAGGAAGTGGAGAAGCAGGAAATGAAAAACAGACCAGCTGTGCTGTGTGAGTGTTTGGTTCAAGAAAAAAACCAAATCAGAAGAGGAGGTCTTCCTTGGACAAACTGTAAGGATACCACTGGTAGGATTGTGTACATGCTAATGCTATTATGTTGAATTTTCTAATTTCTTGGTTCATGTTACCTTCGCTATTAGCTTAACATGTTAATAATAACAAAAATTTTGCTGTTTCAAATGTTCAATAATTAGTTGCACGCTGTTCAGGTGATTAGCATAGCAATTAGCTTGACATGCTAATGAATGATAACATGAAATGCTAATTGTCAATCCTAAGTACCATGTGGTCTGAAATTTGACAAGGAGCCAAACAAACCTTAGCCTAGATTAATTTAAGGTATGCTTAAGCGATGTGGTTATTTTGTTTGGTTAAATGCTTTTTCTTATAATTATTTAATGCATGTTTAGGAACTCATTAGGTACAGTATGTGTCATTTTAAAACATAAATGTTTTTAAACACTTGGCCACTTTTACTATTCTTTTTACTTCGTTATAGCAGACCAGTATAATTAAGTAGCTAGTGACATTAAGACACAAAAAGGACTCAACAGGTGGCCTGAACTGGAAAGAACAACTTTTATTTGTGGCGCAGAAAGTGGATGGATGGATTTTTCGTTTTGCCAAATGTGCAAGTCAAATTGACCCAAAACTTCAAAAAAGTCAGCATTCAATTTAGGCTTGGATTATAAATAAATATATTTGTTACCTTGTATGTCGGGATACTTGGCCATTATGAGGAGCGCCCACCTCAGCGTGGTGGAGGTGGTTTCTGTGCCTGCACCAAACAAGTCAAAGACGGTCCCCATAAGATTCAAATTGTGGAAGTGACCCACATCCCCGGCGTCCTGCGCAAAAAGGAAAGCTCAATGCTATCTTTGTAGAGAATCATTCAATCTCCAGGCAAAGGGCAAATAAATTGTGTTGCATTGCGCAACCTCCAGTTGCTGCTGTTGGATGAGGAAGGCGTCCACCAAGCCTCGGCTGCTCTGCGGGTTGAGATTCTCCTTCAGACCCTGGATCAGTTCCGTGGCCTGCTTGCGGTTGGCCATCACATTCCTGCGGAGCTCCTCTTTCGCCGACGAGAACCACTTGCCGAGCCACGGGAACATGTTGTACAACTGAGGAAAAGCAACTTCTATGAAAATGCATCTGGTCCGGGTCACCGACATGGAAATGGACGGCATTCGATCTACCTGCAAGGACGGACTGCCCAAGAGATGAATGTTTCTGCTCATGCGCTGCACCATGGCCGTGAAGGCGGGGTCGTCGTACTGGAACCTGCTGCCGAACACCAGCGAGCAGATGATGTTGGACACGGCGTAGTTGACTGGCCGCTGCGTGTCGAACGCGTCACCTGAAACAGAAACGGATTATTTTTTAAAAATCCACTGGTTGAAACTGGAAACGGGTTGAACAGTTAAAAAAATAAATACTAGCGGGAATGGTCTTCCATATACCACCCAAATTGAGTTTGCAAATACATTTTGCTAGCAACACGCTAATAATGCACTCCATGCCTTGAAAACATACTTGGAGAAAATTGTCTATTCTGCCCTTGCTACGTCCCTGCTACAGCTAGACGACTCCTTCAATGATATCACCTGACCTGTAGATGATTCTTGCACTTTTATTCACCGTAGACAGATAAAATTGTAACAACAAGCACATAACAACTTGCATGCCGTTGTAAAATAATATACAATAAAATGCTGTGCCTCACTTGTCTGCTATATGAGCATGCTAACGTATGTGAGCTAACCCGCCAATTGCTAGCTTGATGCTAATCGCTAGCTATCGTAAATGCTAATCGTAAGTAAAGGTATGTCTAGCATCTCTCTGATACAAACTTTAAAACGTTAACAACCCTCTAATTTATAGTGACTACATTTCACAGAACATTCTAAATAAGCAAAGTGTGCATTTCGTTATTTTATTTATTTTTTAAGCTGTGAAAGTTGCCTTGCATCACCGCTGAAATTCTTGAAGACTTCCAGGAGGTGCTGACATTCCTCGACGATCTTGTCCTCGCACGCCTTCCGTCCCATCCCGAAGTCTCTCAGGTTGCTCAAAGCGAAGCGCCGCATCTCCTTCCACGAGTCTCCGTTGGCCCATACGACGCCTCGGGTGAGCGCAAGAATGTCATTCCACTTCCTGTGCGCGTTATCATTGCCGCGTGCGCGTTTACCGTTCACCAGCTTGTCCTCCTTGAGCGCTTCCATCGGTTGTCGTTCTCCAAACTCTTCGGCACGCTGGACCAGGGCCTCCTTCACGGTCTTGAATCCGGCCAGAACCACCACCTTTTTGGGGCCCATGTGGAAGGTGAACACTTGGCCGTACTTCTTTGACATCTTGGACCAAAGAGGTGAGGTTTCAACGACACGATGAACAAACAAGAGCAAAACAAACATTGGACTGATAATTCCTAATGAGTATTTTAAGCGCACAAATAATCCAAAATTGACAAACGACAAGTGTGATTATATTATGCTTAGTGTACTTTTTTGGAAAGTGTCGCTTGAGCTGGAAATTGCTGTGTGTGACTCGCTAACCATTAATGTTGCTAACCTTCGACTGGGGGGTGTTGGAAAGACACCAAATCTGTGGAACCGGAGCAGAGTCCACAAATGTTTTAGGTTTGTTTTATATTGTGTTTCTGTAAAGCGCTTTGTGACAGCTAAGGCTGTTTAAAAGCACCATATAGATAAATGACTTGACAAATCGGAAGTCTTATTATTTCAAGTATCAGTACTGTACTCGCAACTGCGGCTGATAGCAGTGTTGGGCGCCCTCTTGTGGCCATTTTATGACCAGGAAGAAGAAATTAGAATAGAATATTGACATTAATTACATGCATTGGGGGGGGGGGGGGTCATGTAGTAAGTACTAGTGGTACTCGACTTGAACTGGTCAGCTTATTAAAACTAAGAAGTCAAATACGTGTACGCGTACGTGCCGTGTGAATGCGTGCGTGCGTGCTCGGGCACGATCGTCTCTCACTTCCAAGAGGGTCCAGTGCGGTCCGTGCAGGTTGAGATGAAGCAGGTTCCCGAGCAGCGGCAGCGGCCTGGGACCCGGAGGCTCGTGCCGCCGAGGCTCCGGTGTGCTGGAGGCAGACGACCAGGCCACATAGGCGAGGAGCAGCACCAGAACCGAGCCCAGTACGGAGCTGGAGCTCAGCGGGAATAGAGCGCCCGAAACGTCCATGTTTTGGGAGGCCGATCGAGTGACGACGACGACGACGACGACGACGACGACTCATAAACCCTAACCCAGGCAGATGAATCATGGTTAATGTTTAACACCGATAGAAAAATACACAGATTAATCTTTGACCCGCATGCGACTGACTTTACGGACTTTTACTCCATGACAAATTTAACAAATCATCAGCCTGTTAAAAAGTAGAAGAGTAAAGTACGCTTGAGTCAAAAGACCGGGTTGGGAGACTTCGTCTTGAAATAGGCTGAAAAAATTTTGTTTTAACAAATGCAAATGAACAATGACATCATTGTTATTTTTTTTGAATGCATACACAATTAAGCTGACATTACAAATGCCTTTAATCAACTTTATTCGCTAACATAATCAAACAATTTTCGGTAAACTCTAGTACATTATACATTGCTAGCATCTGCCGTACATTTAAACATTTGTGCAAAGATTGCAGAGTTGTGGGAGGGGGGGGGGGGGTATTCAGTTATTAGTTGTGTGATCATAAATGATCCCAGCAGATGATTGATTGCAAACAAAAAACAAGTTTGTTCACTCGCTGGCTAGCCGGCAACAGAGACGGCGCAAAGCTTGTGTGGGGCAGGGCACAGTGTGCCTCCCACGCAGGGGGTCAAGTCCAGCTCGTCCTCGGCGACCCCCGGGGGTGGCCGGAAGCGGAAGTGCTGCAGCAGCGTGGCAAAGAAGATGAAGAGCTCCATGCGGGCCAGGCTCTCACCCGGGCAAGCCCTGCGACCTGCAGCGCATCCAGCAGAGGGCGATGCCATCAGCAAAAATATTTAGGGCATGACTTTCCAGTTTACTTGCATTAAACTACTTTCTATACATAACATAGCAACAAACTATAAACATAACTAACCAACTAAGTCAACCAAACAACTGGAAACGAAAATTAACCGCTGAATGCCTACACAGTTAAGCTACTAACTGAATAACCAGCCAAACAATTGAAACACTAATTTTGTAACCAAGCAACTACATCACTATATAACCAAGTCAACAAACACAAAAAATAAGTAAAAAGGCAAACTAGAACAAAACCAAACAATTAGTGAACTTAATAACAAAACAACTAATAAAATGACTAACCAACCAACTAACTAAACAAAGAAATGAACCAAAAAAAAGCTACCAACAAAAGAAAAAAGCACAAAAACAAACCAAACAAATAGCCAACTAAATCTAATTAAAAAAACAACTAAATAACAAAGAAACTAAAAATAACTAACCAAACAAAGAAACTTAGGAAAGAACCAACTAAATAGCCAAATAACTAACCAGCGAAATAACACACCACCAACTAAAGAACTGATCAAACAGACATTAGCCAAACAACCAGCCAACTAAATAACTAAACGGTAATTAAATAGCTAAACCAACTGAAACTAACCAACAACTAACTAAATAATGAACCAAATGACTAAACCACTCATTACCCACCTAACTAAAACAAGTCACTAAATGATGAACCGATCACACAAGTAACCAAACGGCTAACTCGTCTCCAGCCACGCGGGCCCTCAAGTTCTGCCTAGCGACAAGTGACGCCGCAAATTTCCCATCGTGTGACGCACCTGCCGAGAAGGGCAAGAAGGCGTCGGACTTGACGAACTTTCCGTCCTCGTCCAGGAAATGTTGAGGGTGGAAAGCGAGCGGCTTCTCCCACTCGCTCTCGTCGTGCAGGACGGACGTCAGGAGAGGGTACACGGTCGTGCCCTGCCGGGGTGGGAGGAGCCGTTTAGCGGTGGCGGGAAGTAACCAACCACCAATACTTGGTTGCAGCACTTTTTTCTGGTATATCTACTTGAGTATTAATTTTTCTGACCAATTTTAAATACTTTGACATATTACCTTTGAGTAATAGAGAGTTGTCTTTTATTATTGTGCCAACTTATCAAATCAGGGCTCATCATAGACAATTGACAGCAAATTTTCAAGATTCTACTTTAGAATTTGGGATTTTTACTTTACAATCCCTATAAAGAGATTTCTTATTTGGTGGAAAACTTTTAATGGTGGTATATCCTCGCTTCAAAAATGATAAGGATTAAAAAAAATAAATGCATTTGCTGACCTTCTTGATGAAGTAGCCCCGAAATGTGACGTCCTGGCTGGTCCGATGAGGAATCGCCGTGGGAACAATGTTGGACAGCCTCTGCGTCTCGTGGATGACGGCGTCGGTGAAGGGCAAGTTCTTGCGGTCCTCCACCCGGACCAGACGATCTCCGATCACCCGCTTCAGCTCCTCTTGGACCTTCTCTGCGGGTTCACGAGACAACAAAGAATGAGGCCAAACTTCAAATAAGTCAACGTTCAATTTTAGGGCTTTGATTGAAAGAAAAAAAGGGCACTTCTGCTCTTGTTACCTTGGATGTCGGGATACTTGGCCATGAAGAGGAGCGCCCACCTGAGCGTGGTGGAGGTGGTTTCTGTGCCTGCCGCAAACAGGTTGACAATGGTCGCCAGAAGGTTCAAATTGTGGTAGTGACCCACGTGGCCGGAGTCCTGCGCACAAAGGAAAGCTCAACGTAGAATTGAGATGTTTCTGGGGTTGGCGAAAGACTCGGTGGGAAGTAGGTCATGTCTGGTCGCTGCTGGATTTCACTTTCCTTTCTTTTCTTTGATCCTTCCTCTGGTCTCCTGACAACCTCACGACTCTAGCTGGATTCTGAAGTATTCGGTTTAGGTGGACGGTGTGGGATTTTTAATAGGTTTTAGGTGAACTAATGAGTACTAATGACACTCACGCACGCACATGCACATACTCACTCACATACAAAATTTTAAAAAATAAAATAAAAAGAGAGAGAGCAATGATGATGACATGTCAAATCGGTAAAATTACCGAATGAACAATACTGAGCTCTCTTGGGGGGGGGAGCTCAACGTTAGCTTTGTAGGGAATCATTGACTCTCCAGGCACAAGTCATAGAACCCCGATCGAGCCGATAGGAAGCGATTCTCAATACCGCCATCGTACCTCCAGCTGCTGCTGTCGGATGAGGAAGGCGTCCACCAAGCCTCGGCTGCTCTGCGGGTTGAGAGTCTCCTTCAGACCTTGGATCAGTTCTGTGGCCTGCTTGCGGTTGGCCATCACATGCCTGCGGAGCTCCTCTTTCGCCGAGGAGAAGCACATGCCGAGCCACGGGAACATGTTGTACAACTGAGGAAAAGCAACGTCTATGAAAATGCATCTGGTCCGGGTCACCGACATGGAAATGGACGGCGTTGGATCGACCTGCAAGGACGGACTGCCCAAGAGCTGAAAGTTTCTGCATATGCGCGTCACCATGGCCGTGAAGGCGGGGTCGTCGTACTAGAACCTGCTGCCGAACACCAGCGAGCAGATTATGTTGGACACGGCGTAGTTGAGCGGCTGCTGCGTGTCGAACGCGTCACCTGAAATGAGAACCGACGCCATGAAAGAAGACTTCGCCGCAAGACGCCAGCTCGTCGGCGTTCACACGTTCGTCGACGTTTTTCTTATGCCGCCGTTTTCTTGTCCTTCAACTACTTCTACATTTCTCGAGCGATTCACACCATTCCAATGTCAACTTGTTCCAAAAGTCCACATTTCATGGGCTATTACTTTTCTCATTCCAAACATTCACATTTTTCCCACAATTCAACATTTTTCACCGCCAAAATCCCCATTCATTTCCATTCAAATTGATTGAATTCACCTTGGGATTATTACCCACATTGCTTCAACTCCCACATTTAACCGGCACCATAACCGACAACTTCACTACAAGACACAAGAAGACATTCTATCAATGTTGCTTTGCATCACCTCTGAAATTCTTGAAGACTTCCAAAAGGTGCTGACATTCCTCGATGATCTTGTCCTCGCACGCCTTCTTTCCCATCCCGAAGTCTCTCAGGTTGCTCAAAGCGAAGCGCCGCATCTCCTTCCACGAGTCTCCGTTGGTCCAAGTGATGCCTCGGGTGCGCCAAACATTTCCATTCACTTGCTGTGCTCTTCATCATTGCAGTGTGCGTGTTTGTTTACCGTGTTCCACCTTGTGACCTTCCAGAGGTTGTCGTTCTCCAAACTCTTCGGCACGCTGGACCAGGGCCTCCTTCACGGTCTTGAACCCGGCCAGAACCACCACCTTTTTGGGGCCCATGTGGAAGGTGAACACTTGGCCGTACTTCTTTGACATCTTGGACCAAAGAGGTGAGGTTTCAACGACACGATGAACAAACAAGAGCAAAACAAACATTGGACTGATAATTCCTAATGAGTATTTTAAGCGCACAAATAATCCAAAATTGACTAACGACAAGTGTGATTATATTATGCTTAGTGTACTTTTTTGGGAAGTGTCGCTTGAGCTGGAAATTGCTGTGTGTGACTCGCTAACCATTAATGTTGCTAACCTTCGACTGGGGGGTGTTGGAAAGACACCAAATCTGTGGAACCGGAGCAGAGTCCACAAATGTTTTAGGTTTGTTTTATATTGTGTTTCTGTAAAGCGCTTTGTGACAGCTAAGGCTGTTTAAAAGCACCATATAGATAAATGACTTGACAAATCGGAAGTCTTATTATTTCAAGTATCAGTACTGTACTCGCAACTGCGGCTGATAGCAGTGTTGGGCGCCCTCTTGTGGCCATTTTACGACCAGGAAGTAGAAATTAGAATAGAATATTGACATTAATTACATGCATTGGGGGGGTCATGTATCAAAAGTAGTAAGTACTAGTGGTACTCGACTTGAACTGGTCAGCGGGGGGGGGGGGGGTCCCTTATTAAAATGTAAGAAGTCAAGTACGTGTACGCGGGCGTGCCGTGTGAATGCGTGCGTGCGTGCTCGCGCACGATCGTCTCTCACTTCCAAGAGGGTCCAGTGCGGTCCGTGCAGGTTGAGATGAAGCAGGTTCCCGGGCAGCGGCCTGGGACCCGGAGGCTCGTGCCGCCGAGGCTCCGGTGTGCTGGAGGCCGACGACCAGGCCACATAGGCGAGGAGCAGCACCAGAACCGAGCCCAGTACGGAGCTGGAGCTCAGCGGGAATAGAGCGCCCGAAACGTCCATGTTTTGGGAGGCCGATCGAGTGACGACGACGACGACTCCACCGCCGCACGTCCTCTCGTGACACCTTGGAAAGTCCAACCCACAGCAGGGCGGGACGCCACAAGTCCAAAACTTCACCACGGCACGAATCGTTAAAGATCGATACTAGTGCTGTGACGTTCACGAACGAAACGAGTCTGTTGAACGGCTCTTGGCTATTAACGATGGAACTCGAGTCTTTGCAGGAGAGAAGCTGCAGGAGAACTTGCGGCTGACTCGGAGAAGTGAGTGGCTGCAGGCAGGCTAGATTTGACAGAAGTGATAGCTCAAAACATCAATTCGGTTCTAAAGGGGAATAACAAGCTTTTTTTTTTTGCTATTTAATAGAAGGCCTCATCCTCCAACAGTGTTGCGCGAAGGGATGCATTTGCTCACAAATTATGCTGCACTTGGAGCAACAAATTCGCTCAAGGCTCCCCCGACTTGGCTCGCAGCTGGCGAGAATTTGAGCCGTGCTCGTAACTCAAAACATTCATATCACAAGTTACTCCATTCGATTTGATCTATAAAGCACTTTAAAACAACCACTCGCTGCATACAAAGTCCTGTACATGGAGTAATAATCAGTCATGCAACATACCAATTTTTTTTTTTTTTAATTTTCCTGCATATTCGTGGCTGTGCGGGTCCGTGATGATGACCTACGCAGCCGTCAATATGGTGGCCCGCCTGAACAAGATCTCAGCAAATGAGAAAAAGAAAATCAACAAGAAAAGACATTATCATGTCAAAGTTAAGGAGCACACAAAATGTTTTAGGCTGTCGTTGAGGTGGAAAGACAACTCGTTTTTATTATTTATTGTGTGTTCCCGGCCGTTGTTATTCTTTAAATAAATGTGACTTTTTTTTAACCCTAACCCAGGCAGATGAATCATGGCTAATGTTTAACACCGATAGAAAAATACACCGATTGATCTTTGACCCGCATGCGACTGACTTTACGGACTTTTACTCCATGACAAATTTAATAAATCATCAGCCTGCTAAAAAGTAGAAGAGTAAAGTACGCTTGAGTCAAAAGACCGGGTTGGGAGACTTCGTCTTGAAATAGGCTGAAAATTTTTGGTTTTAACAAATGCAAATGAACAATGACATCATTGTTATTTTTTTGGAACGCATACACAATTAAGCTGACATTACAAATGCCTTTAATCAACTTTATTCGCTAACATAATCAAACAATTTTCGGTAAACTCTAGTACATTATACATTGCTAGCGTCTGCCGTACATTTAAACATTTGTGCAAAGATTGCAGAGTCGTGGGGGGGGGGGGGGGGGGTAAATATTCAGTTATTAGTTGTGTGATCATAAATGATCCGAGCAGATGATTGCAAACAAAAAACAAGTTTCTTCGCTAGCTGGCTAGCCGGCAACAGAGATGGCACAAAGCTTGTGCGGCGCGGGGCAGAGCGTGCCCCCCACGCAGGGGGTCAGGTCCAGCTCGTCCTCGGCGACCCCCGGCGGTGGCCCGAAGCGGAAGTGCTGCAGCAGCGTGACGAAGAAGATGAAGAGCTCCATGCGGGCCAGGCTCTCTCCCAGGCAAACTCTGCGACCTGCCGCGCAACCAACCGGCAAAATATATTTTTTTAAAGGCATTGCTGAACAAACAACAAAGAAACCAAATAACTAACGAAATCACTAGCCAACCACCAAACTAAAACAGCAACAAATCAGAAAAACTCCAACTGCGATTTCTGCCTAGCAACGAGTGACGGCGCAAGCCTGCCCGTTGTTTGCCGCACCTGCCGAGAAGGGCATGAAGGCGTCGGGCTTGACGAACTTTCCGTCCTCGTCCAGGAAATGTTGAGGATGGAAGGAGAGCGGCTTCTCCCACTCGCTCTCGTCGTGCAGGACGGATGTCAGGAGAGGGCACACTGCCGTGCCCTGCGGGCACAAAACAAAAACGTTTTAGCAGTGGTGGGCGGTAACCAACTGCAAATACTTGGTCGCTGTTTCCGTTTTGCAGCAATAAGAATTAGTTTCATCATTATTCACAAACCTGTTGAAAAAAAGAGTTTGTTGCTGCCATGTTGACCCTGGTTGATCTCTTATACTCTGCTGCCACCCGCTGGCCGTTTTTTTGTAATAACTACCATTGCTTTAACCCATTAAGGCCGGCAGCGCGTGACCGCGCTTCTCCCTTGAAAGTCATTTTGTTTTGTTTTGACCATTTCTTGGTCTCTTAGCCGATGAAATGCATCCAATCAGATGCGACATTTGTTTGTTGATTTTTTTTTTTTTTTTTTTAATATTGAAGGCTTATAATCATTTTTGATTTGATCAATTATTTTAACTATTGTTGAATTTGCAGGAAATCTTCAGGTTTTCAGGGGTGACTCAAAAGTCACCCATAGCTTTTAGAGGCATGTTTTGCCAGGCGCTAGCTAGCATTAAAAAACGTATAAATACATTTTTGGGACTGAAGGACAAAGTATTAAAAAACACATTTATACGTTTTTGGGTTGAAATGAGTACATTTCAGAATCTTTTTTTTTACTTTACAGACCCCGTCAAAGACGTCTCCATTTTCACTTCATGAGGACTTTGACTTTTTGCTGACCTTCTTGATGAAGTAGCCCCGGAAGGTGACGTCCTGGCTGGTCCGGTGCGGGAGTGCCATGGGAATGATGTCGGACAGCCTCTGCGTCTCGTGGATGACGGCGTCGCTGAAGGGCAAGTTCTTGCGGTCCTCCACCTGGACCTGACGATCTCCGATCACCCGCTTCAGCTCCGCTTGGACCTTCTCTGCGTATGTAGTGTAAGTCACAATTGCTCATCGAAAATCCCAAAACTGAGAAGTGAATGATTATTCAGTTGTGTAGTGACTTTGATGAGACACAAAAAAGAAGTCCACAGGTGACCCGAACCGCAAACCGCGGTACAGAAAATGGCTGGATCGACGTTTGGCCAAATGCGCATTTCAAACCGCTCCCGCTTTAATGTGAAACTTGTACCTTGTATGTCGGGATACTTGGCCATGAGGAGGAGCGCCCATCTGAGAGTGGTGGAGGTGGTCTCTGTGCCCGCCACAAACAGGTTGGAGACGGTCATCAGAAGGTTCGAATTGTGGTAGTGACCCACGTTGCCGTTGTCCTGCGAACAAAGTAGAACGCTTTTCAGGCCTAAGTCAAGGAACCAGGATCGAGCTCGGTGGTCCACAACCTTTTTTTTTTCCACCACGGTTCATACAAGTCCACAACTTTCGCGGACCGTTGTCCAAAGTGGTCCACGGGCCGGTGGTTGCGGACCGCTGATCTAGCTAATTGTGAGTGCTTCTTAATTGGTACCTCCTGTTGCTGCTGTCGGATGAGGAAGGCGTCCACAAAGCCTCGGCTGCTCTGCGGGTTGAGAGTCTCCTTCAGACCCTGGATCAGTTCCGTGGCCTGCTTGCGGTTGGCCGTCCCCTGAATGCGGAGCTCCTCCCTCTCCGAGGAGAACCACTTGCCGATCCACGGGAACATGTTGTACAACTGAGGGAAAGCGACGTGATTTTGGCACGGCTATCAACACCACGTGGAAATGGACGTGCGGCGTTGCAGCCACCTGCAAGGAAGGACCGCCCACAATTTGAATGTTTCTGCTGGTGCGCTGCACCATGCCCGTGAAGGCGGGGTCGTCGTACTGGAACCTGCTGCCGAACACCAGCGAGCAGATGATGTTGGACACGGCGTAGTTGAGCGCTTGCTGCGTGTCGAACGCTTCACCTGAAATGAGAACCGACGCCATGAAAGAAGACGTCGCCGCAAGACGCCAGCTCGTCGCCATTCGCACGATCGTCTACGTTTTTTTTTAATTTGGCCGTTTTTTGTCCTTCAACTACTTCTACATTTCTCGACCGATTCACACCATTCCAACGTCAACGTGTTCCAAAAGTCCACATTTCACGGGCTATTACTTTTCTCATTGCCATCATTCACAGTTTTCCCACAATTCAACATTTTTCGCCACCCAAAAAAATCCCCATTCATTTCCAATGTGAGATTGAGATTAGCTCCGATTCAGCTCATTCAATTCACTTTCTAATCTGGTATTTCACGCTCGCAAAACGTTTCCACATTCCGCATAATTCTACATTTTTATTTACCTAAAGGTTCTCCGTTCATTTCTAATGACACATTGAACGATTTTGATGTTCAGATCATTCGTCTCACCTTGGGAATGTTTTTCAACATCCCCACAATTCCCACATACCAAAAATCCCAAATCCACTCACCGATATCATTTCGCCTCATTGCCTTTACAGGAATTAAATATCATTCCAATGCATTCAATGCCATTTGACCTAATTCCATATCTTTCAATATTTCAGCATTCACACGCAATATCTCTAGAAAAAAAGGTCATCAATCGTCGGTGCGTCCTCCGTCTCCCTAATGTTAAAAAAAATGCTCGTTGAATCCGTGTCCGTTTAAAATCTTGTGTGTGTGCAATGATGCCGATCACGTGTTGCTTTGCATCACCTCTGAAATTCTTGAAGACTTCCAGGAGGTGCTGACATTCCTCGACGATCTTGTCCTCGCACGCCTTCTTCCCCATCCCGAAGTCTCTCAGGTTGCTCAAAGCGAAGCGCCGCATCTCCTTCCACGAGTCTCCGTTGGTCCAAATGACGCCTCGGGTGAGCGAAACCGCTTCATTCATTTCCTGAGCCCGGCAGAACTTTACCGTTTTTGCGGTTTGTGTCTTTACCGTGCTCCAGCTTGGTCTCCTTGATGGTATTCAGCGGATCTCGTTCCCCAAACTCTTCGGCATGCTGGACCAGGGCCTCCTTCACTGTCTTGTAACCGGCCAGAACCACCACTTTTTTGGGGCCCATGTGGAAGGTGAACACTGGGCCGTACTTCTTCGACATCTTAAACCAAAGAGGTGGGGTCGATTTCAGGGCACGTAGATTATGAAGTATACAAATAATATGACAGGTGTTTATATGATGCTCTGTGACTGTGTACTTTTTTTTTTTTTTTTTTTTTTTTTTAAGTGTGTCGTTGCTAACTTCTAATGTTGATGATGTTGGAAAGACACCAAATGGGTGGAACCGGAGCGAGAGTCCAAAAGTGCACAAATAAGAAGTCAGAAAGTGCACGAATTAGATGGCCCAGATTTGGACGAGCTCTGCTTTAAAAAAATTAAAAAAAACCTCAAACTTATTTTACGTTCGTAAAACTAGCTTTAATTAAGCTATAGTTAAAATGACAACTTCCATTTACTGTATTGCTAAAAACTAACCGAATCAAAACAAAACAAAACTAAAGTCAAAACCAAGCGCGTGCGTGTGAATGCGTGCGCGCGCACAGACGTCCTCGCTCGACGCTCACCTCCAGCAGGGTCCGGTGCGGTCCGCGCAGGTTGAGGTGGAGCAGGTTCCCGAGCAGCGGCAGCGGCCTCGGACCCGGAGGCTCCTGCCGCCGAGGCTGCGGCGAGCTGGAGGCCGACGACCAGGCCACATAGGCGAGGAGCAGCACCAGAACCGAGCCCAGCACGGAGCTGGAGCTCAGCGGGAGCAAAGCGCCCGAAACGTCCATGTTTTGGGAGGCCGATCGAGTGACGACCACCCACAACTCCTTCACGTCACGTGGTCACGTGACATCTCAGTAAGTCCAACCCACTAGCAGGGCGGGACGCGACAAGTAAAAAAAAAAAAAAAGAAAAAAAGTTCTGTGGCGGTCATTTGGAAAACGTTATTATGCCGGTCTTTTTTACGTCACTGTCGTAATAAATTGATGTAAACTTGCAAACAACGCCACATTTCTTTGGGTTATTGTATTGATTTCTTACAAGATAAATATCAATACGTAACACTTTTGTGTAAATCGTAGACTAGTATTTGTTTGCATAGTCTATAATGATAAATAATTGTGTAATAGTAACACTATTATTTTCCACAACAAGCTATTTGAGACGCTTTGAGGTAAGAGTCTCAGTGGTGTAGGGGTCCCCGGAGAAGTTAAAATAATTAAAATAATAATTTTAGAATAATAAAATGATCATGACTTGTTAAGAACAGTTTGTAGTACTACTGGTAACACAAGCGGACTGAAATAATATAATAAATGTATTTGTCATGATGCAAACACACAGTATAAATAATAATAATAATAATAATAATATTATTAAAAAAAATAACAATATCTTCTGAATCTTAAACAATTTTTTCTCATTCTTGTGTTTTAACTTACTTTAAAATCAAGTACCTAGCTACTATAAACTAGAAAACTTAGTTAGTGTGTAACCGTTAGCCAATCTAATCAATACCAGCCAATTAGAGGCAGAGGGTCGACTACTGCTGAACATTGCGGAATCAGAAATGGGTATACGATACTCAATGCTGACTGAAAAAGAAGTGAGTGTACACCGTATATCCGCACTACACCACCGCTCATAACTCAAAACATTTGTATCTCAAATCAACTTTTCGGAAAGAAATGAATGGAAATGCAGTTAATCCATTCCTGCCCCCTCCCAGAACAGAAACAAGTCACATTTTCTGGGTTTCACCTTGAATTATTTAATAACTGCACCTTGAAAATCAAATCATCATCTTCCGGCGCAACTGCGGCGCTCACATGCAATCGAGCGCTCTGAGCGTGTGCGCGGCCGGACTGAGCGTGAAGCCCACGCGGGGGGTCAGGTCCAGGCCGTCCTCGGAGACCCCCGGGGGGGGCCGGAGGCGGAAGCGCTGCAGCAGCGTGACGAAGAAGATGAAGAGCTCCATGCGGGCCAGGCTCTCACCCGGGCAGACCCTGCGACCTGCAGCGCAAACCGATAGATGGCGCTGCCGTGAGCGAGACTTCGCCGGCGCGTGTGCGCGCGCGCGCGCGCGCGCGGTTTCCCACCTGCCGAGAAGGGCACGAAGGCGTCGCTCTTCACAAACTTCCCGTCCTTGTCCAGGAAGTGGTCGGGATGGAAGGAATGCGGTTTCTCCCACTCGCTCTCGTCGTGGAGGACGGACGTCAGGAGGACGTACACTGTCGTGTCCTGCTCGCAGACGCACGTGAACGCGCAAGATGTTTTAGTCTCAATAGAAAGTTCTACTGAAGTCCCAAGAGAAGCCCAACGGAAAGTTTAAGCCTTGAGAGACAGTACCAGTCCAGACTCAAGTTTCTGGTCCCCACAGAAGAATTGCTCCAATCTAGAGAGAAGGTGCTAACCTCGAGAGATGCTTCTACTCCTGAGAAAAGGTTTCAGTCAACCGAGAGTTCCGCATCAAGAAGGTCAGAACTTCTTACCTTCTTGATGCGGAACCCTCGGAAGGTGACGTCCCGGCTGGTCCGGTGAGGGATGGCCATCGGCGCGATGTTGGCCAGCCTCTGCGTCTCGTGGATGACGGCGTCGGTGAAGGGCAAGTTCTTGCGGTCCTCCACCCGGACCTGACGATCCCCGATCACCCTGCGCAGCTCCTCGTGGACCTTGTCTGCGTCGGGGGGGGGAGAGCGGGCTTTTAGGTTCTGATGCAGGAGACTCAATCGTTTTTTTTTTTTTTTCTTCTGGTCTTACCTTGGATGTCAGGATACTTGGCCATGAGGAGCAGAGACCACCTGAGCGTAGCGGCCGTGGTGTCGGTGCCGGCGGCAAAGAGGTTCTGAACTGTCCACATCAGGTTTTGGTCATGGAAGTGACTGTTGGTGATCCCGCTCTCCTGAACGCACCGCCGGACCCGCCATTAAGATCACCATCGACACGTGGACAGGATTAGAAAGTATTTACAGTCTTGTAACAGTCTTATTCCAGAATGAAATCATTTTTGGAATAATCCCGTGTGGTGGGAAGACGGTCAGGTCTTATGATGATGTCACAATAAGACTGCGATGGAGGCAAAGGAGACAATCGTCAGTCTTCGCCTGGAGTCGAACCGCAGACTCACTTCTTGAGGTTACTTTTCACCATTCGCTAGACCTTTTATTCTTTGTATACAGTTGACCGCCGTTTGAAACTGAGCGAATCGGGGGGGGGGGGGGGGGAGAAGGGACTTAATCAAGGAGGTTGTCAAGAATCCTTTAATCACTCAATCAGAGCTTCAGAGTTCCGATCAAAACGCCTCTCCAGAAATCCACTAATCGCTGGAGTGGCAAGACGGAAGCCAATCTTCAGTAAAAGACAGTTGGGAGTTTGCCCAATGGCACCTGAGAGACAAAATTCTGTGGTCTGACAAGACGAGATTGAGATTGTGACTAGTCAGAATTGAGGGGAAAATGAATGCTGCCATTTACTGGATGAAAACCTGCCACGATGCATTCTTGACCTCCGGCTGGGCCGAAGGTTCATCTTTTAAAGCCCAAGCACGCAGCCAAGATATAAAAGGCGTGGGTTCAGAACATCGTGTGCTTGAGCAGCCAACCCTGACGGAACCGGACTCCAATCTGATTGAAGATCTTCACAGTTGATCTATCTTTGATCTGCACAACTTTAGGGCGGTTTACCTTAAACAGTAGTTGTTTCAGTTCAATTTTTCGGCTATTTGCAGTTACTGGAGTTGAACAAACCATTATTTAAAACCTGCGGCACTTTTGTCTTTGCACCTCCAGGTGTTGCTTGCGGGCGAAGAAGGCGTCCACCAGGCTTCTGCACAAAAGTGGATTCAGGCTTTCTCTCAGTCGGCTGAAAATCTCCAGATTCTTCTTGCCGTAGTCGGCCGTCAGTCGGAAGAATTCCTTGTTCTCTGGCAACTTCCTGCCGAGCCACGGCAACATGTTGTATACCTGGCGAGGACGCATTAACGGCACGGTCAAAATGCGGATATTTTGGATGTAGAATTCTGTAAGTACAAGTTTGCCATATATAGAGGGACCATGTATTTAAATTTTTTTTTTTTTTTAATATATTTCACTACCATGGCAGACGGTGAACCCGCCAGCTGGATTTTCCGATTCATTCCATCGACCATGTTGGTGAACTCGGGATCATCATAGTCGAACCTGTTCCCGTACACGATGGAGCAGATGATGTTGGAGACTGCGTAGTTGATTGGCTGCGTGGTGTCGAAGGCCTCTCCTAGAATAATTGAAAGAAGAAGGAAAAAAAGAGCTCTGCCAAAGTCCAGAGACTGACTCACCGAACCCGTGTCTAGAGACAATGGTCGGATAATTCATCGTCGTGGTTGCCCCATTGCACAGAAACCTTTGAAGTTCCTGATGACTTCCAGGAGGTGCTGAGATTCCTCGACGATCTTGTCCTCGCACGCCTTCTTTCCCATCCCGAAGTCTCTCAGGTTGGTCAAAGTGAAGCGTCGCATCTCCTTCCACGAGTCCCCGTTGGCCCAAATGACGCCTCGGGGTTGAAAGCAAACGTCAGGACGCCGTTTCTCGAGAACGTGGATCTGGTCTGGCTCACCGTGCCCGTCGTTGTACTGCTTCACGATGCGCAAGATGTCTCGGTCTCCAAACTCCTCGGCGTAGTTGACCAGGGCTTCCTTCACCGTCTTGTAGCCGGCCAGGACCACCACCTTCTTTGAGCCCAGGTAGACTGTGAAAACCGAGCCGTACTTCTTGGACATCTGAAGATTTTGGGAGAGGAGTTGAAAGGTCAGTCCTTCAATCTCAAGTTCGGTCCATTTGACGGTATTCAGCAGAGGTGGGAGTAAGAGTGTGGGAATTTTCTTTAACGATTTGATCCTAAATGGGTTGCCAGGTTTGTACGCAATTTAGAAAGAACACATGAAATCCAAATCAAACTCAGGTCCAGTCTTTCATTAAACTGAGCTAAGCAAGTCCCAAGTCTTAAAATTAGCAACTTAAGTCTAACTCCAGTTAACTCTTTGACTGCCAAAGACGTTAAATAACATTTAGTAAAATCCTATGGAGGACTGCCAAAGACGTTAAAATACGTTTTTTTTTTCAAAACACAGGTGAAATTAACCATTTTTTATTGTTGATTACTGAAAAACGGAATAAGGTAGAAACAAACTTTTTTTTCTGATGAAAGATGAGAGTCCAATTTTTCATTTGATAGTATGTGTGTTTCCATAGTCCAAACACATAATTTTCTGTGGACCTTGAAAGATCAGTCAAAAATGCTTAAATCGGCTGGCACCCATGGCATCCCTTTTCTGAAAACGTCTGGCAGTCAAAGAGTTAAGTTCTGTGACTCCAGCCCCCCACCTCTGCTCTTTATAAACACAAGAAGCGAAGACTTGGCCTGGACCTCCACCAGGGTGTTGTAGGGTCTCTTGAGGTCCAGCTCCAGAAGATTCCCCAGCAGAGGCAGCGGTCTCGGGCCCGGAGGCTCATTGGCGCTTTCCTGCCGGCTCAAGGCGGACGAGAGCAAGACCAGCAGCAGGACGGCGGCGGCTGCCAGCAGGGTCGCCGAGCCGCCGCCAGACTGAAGAAGCTCGTCCAGGATCGCCATCTGTGGAATGATGAAGCGTGACGCTGCACAGCGACGCAAAAATGAAAAATGTTGAGATGATGTGAAACTTGATACAGTGGAAAGGAGGAGGAGGAAGGTGATGGTGGTGGGGGCGTTGTTGTTTATCCGGTTTTTGTGGCTCACATTTAGCTCAAAATCTTGTGTTTAGATCGTTCTGAACATGTTCACACATGGAGCGCGACATTCCAACTTAAGTTCTGAATTGACTTTGAAGTCAGACAAATGCTGCACTAATCTACCGCATGCCAAATCAGAAGCATTTGGGCATTTAGAAACCGCTAATTGCCTCATTCTTTGCGTTCAAACTCATTTAGCGCTGCAGCTATCAAATATTTTTGAATCCATTATTGTATCGATTGAAAATACTGTACACAGAGAACAGTACTTAAGTTGTCTTTTTGATACACTTTACATCCAGCAGGAGGTGCTATAATGCAACTGAAGAACTGCAATTTCTCTTCTTCCTTTTATATTATTTTTAAACGTAGTTTTCCCATATTTGTGTATGTTTACAACTGTGTGTTGTAATCAGTTATAAATTCAAACAATAAACAAAAATCATTAAATCAACAGTTGTGACAAAATGCAACAGTATCCTTTCCATTGCAGATAGAACACTTGTTAACGCCGAACGCCTCCGAATTGACCAATAAGAGAGCAGCGTCGGACGGCGATGCCCCTTCGTCCCGCCCCTCATTGTTGGCTCGACCAATGGGAAGCCAGCCACACAGACACTAGCTACTCGGTAACAGTGAGGAGCGAGTCGCCTCGTTTCCTTTCCTCGCCGGCGGTTTAATCACTGGCGAGGGGGAACTAAGCAACATGACGGCAGGATTGCGAACGAGATAGCCGATATTGAGGCGCTGTGGAGGCCGCTGAAGGCGAGGAAGGCTCACAAAGAGGTAATTTCCCCCGTTTGAGAGGCAATGGGCCCCGCAGTGTGACAAGTGAAGACGAGCAAGGTCGTCAAAGCCGAGAAAGATGTCCGGATGGGATTTTCAAAGTTAAAGCGCTCATGTGTTAGATTTTGTTCTCTTGAATTGATTGACATTCCGTCGTGACTGATTGTTTGATGTCGAATTTATTTCTGTTCCTTAATAATTTGGTTCGCGTCGATAATCCCAAGTGTATATTTGTTGGCTACGAAAACTTTACTCTGAAGTCACATGTATGGCATTTCCGGTGAGAGCGGTAATGTAAACACGAGTTTGACAACAGTTGGAAGGAGGGGATGAAGTTGCAAAGGCTCGCTGCACCAAAACTAAATAAGAGTGCACCCGAATGGCGAAATAATTATTTTCTTTTTGCATCTTTTGTTTTACAACAATTAAAAAGTATTACCTGTTTTTAACGTCTTTCGCGTGACGCCGACGCACGATGTGGTGAGTTTGAATTGACGATATTTCAACGGATGTGCTAAAAATAACACACACAAACATTTAAAAGTCATGCTACAGAAATGTTGCACGTTTAACGAAGGCGTGCTGTGTTTAAGATTACTTAAAAAGAAGGAAATAAGCAACTTTGTATCAGAGTAGAGTGGCCAGACGTCGTTTTCTGGGGGACTTGTGACGTCATCGACACAGTTGTTGTGTTGGACCACTTGTCGTCCCCCAACTCTATTTTTAGACATTTTAGGGCTTTTCCCAGTCAGTTTCCGAGTGTTTGGACTAGTTTGTATGTTTTCTAATGTTTCGGCTCCTACTGGAGTTGAAGTTTTAATGTTGTCTTGAAGTGTACTTGCATGTAGAAATGTGTTTGTTGCCTTGTTGATGTTTACTTTGACTGTTGCCAGGTTTCTCAGCATGCTCTCATCAGCGCCAAGCGCAACCAGGAGGATGCGCCCGTAGCGGGACTCGTCCGTCATCCTCCTCTTCCTCGTCCCCCCCATGACCGGCCCCGACCCCCCGAGTCGGGCGGCCGCCCGCCCGGCCAAGCTGAGCCGCCACGGCCGCTCGAAAAGCTCCAGCGCCCACTGCCTGCTGCGTCGGGCCGCTCGCGAGGAGTCGAGCGAAGGCAGCAGCCCCAACCGCGAGGAAGAGGAGAAGGACGGAGGGCTGCTCTTCTACGTCAACCGCGCCGGCTTCCCCATCGAGGGGGCCACCTGGGAGAGGATGTGGGCCCACGTGGCCGCCGTGCACCCCGAGGGCCATGAGATGGTGGAGGCCATACGCAACGCCGCCTACCTGCCCAAGGTGAGACCAACAGAAAAGACACTTTGAGGCTAATACAAGCGGGAGGGAGAACAAGCGCGCTCTTTTCCCGCCGGCCACAGCATCCGAATCAATCGAGAACAATCGGCCATTCATGAGCGCACCGATGCGTCCAGGAGGTGGACGTCACCAACAGACAGAAGTAGAACCGCACGCGCGCGTTGACGCGCGCTCCAGGGTAAAAAGCTTACCGCCGCAGCAGCCTCCATTTTGTCAGCCTGAAAAGCCGTCGGCGACGTCTATTTGAAAACCTTGACCGCAAGACTCCCAAATAGCACGAAACCACTTCAATGTTAACAAAAACATAATTACTGATAGACTGATGTGTTTTTTTTTTCAAGGCCGATACCGATTATTAGTAAGCAAGGAGGCCGATATTTTAACTCTTTGACTGACAGACGTTTTCAGAAAAGGGATGTCGCCAGTGCCAGCCGATTTAAGCATTTCGACTGATCTTTCAAGGTCCACAGAAAATTATGTGTTTGGACTATGGAAACACACATACTACCAAATGAAAGATTGAACTCTCATCTTTCATCAGAAAAAAAAGTTTGTTTCTAACTTATTCCGTTTCTGAGTAATCAACAATAGAAAATGGTTAGTTTCACCTCTGTTTTGAAACAAACGTCTTTTAACGTCTTTGGCACTCCTCCATAGGATTTTACTAAACGTTATTTAACGTTTTTGGCAGTCAAAGAGTTTAGCTGATAGTCATTTGCAGTAAAATTAGCGTAAAAAAAAAAAAATGTTAAGGTCATCAACACGTGTTAAGATAAATTTAAAAATGAAGCAAGTAAATCGTTTTCGACTGTAAATAAAGTTTTCCCAAATTTCAACATAATTTCTTAATTTTATTTTATTTTTTTAATTTTAAAAACTAAAAGTGTATCCCAATGTCAGCAAGCATATATTATTTTTTAAAGTGGAAAAAGTTTGCGGTTTTGGCGCTGCTTTGATCTGTAACATCTGTCAGAAAAAGAGCCAAAATAAAAGCAGATGTTTACAAATGTCTTACACTCAATCATTTTTTTTACAAAATTAAGAAAATATTTTTCGATGTTTTTTTGCGCTGATGCCGAATCTACCCATATTTTTCTTTAGCACATCAAGTTTCCGTAATAATAATATAATATTCAATATAGGAATATATTTAGTCATAGTTATGAATTAAAGGTTCATCAGCAGGTGGACTTTTTTTCTGAAATGTTGCAATGTATCAAAATAGTTGTCAAATAATTTGATAGTCGACTAGTAATCAATTATGAAGTCATTTGATAACCGATGAACTATGAATTGAATCCAGCAAATATGACACAAGCCTTGATCATGTAAATACTGAGGAACGTGCGCAGTGTTGACGATGTTTTAATGTCCCACAGCGGTGATCTCGCCTGCGTGGCCCGAATCGCACAAAGGAAATAATCCCTCCAAAACAATCTGGCCAGCGGATAGTCTCCGGGTGCCAACTGGACTTTTATCATGGGTGTGGCACGCACCGGCCGTTTTATTAGGGACGGCCTTCCTTTCGTCGCACTTCCTGTTTGCCATGCGGGCTGAGGACAGCCAGGCGGGATGAAGAGAGGAAGAAGAGGAAGTGGGCGGACAAAACAGGAAGGGAGACAATTTAATTGGGGAGGGGGGGGGGGGGGGTCTGCAGCTGGACTGGCGGAAAGTGTGACTCACAGTAAACGCGCCGAGTGTCATTTAGTCAAGGTTTGCACGTGCATAAAAAAAACAATTTGGTGTATTCGGTCGGCCATGCGGTTTTGGAGCTTCTGAATGATGTAAAGCGAAAGTCATGATAACTAACGGCTCTCGTCTCTTTCTCCCTCGGCAGCATCACGTCCCCCCGCTGCCCACCTTCAAACCGGCAATGTCGGTGCCAGACTGGCTCGTGGTGGTCCAGAATTTCATGAAGTCTCTGCAGTATCCTTTTTTTTTTTTTTTTTTTTTTTTCGGAACGAGGGTGACAGATGGTCCAATCAGTTTCCGCACGCGAGCAGCAGGGTACGAGCGGATGCTTCTTAACGGCGCGCGCCAGATACAACCACACGGGCACGCAGTTCTTCGAGATCAAGAAGAACCGGCCTCTCTGTGGGTTAGTCGCGTTCCCATCACCTGTTTTTTAGCCATCTCAGGTGGCGGCCATTTTGACACTTGCTGTCCACTGATAATGGCGTCGCAGTTGCTCAGGTAACGACCAATCACGGCTCAGCTTGCAAAACAGCACATGACCAAACGATGAGGTGAGCCGTGATTGGTCAAAATGATCAATTATCATAATATTGAGAGATTTTTTTTTTTCTAAAAATAAGTTATACACTTTTCAATATTTCATGTTTTTTTTTGTCTTTTTTATAAAAATCAAATTACAAGTCATACCTCTTTTGATGTGGGGGAAAAAAAATCTAGTCTTAAATTTTAAAAAGTAAAACATGTAATTTAACAAAAGATTGATTTTCTGAGGGGAAAAGATAGGATTTTTAGAATCAAAGTTGGAATTTTACCACTAGAAAATGAATTTCTTAAATTTGAAATGAACTCATTGACTGCCATTGACGGCTCTCGACGTTATAAATTCATAAATGCCGAAAATATCTCATTGGTTCATTAGTTGCAAAATAACTCGTACCTGTTCCAAACGTTTCTGGCCTGAACAAGATCAGAGGCTGCGAGCATTCTGATCCTTTCCCATTTTTCAACATCACCCTCCTGGAGCTCAATTTCTTTCTCGTCAGCTTGATGGAGACGGCGCGGGAGATGGTGCGAGAGTCGCTGCCAATCAAATGTCTGGAGGCCGTCATCCTGGGAATGTATCCTTTTCCAGGCAAACACCTGCCTCGCCCGAGAATGCACACGGCTTGACCCCCGACTGAACCCCGAGTCTCCACTTTCAAGCCGAGCAAACGCCCCCCCCCCCCCCAATTAACTTGTCACGCACACACATTGGTATGAGGTCACATGTTTTGCATGCATGCGAAATCTGGCTGACAAGCCGCCATCTATCGTTCTTAGCCAACCTTGTTGCTAGGCAACAAGAGCTCACTTCAAAGTTCACCCCCCTTACCGACACACACATGCGCACACGCACGTGCACAGATTGCTTCGTTGTTTTCTATTTCCAAAAGTTGAGTTGTAATCACCTCCCATTAGCAGGAAGCGCAACCCACAACAATGCAAACGGCAATTTGGCCACACAAAGAGATTTGGATTGTTGAAGTTTTTGGTTTGCGTACGTGCGAGTCTCAGCAGGCAGCCTGACTTTTATTTGGCCCACAGAAGAAAGTTGTGGAGGATTAAAGCCTGTTCACACTGCACTTAGTTATCATGATTCCCACCATGGGGTAGGGAACAAGAATTATTTGTGTTTTTTATTTCATTCATTCACTTATTTACCGTAACTTTTATTGATCCAGCCTAGGAGATAGAGAACCGATTTTTCTTATATCACAAACATATCACAAAACAAAATGATAATACAACCATAAATAACGAGACAAAATTCCTCCAATGAACATGGCCCATATCCATATTTGGGCGCTGACTGCTAAGCAATCCAACAGGAAGTAGATTGCTGCCTTTTCCTGTTAATCAGGACGGAAGTTTAAATGCAGCGGAAAGTCCGTGACGAGGAGGAGAAAATGTGATGGCGTGCGGGTTTCAGGTGGGACGGAACAAGTCATCCGCTCTATAGTTCCCACCTTGATTTTTTTATTTATTTTTTGCCACGGTTTGGTTCGTTTTGGGCTTGGTTGTGGTTTTTTTTTTTTTTTTTTTTAACATATCGCATATACAGTGTTACTTACAATGAAATGCTCAATGGTGCACACTGCTGTTTCGAAGTGCAGTGTGAAAGGGCATTTTACTCTTAATATGCTCAAAAGAAATGGCAAAAATGCCAGACAAACATTTGAACAGTATTTCTTTATTTCCAGTTGCTGCTTCTTGGAGCTCTCACGCTCAAAAGAAAATCATAAAATGCCTTTAACCAAAGACGTTTGTGTTAGTTTTGAGATGTAAAGTGTGCAAAAAAAATAAAAAATAAAAACGTTAGGCCCCAGCGAGAATTGAACTCGCGACCCCTGGTTTACAAGACCAGTGCTCTAACCACTGAGCTATGAGGCCTGTTGTTCCGTAAAGACTCATCCGTGTCCTTTTTGACTATTTGCGGCGGGGGCCAGTTTTTTTCCTCTTTTTCCTTTTTTTCCTGTGAGGGCAAAACATGTTCGAGTGTCGTTTTTGTGCCGTGTGACTGTCCTGTGACGAGTCTGCGAGCCTCCAGCGAGGCGCTTTCATAAACGAGCCATTCATTAGCCACGACACGGATATTATCGTCTTCACTTCTGTTTTACTGTCTTTAGGCGTTCGTTACTAAAAGCAAGAAGGGCTGCGGTATAAAACATTATTTCGAGCTGCGAGTGGTTTGCTCTTCTTTTTCTTTTCTTTTTCTCGCGAGTGGTTTGCTTGTGTAGCCCAATTCGAGCTAACGCTACGATGACGTCACGCACACTGTGGACAGCCGGCGTGATCCCGCGACAACTGCAAAACACGCGATAATTCAACAGTGTTTTCAAAACAAACATTCTGAATATATGACTCACTGATATGAATATATGATTAGATAGCCGATAGGTGTTTTCATATTTCTGTAATTCGGAATTCTTTATTATTGATGCTTTTGTAATACTATTATTGATCATGTTAAATCATATTTGTATTGATGGATCCATACACGATCTACCTATGTTGTTTTGATACATGCAAAGAAAAACATGTCAACACATGTTATGTAAATTCCAATAAAGTAAAAAAATAAAATAAAAAAAGGATGGATAGATGAGGCTTATTACGAAATAGAATAAAACAAGGCGCCAGATTTGATTTGTTGTTTCCTTGTTACGTGACATTGCCAGCATTTTACAACTTTGCCTTCCTACTGCTGTACTTTGATCAATTTATCTCGGTAGGCGGTGATGCCGCTTTGATTTTGAAGTCCAAATCCTTACATGGCTCACGCAGCTACCTGACCAACGGCCTGACGTCGCTGGAGCGCTTCCCCATCAGCTTCAAGACGCAGTTCTCGGGCCACTGCTTCCATCACGTGGTTCTGGGCGTCTACTGCAACGGACGCTACGGCTCGCTGGGCATGAGCCGGCGCTCGGACCTCATGGACAAGCCGCTCAGCCACCGCACGCTCGGCGAGCTGGTGGCCGACTTTGAGAACTCCTACAAGCGGTACCAGCACAGCCTGAAGAAGGTACCCGTCGCCAAGCGCTCGCTTCACGTCCATCCCGACTTCTACTAACCGTGGCTTGTTCTCAGGTGAAGATCGGCCTGTACGTGCCTCACGACCCTCACGTGTGCCAGGCCATCGAGTGGAAGTACCTGCTACTCAACGCCGCCAAGATGGCCGCTCCGGAGATGAAGCGCGAGCTGGAGAAACACGGGCGAGATATGAGGATGAAGGTACGAAATGAGCGACCTTCGTTAACTGCTGACGTGCTGCCGGTTTCATGTGCTGTTATTTGACACGGACATCACGCGCGCGCGCGCGCGCTTAGCTTAGCTTAGCATTTGCACAAGCACGACCGCGTCAGCTGTCGGAAGCTTTGCTTTGCTCAATCCCCAAGAATGACATTTTTTAAAATAAACATACTTTAGGATTTACGTGTGCTCGTCGCGTTGTATCTTTGTAAGCTTTGCCGCGTTGGTAGTGGCTAAGGTTAGCATCGTTTCATGTTTGAGTTGTAAAAAAAAACAAAAGCAAAAATAAATACATTGATGAATATGCAAGTCAAACTTAACACGTTTTACTCTGATAACTTGTCTCGTCTAGAACAAGCTTATTTTAGTTAAAGAAGTCAACAACAACAAAATAATAATAATAATATGTTTAATATTTGGCTAGTGAAATATGAGTTAAGAAGCAAAATCCAGCCGTTTATATCCATCTCAGGGGGCGGCCATTTTGCCACTTGCTGTCGACTGATGATGACATCATTGGTTGTTACCTGAGACCTGAGCAACATTGATGTCGTAGCAAGTGGCAAAATGGCCGCCGCTGGCTGGATTTTGCTGCATAACTTCATATTCCACAAATGTAATATTCATCAGAATGTCATGTTTAGACTTGTGAAGTCACATATAACACATTATTGTCAAGAAATGTTTAAGTTTGACTTACACTTTTAATGAAAACTAAAGAAATAACAAAAAAAAATAAAATAAAGCTAAGTAAATAAATCAAAAAAAAATTTTTTCAATTAAAAAAAAATCGTTAACAAAATAAAAACGAAGTAAATACACAGAATTTACCGTTGCGATTTAAAAAAAATCTACACATAAAAATATTTAATAAAAATAAAATAAAGTAAAAATAGTATTTAGAAAAGCTCAACTAAAACTTATTATACATTTATAAAAAGTAAGAAACCTGCTCTAAAAATGAATTAAAACTTGCAAAATAACTATTTTTTAAAAACACTCAAAACAAACTAAAGATGAACTGTAATGAAAACTATTACAACCCGGGTGTTGAAGTAACAGTACTCTTACTTGAGTACAATTTGTGCACGCACACACACGGGATGACCCACTTATCGGAACCGACAACAGCTGTCTGCAGCTGTTGACGCTGCGCCAGGAAAAGCCGTCATGCATCCCTGCTGAGTCGGCACTTTTTCTCCTGCTGCTGACACGCGCACGCACTCAAACTTGTTTTTGACGTGGCTTCGTTCATGTTTGCGGCAGCTGGACAGTGACGCTATCTGGTTGTGACTTTCAGATCTTGAAGTCGTCGAGCGCTCAGTCCCCCATCAAGGAGCGAAGCCGCGGCAAATCCGTGTCGCCGCGGCGCCACCGGCAAGGCGGCAGCCCGCAGCGGCGACCGGCACGACGCAGAGACAAGTCGTGAGTATGCCACGCGTGGCCATGCCGGCAAAAAGGAAGAGCGTGTGTGCGTGTGAATGTCAAGCCGCTCCGGCGGAGACGAAACACGAGCCCGTGCGGATGACAGCTGCGAGTTAGTGACGACGTGGCACCGCAGCAACCGTTGCTGCCTTGGATTACTGTGTGTGTGCGTGTGCAAGGTCACATGACTGCAGCAGTAATTCCACAAGTCAAAAGTTTGGAAAGAGTGGACACATTATTTTTTTTCTTTTCTTCTTTCTTTCTTTCTTGGATTACTTTCTCTTTTTTTCTTTCCTTTTTTCTTTAATTTTTTTCTTTTCCCCTTTTCTTTCTTTTTTCCCCATTCTCTTTTCCCCTTTCTCTTTTTTCTTTTTCCCCTTTTTCTTTTCTTTTCCACCTTTTTTCTTTCTTTTTTACCCATTTCTTTTTTCCTCTTTTTTCTTTCATATTTTCTTTTCCCTTTTTTCTTTTTTTTATCATAGTTTTTTCCTTTTTCTTTTTTTCATTTCCCACCCTTTTCTTTCTTTTTTCATTTCATTTCCCCCTTTTTTCTTTCTTTTCCCCTTTCTCTATTTCTTTCTTTTCCCTTTTCTTTTTTTTTATATTTTTCTTTTTTGTTTCTTTTCCTTTTCCCCCTTTTTTCTTTTTTCCCTTTTCTCATTTCTGTCTTTCTTTTTTCTTTTTAACTCTTTTTTTTCTTTCATCTTTTTCTTTTCTCTTTTCCCTTTTCTTCTTTCTTTTTTTCAGTTTTTCCCCTTTTTTCTTTTTCTTTCATTTTTTTTTCTTTTTTCTCTTGTTTTCTTCTTTTTTTGAATAATTTTTTTTGAAGAATTCCTTTCTTTTCCCTTTTCTTTTTTGTTTTTTTTCTTTTCCTTTTCCCTTTTCTTCTTTTCCTGTTTTTCCCCCTTTTTTCTTTTTCATTTTTTTCCTTTTTTTTTTTCTTTTTTTTTCATTTTTTAATTTTTTTTCTTTTTTCTTTTTTTTTGAAGAAAAAAAAGAAAAGAAAGTTAGCAAATTGTAGTACAAAATCTGCGATATAAGACGGTATACATGAAAAAAAAAAACACCGAAAATGGAATGTGGCAAATTTTGTGTCAAGTTTTAATTTTAAGTTTTGTGTTGTGTCTTTTGTAGGCCGGCGTGCGTGGAGACAAAATCTCCCGAACTGAGCACACTGACCGACTGCTACCAAATCCGGATCTGACTTCGGGATCCTTCCGGACTTTCCCCAGCGTCTTCCCTTCCGCGACGATGTCAACCGTAGCCAATCACTCTTGACTCCGCCCACTCCCCCACGCAAGTTTATGCAAAGCGTCCAATCACGGGAGACCTGGTGACGAGCTTGCCCCGGCGCCGGCACAAATCGAATCTCCATGACGATCATCAGTGACAGAAGCGCCGATGAGGACGTCGTCGACGAAATGTAAATACTGGACACGGTGCTGCTGCTTCTTTGCTTGTTTTTTGATGGTTGAATTATTATCATCAATCAATGACACATGAAAAGGACAGTTGTGGAAAACGGAATTCATTTCTGTAGTTCCATTGAAAAAGTGAAACTCATACAGATGAACCCATTCACTGCCATTGACGGCGTTTGACGTCAAAGTTAAATTTTGACTGGTGAACACGTTTTTCAGGTATTTGGATCTTTCAGTAGCAAACTCATCTTTGTTTTAACAGATAAACAATGAAGAATCAGGCCATGGTCAACTTCATGGCTCATGCTGAACCTCCGACACAATTTCTTTTTCGACCTCTCTTACTCAAAAGCTGTGCTGATCTCAAATTCAAAGTTAACAAGGATCTCTTGGCCATTACAAAACTCAAGATAAACAATTGAGCTACTGAAAAAAATGAAGTTTTCTACAATATTGTAATTTGTGGAGATACATTTTCCACGATGTAGCATATCCAGCGTACAGTTGAACCTCCAAAATGTCAACCCCGTTTTATCTGAAATTATTTGAGATCGAATGCATGGAAAAAAAAAAATCTCACATTTTCAAGTTGAAGGTTTGACATTCAGTGTTCTGTGTACAGCGATTGTTGGATTTAAAAAAAATAATTCTTTTCTCCCGACATGAACATTTTGGCAGCGATCAGTGCGCACACGTCCGCGTTTTCCACAACAAGCACAAGTGCAGCGGCGCGGGTTTGATAGGATCTCAAACATTTTAGAGGCATCCTGAAATTTCAACGTCCTGAGCTTTTGAATTCCGTAATATCAACTTTTTCATGTTTTCACTCATTGAATGTTTATTTTTATTTTTATTGTAATTGACATTTGAGTGTGAAGCGTTTGTATTCCGATGAAGGCCTTCTCATTTCGTTCTCATTTGAGCAAATGAACAAGTGGCTTGTTATCAAAAACAAGGATGTTTTCTATTTATAGTACTTGCATTTTAAAACAAAAGAGGTTTTAGTGTTTTAAAAGTTGAACCAAAAAAAAAATATGTGAATTGTGTGACCCTCCCTCCTTGCTTTTTTTGCCACTACAGAACCCCCCCCCCCCAACTGTTATGTTGTCTGACTGTTACCATGACAACGCATGTCTTCTGCAATCAATAAAATGGGTATTCTTTTTTGTGGGTCACTTCATTAGGCACACCTTGTAAGGCTTTTTTTTTTAAACGACCATGTATATATAGTAAGGCGGGTTTTTTTCAAAAAAAAAAAGAAGAAAAAAAGAAAAGAAAAACCACCATGTACAGCAAGTTATTTATTTATTTTTTATTTTTATATATATATTATTTTTTTAAATAAAATTAAAAAAAAAAAATTAAAAAAAAGTTTTTTTTTAAACAACCAAAAAATGACCATGTAAAACTTTTTTTTTTCCCAAAAAAACAACCATGTACAGTAAGTCGTTTTTTAGTTTTTTTTAACGACCATGTAAGGCATTTTTTTTTCCAAAAAAAGAAGAAAAAAAAGAAAAGAAAAATGACCATGTACAGCAAGGTTTTTTTTTTTTTTTAATCGACCATGTATAGTAAGACGGGTTTTTTTTCAAAAAAAAACAAAACAAAACAAAAAAACGACCATGTACAGTAAGGGTTTTTTTTTTCAAAAAAAAAAAAAAAACGACCACGTATAGTAAGACTTTTTTTTAAACGACCATGTATAGTAAGGCGTTTTTTTTTTTCTAAAAAAACAAAAAAACGACCATGTACGGTAAGGCTTTTTTTTAAACGACCATGTATAGTAAGGCGGGTTTTTTTTCTAAAAAAAACAAAAAAAAACGAGCATGTACAGTAAGGGGTTTTTTTTTTCAAAAAAATAAAAAACGACCATGTATAGTAAGGCTTTTTTTTAAACGACCATGTATAGTAAGGCGGGTTTTTTTTTCAAAAAAAAAAAAAAAAAAACGACCATGTACAGTAAGGTTTTTTTTTTTCAAAAAAAAAAAAAACGACCATGTATAGTAAGACTTTTTTTTAAACGACCATGTATAGTAAGGCGTTTTTTTTTTTTCTAAAAAAACAAAAAAACGACCATGTATAGTAAGGCTTTTTTTTTAAACGACCATGTATAGTAAGGCGTTTTTTTTTTCTAAAAAAAACAAAACAAAAAAACGACCATGTACGGTAAGGCTTTTTTTTTAAACGACCATGTATAGTAAGGCGGGGTTTTTTTCTAAAAAAAACAAAAAAAAACGACCATGTACAGTAAGGGGTTTTTTTTTTCAAAAAAAAAAAAAAAACGACCATGTATAGTAAGGCTTTTTTTTAAACGACCATGTATAGTAAGGCGTTTTTTTCCCAAAACAAAACAAAACAAAACAAAAAAACGACCATGTACAGTAAGGGGTTTTTTTTTCAAAAAAAAAAAAAAAACGACCACGTATAGTAAGACTTTTTTTTAAACGACCATGTATAGTAAGGCGTTTTTTTTTTCTAAAAAAAACAAAAAAACGACCATGTACGGTAAGGCTTTTTTTTAAACGACCATGTATAGTAAGGCGGTTTTTTTTTCTAAAAAAAACAAAACAAAAAAACGACCATGTACGGTAAGGCTTTTTTTTTAAACGACCATGTATAGTAAGGCGGGTTTTTTTTCTAAAAAAAACAAAAAAAAACGACCATGTACAGTAAGGGTTTTTTTTTTTTTCAAAAAAAAAAAAACGACCATGTATAGTAAGGCTTTTTTTTAAACGACCATGTATAGTAAGGCGGGTTTTTTTTCTAAAAAAAAACTAAAAAAAACGACCATGTACAGTAAGGGTTTTTTTTTTTTTCCAAAAAAAAAAAACGACCACGTATAGTAAGACTTTTTTTTAAACGACCATGTATAGTAAGACTTTTTTTTAAACGACCATGTATAGTAAGGCGGGGTTTTTTTCAAAAAAAAAAAAAAAAAAACGACCATGTATAGTAAGACTTTTTTTTAAACGACCATGTATAGTAAGGCGTTTTTTTTTTTCTAAAAAAACAAAAAAACGACCATGTACGGTAAGGCTTTTTTTTAAACGACCATGTATAGTAAGGCAGGTTTTTTTTCTAAAAAAACAAAAAAAAACGACCATGTACAGTAAGGGTTTTTTTTTTTCAAAAAAATAAAAAACGACCATGTATAGTAAGGCTTTTTTTTAAACGACCATGTATAGTAAGGCGGGTTTTTTTTCAAAAAAAACCCAAAACAAAACAAAAAAACGACCATGTACAGTAAGGGTTTTTTTTTTCAAAAAAAAAAAAAAACGACCATGTACGGTAAGGCTTTTTTTTAAACGACCATGTATAGTAAGACTTTTTTTTAAACGACCATGTATAGTAAGGCGTTTTTTTTTTCTAAAAAAAACAAAAAAACGACCATGTACGGTAAGGCTTTTTTTTAAACGACCATGTATAGTAAGACTTTTTTTTAAACGACCATGTATAGTAAGGCGTTTTTTTTTTTCTAAAAAAAACAAAAAAACGACCATGTATAGTAAGGCGGGTTTTTTTTCAAAAAAAAAAAAAAAAAAACGACCATGTACAGTAAGGTTTTTTTTTTTCAAAAAAAAAAAAAAACGACCATGTATAGTAAGGCTTTTTTTTAAACGACGTAAGGCGTTTTTAAAAAAACGACCATGTAAATTAAGGCGGGTTTAAAAAAAACAACAACCATGGCCCTTTTTCTTTCTTTTTTTTTGCCCCGCAAAAATGCTCATTTTTAGTAACTGGCATTTTTTTTAATGACTAAAAATTAAAAAAAAAAACTATTTATAATAAGGCTTTTATTTAAAAAAAATTATCAGGTATATAGTGAAGTTTTTATTAGAAAAAACACAGGCAAATGTAATGAACACTTTTCATGAATGTCGTTGGACAAGGCAACCAAAATATGGGAAAAATCTCATTTGTATGAAAAGATCCCTAAAAGTGTTTTGAAGGAGGATGAGCAAGGACGTCATCACGTGAGCTGATAATCTGCTTTACCGCCGCGTGTGCGTGTGCGCGCACGGCAGATTTGTAGAAATAAAGCCTTCATATTTCATGTGTGCAGCAGTTGACAGATCAAGAAGCAGCAGCTTATGATGATGTATGCGTCTTTAAACCCTTACACAATTTGTGTGCCCAAATCCAAAGAAATGTGAACCAATCTGCATTTTTCTTCCCATGATGCACTGCTGCTGCTTCATCCGACGTGCACACGTCGTTCTTCTTCGCATTTTTTTTTTTTTTTTTTTTTTTTTTACAAATGTAGATTCATATCTGATAAATGCACAATTTTTTAAAACATTTTTTCTGTCCATATTTTTTTCGGTATACATGCTTATGAATAGTCTATTTATGATTCTACTTTTTTTTTTAATACAAATAAAACAGCTAAAAAAGAAAACACAAAACACACTAACAAACACAAAAACTTTTAAAATAAGTTAAGAAAAATAGCTTGAAAATGGTTTAAAAACAAAGACAATGAAAAACAAAACAAAAATATGACTAAAGGACAGCTAAAAAGGAACCCCCCCCCCAACAATGCTTAAAAAAAATTAAATGAAAATGAAAACACAGCTTAAAACTAAAAATAGCTGTTGATGAAGGCACCATTTTGAATGAGTGAGCTTGATGAGAGAGAAAAACAAAACCGGAAACTACAACCGTTTGTCCAAACGTTGACATTTAACTTTATCAAAACATTGCTTTAATACATGATTGTTTAACAAATGAATAAAAATGTAGAACTTTTTTTTTTCTCCAAAACATGATCCTGCTAGCAAACACTGTCCTTGGTGGAGGTAATCCCATCGCCATGTTGAAAAAAAAATAAAAAAATAAAAAATTAAAAAATTGCTTCAAGTATTCCAAACCTTCAACAAGTCCTTCGTCTGCACGTCCGCGTCACGAACGCCCGCCGACGATCCATCGGAAGCGAGCGAGCAGCGGGATGTGGTCTGACGAGTGCTGCGCGTTGGGCAGGCCGTCCACCCGGTCCATCTCGGGCCGGCCCACCAATGACAGCCTGCCCATCAGCTGGAGGCCCCGCCCACCAGGAAGGGACTCTGCGTACGCAACATTTGACGTCAGCGCGGCTCAAAAGTGGGCGCGGCCGCGAGGGCGGGCAGACGTACCGCACGGCGTGTACAGGATGTAGTCCACCATCATGGCGCAGCGCGAGTGGCACGTGGTGACGGCGGCTCGCCCGTCCGGCGGCAGGCGCGGCGGGTAGCACGAGCGCAGCGGCACGTTGTGCTCCAGACACCAACTAGACACACGCAAACACACACTTCAAGTTTCATGACTTCAAAACTAGGGATGCAAAAATATATTCATCACGATTCATTTGCTAATAATTGAAATGACGATTAGGACGATTTTTTTTGTTTTTTTGGTGCAAAACAAGAAAAGGTTTTAATGTAAAAAATTTGAAGACAAATCCATTCATTTGAAACACTATTTTCACAAGTTTCGTTTGGGCCGAATTTAAAAAAGTTATTTAAAAAAAATATGTATACATTTAAAAAACTCAAAATTAGTATTAATAATCTTTTCTTTTCTTTTTTGGACGATAATGCCAATTTTGTAAATGTGGAGTGTAATCATTGAAATTGTAATTGAATTTCAATTAATTGCAAAGCCCTATTCAAAACATTTGAGAAACTTTTTTGCAACTTTTTTTGAAAATGCACATCTTTCTTTATTTTACAAATATGACAAAATGTAAAAACCAGGGATGTCGGGCAATAAATTTTTTTTTAATCATAATTAATCAAGAGTTAACTCACGATTAATCACAAATTTGATCTGTTCTAAATGTACAATGAAATGTAGAATAAAATATGTTTCATACTATTGTTTACATAAAAATGGAAAAACTGTTAAACTAATAGAGAGATGGCAGCATCTTTTAGTCATTGATAGAGTAATTTCGTAATAACTTAAAATTGAGTTAAAACTAAAACGATATACAGTGAAAAAAAAAATTGTGTGATATTGATTTGTGGTGAGGTCATTTTTCTGCCACTAGATGGCATAATTGCATTTGTAAGACGTTGGTGACAGCTCAGTGCATTTTTCTTTTCATATTAAAAGCTATCTAATCTTTACCATTCAGTAACTTGTGAAATTCTGCACATTTTAAAAATTGCATGATACAACATGACAACAAATATTTGCATTATTATTACATTTATTACTGCAAAATTTTGACGTGGACTGGAATTCCCCCAGTGCAGGCTTTCCAAGTAAGGGGCGGTCATTAATCACGCGTTAAAGGAACTTTCAATTAACTCCAAATGAACGCACTCATTTTGACACTTCTAGTGCTAAAAACCTTTTCAAATCCTCGCTGGCGACCGCTCGTTCGGCGTCCGCTCGCTCTGCCGCGTCCTGCACCGTCAGATGGGAGATTTCTTGTTCAACTGCGCGCAAATGACAAGATGGCATAAGCGTTTTGTTGAGAGGCGCGAGAACGTCGTTGACGTTTTGGTGGGCGGGGCCGACTGACCGGCGGTGGCGGCGGCGGCGGCGCGGGAGGACGAGGACGCGGCGGAGGTGCAGGTGCTCTCGTACTGGCACTGCTGGTTGATGCCCAAAGCGGGAGACCAGATGGGGCTCTCCAACAGACGCTGGCCCCGAGAGCCGTGCTCCTGACCGGACACCTGCGCACACACACACACACACACACACACACACAATTGGTATTTACAAGGGATAACACAACACAAAAATACACACCATTTTCTGTGTGAATATGTTTTTTCAAAGTAGGAGAGAGTTCGTACCGTGCCGATGGGAAGGTGCCGATAGTCGAGCCGTCCGCCCGTGAGGAAGGCGAAGAGTGGACTCCACGGTGTGGAGTTGAAGTCCCCGCACAGAACCACCGGGCGGGCGGCGCCGTCGGGGGGGCGGGCCGAGCGTCCGATCTCGGCCAATAGGATGGCCAGCTGGGCCAGTTTGACGTCGCCCCGCCGCGGGTTGTACAGCAGGTGCGTGTTGGCCACACACACAAAGTCGTCGGCGGCGGCGCCCGTGGGCCGCAGCAGCACCACCAATCCCACGTTGTCGCGGTCCAGGAGGGCGTCGCCCGGTCGGAAGAACTCGACGGGATTGGACGAGAGCAGGGACAGGCGAGACGACTTGAAGGCCACGGCGCAGCCATCCGGTTTCGTCCCCGTGCGCTTCTTGTACACGCAATCGTAACCTAAAAAAAAAAAAACACATCTCAAAAATTGAAATTCACTCGCTCACAACGATAAAAATCTTTTTCTACCCTTTAACTCATTTACTGTCAAACCAGTGATTTTTTTTAAAATGTTTTTTTATTAAAAAAAAAACTTGCAAACCTGACTATTTTTCAAGCCTTTTAAAAAATATGGATTTTTTTCCCTGAAAAAAAATTTTTTTTTCAAATGTGACATTTCTCAAAATGGTCTTTTTCTTCCTTACAAAATGTGCCTGTTTCATAAGTTAAAAAAAAAGTACAACTTCTTTCAAAAATATAACTTGAAAAAGAAAAGAAAAATCTTTATGAAAAATACAATTTTGACACTCAGAAATACGACTTAAAGGGAAAAATGTTTTTGTTTCAAAATCGGACTTTTTTTAAGTACCATCCAATTTTTTAAAATGAACTTTTTATTGGTTTCTTTACAACAAACAGAAATACAAGATTTTTCTCATTTTTGTTTTTCTCTGAAAAGCAACTGTCTTATTAAACTACATTACTTTATTTAAAAAAAAAACGTAAATTTTTTTTTCTAAAAATAAATTCTCCAAAATATTTTTTGAGGGGAAAAAATAAAAACGACTTTTTTTCTTAAATTTTAAAAATCCTCCCCCCCAAAAATATGTAATTTCCCCCAGAAAACAAAAATATATGGTTTGAAAAGATTGACTGCTATCAAAATTATGCCTTTTTAATGTAAAAAATAAGTTTCTGACAAAAAAAAAATCTTGAAGAAAAAATCTATTTTTTAGAAAAAAAAACTTTTTCAACCTCCAATTACTTTTGGTTCGGCACCCATGGATTGGCATAATTGAGAATCCTTTTTTTCCAATTTTTTTTTTTTGGGGTCACACATTCCCCACTTTTTTGTAGAAAAAAACCCCGCATATTAAATGTTTATCAGCAATTTAAAGATTTTTGGGGGGAGGGGGGGTATGAACATCATGACTGAACAAATGTGTTTTTTGAAAATATTTTTTTTTCTCAAAATAGGTATTTTTCCCCTCCAAAATCAATGTAGGATTCTAATTTTCTTTCTTTTTAACTCTTTGACTGCCAGACGTTTTCAGAAAAGGGATGCCGTGGGTGCCAGTCGATTTAAGCATTTTGACTGATCTTTCAAGGTCCACAGAAAATTATATGTTTGGACTATGGAAACCCACATACTACCAAATGAAAGATTGGACTCTCATCTTTCATCAGAAAAAAAAGTTTGTTTCTACCTTATTCCGTTTTTGAGTAATCAACAATAGAAAATGGTTAGTTTCACCTCTGTATTGAAACAAACGTCTTTTAACGTCTTTGGCACTCCTCCATAGGATTTTACTAAACGTTATTTAACGTTTTTGGCAGTCAAAGAGTTAAATGTATTTGTGCTAAATCAATTCTCATTGAAAATCAAATCTTCGTCTAAAAGTACCTCGTGCGTGGAGCGCGGGCCTGATCTGATTTTCAAAGTGGTCCTCCTGAACTTCCTGCAGACACAGCACCTGAGGGGACAAGTGCACGAAGGTCAAAGGCCAAGCTCAAGCATGGTGTAGGTTACCCTCAGCCTGCGTGGCGGTCTCACATCGGCGTCGTAGTGGCGCAACTCGGCCAGCAGGTTGCGCAGCCGGAGCGGCCAGTGCAGGGCGGCGGGCGGGCAGCGCGGGTACAGATAAGCGTTGGCCTGCAGCAGGTCCTGCGCCAGGATGTTGTACGACATCACCGAGAAGTCAAATGCTCTGCTACCATGGCGCCGCCCTCTTGCCGCAGCGCAGGCCGGCGACGCCTCCCAACGTCTGGGCAGCAGCGACTCCCAACCTTTATTGGGCCGAGACACAAATGTGACTTTCGAGAGAAATTTCACAGCCCACAAAAACTCAAAAATGTTTGAGCATCACTTTGCATCGGAGCTTGACGAACTGGTGACTGAGTTCCCGGCGGAGGAGGCTCCAAGACAGCTTCCTCTGAGGCGTTCGACTCGGGTTTGAACCCGCGGCATTGCCCGCCTCCGTCTTTGAACGCACTCGTATTCTTCGGAGTCCTTGTCACGTTTTTGCTCTTAAAATCTCTGCTCAAATCTTTCCCAGGTGGACTCATGACCTTTGAGCGAGATTCCCACCCGGCGCCGACTCCTCCTCCTCTGTTTGCGTCCCCATCTTTTGTCCTCCTCTTCTCCTCGGCGCTCCTCCTGCGTTTGGAAGGTGGCTCGTGGTCCATCAGGAGGCCGGTGGAGGTGGACAAGCGGCGAGGACTCGTCCTCCAGGGAAGAACGTTTGTGAAGCAGACGAAGCCCAGCCGGCAGACAGCCAGATGTTGGGGAACGACGCCACTCAACTGGCCAAGAAACATGGCGCGGCTAGACGCAAAGAGAAGATGATTACAAACACAAATTCATCTGTTTGTTTTTTTTATGGCAGATTTTTTTGCCATTTCCCCCCACATTACTACAAATGACAGCAATAATTAAGAATTAAGAATTACATTAACGCACCTCAGCCCACCTAAATAAAAAAAACACTACAAATTTAACAAAACACAATTTTATGACATGCCCGAGATGTGTTTAAAAGAATAAATTATCACAAGTGCACAACGAAGAAAAAGGAAAAGGAAGAAAGTTCAACATTGATCGCTATTCGATGTGTAACACCAATCATGTTTGCATTTTTATTTTGTCTTTTGGCTACTCACATGTGGCAGTCTGTGAAGGAGACATAATCGATTACAAAAATGGATATTTAAAAAATTCTGAGTAGTTAGTTCTAGTGCGGATAAGATTTTTTTTAAATGACAAACGGCTCTGGTTGTGAAAGTAAACACCGACTGTCCTTGACATTAGACGTCATCGCCACGTAAGAAGAAGGCGTCAGAATACGCTGAAGAGCTTTCTGTTAAAATGTGTGCATAAAAATTAACAATTATTTTAGAAAATACATTTTAGTTATCGAGGAATAGTTACTGCAAATTCAACAAACTTCTTTGTTCAACACAAACTAATTACGTACGGGCTAAAATAAGCAAATACATACAAGCCGAAAGACATTGACCCTTGCACCGAAAGTCGCCTCTTCCTTCACGTCGAGTGGAACTTGTAGTTTTGTGTTCAGTTTTCACACATTGAGAATCGTGTAAAAGACCCGTAAAAGGACTACAAACATGTCAGTGTGGCGGAAATAACGTCCCGGCTGAAAACAAATGTCTGTCGCTCTCTATTTTCCTCTCTAGTGTTATAATTTTGCCAGTAACATTGGCAGTATATGTTATGCTATATTTTGCACATTTGAATCGCGATTACGCGTTGGCCTTTTTGTAACTATTGAATAAAAAAGTCGACGAAATGTCTAGAAAGAATGAGGTTGTGACTTACGTGGATGTGGATCTGCCAGCTAGCAGCAAGCGCGCAGGTTGCCTCGTTTCCAAACAAGCATGTCAGATTTTCTGCAACGACGTGTTCAGATGTTGCTTATTATTGTCCACATCAGCACGATGGAAGGCGGTATTGATTTGGACGAAGGGGGACCGTGGCGCCCCCTTCGGTGGACCTTGGCTGGCCAGCTGTCGCTATTGCAAACCCCCTTAGTTTACTTCTCACACGACTGTTATTTCTCTGTAATTATGACGAATGACAGCGACGTGACAAGGAAAGGTATCTAATTTGGTTATAATTTTGAGTACCCTCTAAATTGCTTAAATCTGTATACATATATATATATTTTAAAATACCCTGATTAGAAATAATTATCTTGAACCTGGAAGCAGAATGAGAAATAAAAAAATCATACACTCAATGAAAATAAATAAATACATAAATAAATAAATAATGGCGTTGTCTGCTTTTGTGGTTAAACTTTTCTTTTCTCCTCTACCCCTTGTCTTTCGAGTTGCGTGCATGCGTCAAAGTGTCCAAACCTGAACTGAACACTTACGCACACCCTGCAAATACACGCACACACACGCACACACACACACACACCCTTTTCACACTAACATACGCACAAGTCAACCTCAAGCCATCAGAGGAGTCCGGCATGGACCTGGAGGCGCAGGTAAGAAGCGCAAACATAGAACTATATTTAAATATTATTTAAAACAGGATTCATGATAGTTTCAGCTGAACTGAGACCGTCGACAAGTAATAATTCACTTGCTACATTAAAAAAGAAAAGAAAAAAGAAACTACTATTTCGGAGCAAACGATAAAATACATACAATGACGCTCATTGCTTCATTTGCCGATGAATGGATGCTACACATAGCCTATAAGGCAATATAGGTAAATGCTAATTTCACCACGGCCTCCAGGGGGCGCTACAAAATGCACCTTCAGGTAATCATAACGTCATCAAATAATGTAATATCACACAATGATCCACTATTAAAACCGGACTGTAGCTTATAGTTGTTCTTTTTTTTTATAAACCTGGTCACAAGTTCATAAAGTAGTTGTTGCTGTTTTTCGCCTGATTGCTACAAATGCATCTTATGGCTTTTTAAAGGAGGCAGCACCATTGACTGACTATCACCACTTGAGTCATTTTTGAACTTTTTCAAAAGCAAAGAAAAAAATTGTTGGATCAACAAGAAGTGTCCAGTTGCTTCTATTCAACCTTTGAATTGACGTGAATACAATAAAGTATACTTAAGGCGGTACAACTATGTGTTGAGTAAATTCCACCTCGTTGCTTTCCATTTGGTGAATTATTTGACTTCAAAAGTAATGATTAACCGCACATTTGTAAAACGATTGAAGGCTTCCACACCCGATTTAGTTTGACCAGCAGATAACAAACACGCGCATACGTTTGGTAAGAGCGGACATATTTCTTTTCTTTCTTTGCTTCCTGTGTAGTAATGCAGCGCAACCTGCTTGAGCACCGGTTGAGGCGTGTCGCATGCGTCGTTTACCGTCGTCTGTTGTTGATGAACACAATCATGTCTAATAATATCACAATAATAATAATAATGACGTGTCTCGAGCGCAGATCGAGGCGATCGCGTCAACGGCCCAATTTGGAGATCTGATCGAGTTCTCGTACCCCATCGGCTACTCGCACTGGGGCGTGTACGACAAGGACGGTCATGTGATCCACTTTGCTGTGGCGGGTAAGCAATTCAAGAGTTCCCGGGGGTGTCTTGAAAACATGTCTAGAACTACCCATTGAAAAAATATGACGAAAATACTCGTTGGTGGCAGTAAACGTTCGGATTCCATTTTTTTTTTGTTCTCTTAAGACGTTTTCTGTGTATTTGCGCAGATGAGGGCCACATGATGAACAACATCCGCACCTCCCTCCAATCCATGTTCCCCATCTGCGGCGACCTGCTGCTGGGCGCCACCCGCATCCGCCGGGTGCCGCTGGGCGAGGTCACCGTCCCCAGCGGCGTCCACATCCTCAGGAGCAACAACCGCCACGCTTTCAAGCCGTCCTCGGTGGAGGAGATGAGGCGGCGGCGCGACGCTCTGGAGGACGAGGAGCTCACCTACAACCTCTTGTGGCTCAACTGTGAACACTTTGCCACGTTTGTGCGATACGGGAAAGCCGTCTGCAACCAGGTACGCGCAGGGCTGCCTTTTGCTAAGCTAAATAGATGCACAGCATACAAAAGCGGTGTTAGCATTTCTGTTGATGAGCTAACAATAGCATATCATTACTTTATGGCAAATACAAAAGGCTACACTAACATAATATAAACATCACAACGCAATATTCAGATAGCAGATGTAAATAAACACCACGTGTAGCTATCCCCTTAGAGCTATTTTTCAAAACTGGAAAAGGTGATTTGCAGATATTTGATATTAAAAAAAATACAGTGTACATGAACAGATCCTCTCTCCACAGATTCCAACCAAGCCCAAAAACGTAGAGAACAAGTCAGCCACTAAAGCCTTCCAGGACATCGTTGACTCCAAAACCACCGACAAAGACACTTCCTAGTCTCTCACACACACACAAACTCCCAACACATATACACATAACATGTATACAATTTTATAAATACAAAATAATAAAGTCATAATAGTAAAACTGCTGACTTAAAAAAAACAAAAAAACAAGGATGAATACGTTTCTAAATAGAGATGCAGTCATCCATCAGATAGAGCTGTGTATGCCACTGGTTGCTGCTTTTTAATGATCATCAGCGCCACCTACAGGACTGGAGTGGAATACATGAGGTTTTGGCTTGTTTGGCCTTGACAGAGGTTCTAGTTGTCTTTTTTTTTTTTTTGCATTGTCACTGATGTGTGTACCAAATAAAGTGGCCGCTCTGCTCACAAAAAAATGACTTTTTATATCCACCATGTTTTTGGTGTTGTTCGATGTTGTATCTTATGGTGTAATAACAAGCTTGTAATGCAGTCCAACCTGCTTGAACACGTGTTGGACTAGCTAGTTGGTTGAGGCGTGTCACCCGCATCTTCTATTTTTGTTGTTGTCTTACACAATAATGTTGAGTGACACCTCGAAGAAAATCAATAGCTACTGCTTTAAAAAATGTTTAGTTGCCACGAAATAGCACCAAAGTAACAACAAACAAGTCCATTACTGCCACCTACAGGACTGGAGTGGAATACTTCCGGGGAAAACGTTGCCGATTGTTTGGCCTTGATGGAATTTGAGAGAGCGTGGACCTACAAAGTGGCCGGTGTGCAGAGCGCTTATGGGGGAAAAAAAAATCCAGCAGCGATGAGTCGGTTGTTACAAAACTTTATTGAGGAAAATAAGCCATCATCCAAGTCCTGCCTGTCGTTCACCTGTTACTGCGCTAAAATGTCAAAACGCAGCTTATCAAAATACAATGCGTGTGTGTGTGTGACACAAAACATGCAGGGCAACACACAGGAAGAGGTCATGACCTCACTTCCTGTGCAATCTTCTCTCACAGTCAATTACAACATGCATGTTTGACACAAGCTCGCTCGCGCTTACCCAATACGCACACGCAACCCAATCTGCCAACATTAGCACACGTAGGCTGGCCGCCATCTTGGGAGGGTAACGATGGCAAAACTGTAGTCAAAACTATTTTTGGAACATTGCGACTGTGGCAAAAAATACATTTATTAAAATAAATAAATCGTATAGTAGAGCGGAGTGATTGATTGTATTGATTAATTCAGGATCATTTTAAACGATTTATATAGTTTCAGGGCTAGATTACAAAAGCAGTCACTGTTGAATTAGCTTTTTTTTTTTTGCTAAATCAATCAAATCTTTAGTTCTATTGCACCTTTCATACATTAAAAGCAACACAAGGTGCTTCACATAAATAAATAAAAAAACGATTCCCTTCCATACATAGCAACTTGGAAGACAAAGCAAAAATAGTTATGAATAATGTCATTATCATTTTCAATTTACATTATTGCGAAAAATAATGTAAAAATCCAAGGATGGATAATCCAACCCTATATTGTAGTTGTGTGTGTGTTTTGGGAGAGCACACTGCTCAGCAAGCGGGTGAGTCGCAATCAAGCTTTACTACCAAAAGATGGCGCTCTCGTCCTCCAGCAGCAAAAAGGAGCCAACAGAAAACGTCACACGCTCTCCATTTAAAACAAAACATACTTGAAATTTTGAGCGTCATGCTGAGATGTGCACATTCAATTAATAGACAACAACAAACTGATGTGTGCTTTGTACAAACAACACACAAATAAGACACAACTTAAGGTACACTTGCCTTGTATTGCACACCTGGGTAGGGGGTGGGGGTTCTAATATTTTAATCACCTCATTTAGATACACAAGTCAAAAATGTTTACTAAATTGTGCAGGTGTACCTAATTTTGTGTCCGCAGCCACTAAACAATAAATAAGACAATAGAAGAGTTTTAAGGTGCACTTGGTGTCTCATGTCCACAAAGCCGTCACGGCTAAGGTGGTCGAGAGGTCGTCTCCTAACCCGAGGGTTGTGGGTACGAGACCAGAGTATGCAGAAATGTCCTTGAGCAAGATACTGAACTTCGAGTTGCTCTTGATGCCATGTCAGCAGTTGGGGAATGTGAAAATAGCGTGTCGAGTACCTTGAAGGTTGAAATGCCCTCGAGCGGAGCTTCTTAAATAAACTTTTCGGGTCCAGAGGGAAATTTATATATTTTTTGTTGTGTTGAGAAAAAAAAAAAGTAGACATCTTTGCAAGAACAAAGACGTAAGTTGCTGGGATAAAGAATGAAGAGGACAAGAAGGCCTAAGATCAAGTCAGAGCATCCATGAAAGTTTAACGAGGGAAGAGAAAATAAATGAGGTCATGACCCTTCCCATCGCCTGATCGCCATGGTAACAATCTGATTTGAATCACATTATGAGATAGACATTATGGTAGGGCTGTAAAAAAAAAAAAGAAAAGAAAGAAGATCAACCTCAATTTTTAAGTTCAAATCAGAATAAATAATTAGATATTTTAATCACACAGAACTAAAAACGAAAATGTTTCCGCAGGTTGTCGCGGAAATATGCAAATCGATTTGACCGTCATTTGCTGATGGACCCTCGTCTTGTGAAGCGCCGCGTGCATTTCCCGTAGCAGTCTTGAGGATTTGCAGCCAAGCGGCCCCCAGACCTGGTTTGGGCGGGCTTGCGTCTGCCGTGGGGTCATGAGAAGGGGACGTCCCATCGCTGCGTGGAGGTGCCCGGCTCGCACGGGCCGATGACCAGCATGCGAGACGAGTCCAGCCCGTCCAGCGCCATGGCCGAGTCCAGGCAGAAGCGAGACGCCACGTGCTCCAGGTGGGTGCCCGACTTCTGCCAGCGCTGATGCGCGCACACACACACAGCAGATTCAGACACACTTCCTGGATGGGCGGAGTCACACAGGCTGAACAGGAAGTACTTATTTGCGGTCAGCCCCATAACGACAAAGCAAAAATGTGAAAATGCATGCGAACAAACAAAATGTGTGAGAGCAAATGTGAAACTCATCTTTAAGCGTCCAGATTTATGCACTCTCACATGCAACTGAAATTTGTTTTAGACATGAACAAAATGCTCTTAAGTACCACTCTCACTCGGAACTCGAAAAGGGGTCAAGCAAGCCAAATGCTCTCACGTTTGAATAAAACACTCTCTCACAAAAAGGGAAACATTCTCACTCGTTAACAAGAGAAACTACTGAAATGCTCTGACACATAACTCTCACACAAAGAAGTGAAATATTCTCACACACAGTAAACTCTTATAAACAAACAAAAAATACTCTCATACACAACATACATGCTCTCACACATTACTGAAGCACTTTCACAGGCACAATTGTAAACCACACTCACACCGAGAAGTGAAACATTCTCACAGTGGTGAAATTCAAACTAGTAAAACACTCATAGGAGAAATGCTCTCACGCTTTAATGAATTAAGTAAAATGTTCTCACAAAATGCTTTCACAGTGTATTGAAGTACTCTCACATTCATAAGTGAAATGTCATGGTTTTTCTTGCACATCATGATTGACTCATATACAATGACGCCATACAAAGTTTCCTGCGATTGGCCAGCGATTGGTCCCTGCCTCTCACTCGAAAAAAAAAAATAGATGGATGAACACATGAGATCTCACACTCATACACATACATGCACTAAGCAGTTGCTGAGGTGTTGCGGCCTCCCTCTTGACAGGAGTGACTCCCCTGCCTGCTTGTTCCACTGTACTCCCCCCACCCCAGTCTCATGAACGTGCCACCCCCCCACTCTCTAACTCTCTCAGGTGATTTATGACTTGTCAGATTGCTTTCCGCTGCAGGGGCTTCGGGGACGTCGTCAAGGTGCCCACTGGTCAGGTAATGACAAGTGTGTGTGCGCGTGTGTGTGAGTGAGAGGCAAATGTGAGAGAGAGAGAGAGCGAGCGCTAAAAAGAGAGCAAATGAGACAATGATAGAGAATGAGAGAGAGAATGAGATGTGCGAGAGATTGAAGCCGATAGCAAAATAGAGAGGAGAGAGAGTGTAAATGTGAGAGAGTGAGCGAGCGAGCAAGAGAGAGAGAGAGAGAGATATACATATATATTGGTTTTGACCACTTGGGGTGGCTACATTCCACACTGTTGTATCTGCAACTTTGAATGTGCGCGGCTTTTAAAGGCGGGGCCTGGCCTGGTGAGTGACGTGGGCGTCAGCCAATCCAAGTGTGCACATACCTGCTTGGCGTCGTCCACATGGCAGGGCAGCAGCAGAATCTGCGATGCCGGGAAGGTGGCGGTGACGGACACGCATTTGTCGGCGTGCTGTCGGATCTGCTGGCCCGCAGTGTAGATCCAATCCTGCGCAAGACAGTCACATTTTTATTTTTTTACTTTTCCATTCCGCTTTTGTTGATTTTCTTCAGTCTTTTTTTTCCCCCCCGTTTCCTTTGACTTCTTTCCGCTTTTATCTTTGTTGTCTTTTTCTTCCTTTTGTTTTTGTCTTCTGTTTCTCCTTTTGTTCCTTTCCAACATTCTCTCTTCTTTTTTCCCCTATTTTTCATTTTTTTCTCCTTTGTTCTTTTTTAGCTTTTATTCCTTTTTGATTTTTTCTCCACGTTCTCTCTTTTCTATTCTTGCCATTTTAAGTTTTCCTTTTTTAATTTCTTCCAAGTTTCTTTTTTCTTTGTTCTTTTCCGCTTTCCTTCTTTTCAGTCATTTATAGATTTATTGACCCTTAATTTATTCAGGCAGGGCGAGTGAGAACAGATTCTCGTTTACAAAGCTGGCCAGCTTGAAATATGGATCCTCTGATCACTTTTTCGACAATCTTTCTTTTTTGCACATTTGATTTATTTTCTCTACCCCCCCCACCCCGCCCTCTTTTCTTTTTCTCGTTCCTCAACTTAGTGATCCTTTCGAATAATTGCCCAGTGAGCGTTCAAGAGAAGCCAAACATGCGCTGTAACGAGGTCACTGCTGCACCTGGCTCGTGTGCGTAAAGGCCAGCGAATCGAATGTTGACGCACACGCGCTCACACGCGCGCACGGATGAAGAAAGTCATGGTTGAATAACGAGCATGTTGTCAGACACGCGTATGAAACGTCCCTTCATCACTTTGACCGTAAATGTGTTTATTAGCATCGTGATTGACGCGCGACCGTCCATCGTGGCCACTTAATGGAGACGTCGCCAGACGACGACGACGACATTCGCTCACGACCTCAATTACACAATAATCACACGCTGACGGCCTCTCAATTTGCGCTATGAAACGTTTCATTTTGCTTGAATTGAGCGGGAAAGCATGTTTTGACAGTTTTTTGTTTATATTTGTGTTTTTTTTTTTTTTTATGGAAGCAGACAAAGCGGTGACCATTTTCATTTTGTTTGCTTTGCTATTTTTGTGATTATGTTTGTTTTTGTTATTCTTCCTGTTATGTCGCGGGCCAAACTTGACCCATTTGAGGACCACATAGTGACTTTTCGTTGTGTTTGTGATGCGGACCTGACTGCGTGCGTGGACCCCGTCCGTGTCCACGCAGGGCGCCAACATGAGGACGGGCGTCTCCTGGCCGTCCACGCGGCGAGACTCCAAGCAGTTCTGCCGCTGTCGGATCGGGCCGGACTGCCAGTCCGAGTCGTCGGGGATTCTGACGGACCAAACACCACAAGTTTTGGGCAACCGGCACAATTTGTTTGATATTCTTCTTCCTACCTACTGAGCGTCTAACTTAGCCGGATGATCTTAATGAAGACAAGAAAAAGGAGCAGAAGCTCATCAAGTTCATCAAGATGGAAAACGACGCAGGTGAACTTTCAAGGCTTAATACTTTGACGAACTTTCTGCGGCGATCAATTTGAGAAAGTCGTTAATTCAATCTGCTATCTCGCCGCCACTTAATAAGACCTCAAAGGTTATTCCTCGTTTGGGGGGGGGGGGGCCGCTCCCGTGAGAATCGCGTTCTCCATTCCATTCAGGGGATTAACGCCACGCAAGTGTGTGTGTGTGTGTCTGAGGATGTGTGTGTCCACCGCTAACTCATTAGTGGATGTTTCTATTCGGCAACTGGAATCAGCCAGACAAATATATTCAACACGGCTTGCCTGTGAATATTTCCCAAAACATTTGTGCTTATATGGTTACAATATTCTTGAAAGTTCCGTGAAAATGCTTGAAAACAGCTGCTCCCTCTAGTGGCCAAATATGTGGCTTACATGTAAAACATAATCCAAAACAAAATTGAAGACATCAAAATGGATCAAAGTAGTAGAAGTGACGAAATGAAACAATATTGGACAAAACTATTGGGACACATACAGGAAGTAAAAAATGGAAGAAAATGCACAAAAAGTATCGTAAAGAGAACGAGACAGCGAGATGGTTACTGACTTGAGCTGCGGGTAGACGTGCTCCAGGTACCACTTGAAGGGTTTGCACTTGAGCTTGCGTCTCAGCTCCACGCGGCCGCCGATGCTGCGGACCACAAAAGTCCCATCAGACGCAAAACCCGTCGTCATCACCGACCTGGCGGCGAGACGGCGGCCGGCGATGCGTCAGAATGTCATCGCGCCGTCTGTGTGCGGCTGATAAACGCTGACATTTAAATGCGATGTCGCGTCCAAACGCAAACCAAGCAGCTGCGGAGGCCTGCTGCGTAATCGGGAATGCGTGCGAGTGATTGCGCGTGTGCGTTCTTACTCTCCGTAGGATTTTCCTCGAGCCGCTGGCCGAGCAGAGTAGTAGAAAAGACGGAAGTCGTCCATCCAAACTTCAGCTGTGCGCCGAGTGTTCCTAACACACACACGCACGCACGCACACAATTTTACTACATGCCTGTTTGTTTGTTATCACATGTGATACACTGCGATACGGATGAAAGTGCTAAAAAGCTTTGCTAATAGCCTTTGTGCTAATAGACTTTTTGCTAACAGCCTTTGTGCTAATAGCCTTTGTACAAAAATAGCCTTTACGCTAATAGCTATTTTGCTAGTAGCCTTTGTGCTAATTGACTTTATGCTAACAGTGTTTGTGCTAATAGCCTTAATGCTAATAACACTTGGGCTAATAGTCTTTGTGCTAATATGCTAACATGTGCTAAGAGGGTTTGTGCAAATACCTTTTATGCATTGCTAACAGCCTCTATGTTAAAAGCTTTTGCGCAAATAGCCTTTATGCTAACAGCCTTTGCATTAATAGCCTTTATGCTAACAGCCTTTGTGCTAATAGACTTTATGCTAACAGCCTTTGTGCTAATAGCCTTTGTACAAAAATAGCCTTTACGCTAATAGCTATTTTGCTATTAGCCTTTGTGCTAACAGCTTTTATGTTGTCGTGTTTGTTTACGTACTTGATGTACGTGTTGGCGTTGCCCTCCGGGAAGACGTAGGGATGTTTCTTCCGGAACACGTGACCCACGCGGCTGCACGGAATAATCTCCAAGCTTCCGCCGCATTGCCACACCCGGAAGGAGATCTCTACAACCGCATACGCGCAAAGAAATCAGAGATGTCCTTTTTGTACTTTTGGCTACCTGCTTTAGCATGTTTGCTCGTTACCTTCCCGACTCACCAAAGTTCTCCCCACCCCAGATGTCCATGGCCGTGTCGTACTTGCCCCAGTGCTTGAACCACGCGCTGTCGATCACGAAGAGGCCGCCTGCGATGATGGGCGTCCTGGACGTCACATGGGACAAACGTCAGCGTCCTGCTACTTGTTTCTCTTTGTGTGTGTGTGTATTGTACTTGATTGGCAGGGTGGGGTCAGTGCGGCGATCCTTCTCCTCAGGTGTTAGGCCCTCCCACTTGAAATGAAGACTCCAATCAAAACCTGATGAGGGGAAAAAAAAAAAAAGGGAATTCAGTCTTTGATTTTCCGATTAGTTTTATGTCAGGTCTTACATTTTATATCTAAAACCTAGATTAGGATCTAAATCTTTGAGATTAGTCCTTGCGTTTGAGATTTGGGTTTAGTACTTTGAGAAATGGCCTAGTTTGGGTCTGAAGTCCTTATGATTAGATCTTCAAAAGTCAAGTTTTTTAGCGATTCTAAGATTAGTCCTATGTCAGGTCTTAAGGTCATATCTAAAGAGGTCAGTCAGGTCTGAAGTCCTTATGATTAGGCCAAGATCTTCAAAACCGAGCCTTCGTCAGGTTTTAGTGATTTTGAGATTAGTCCCGGGTCAGATGTAAACCCTTTCTTTAAAATGAATCCTAGGTCAGGTTTTAGGTCTGTGATCAGGTTTTTGGTTTTGAAGATGAGAACTAAATCAGGTTTTTAATATTGATATAAGATTTAGCCTAAAACTAGACTTTGTTATTAAAACTGGGCCCAAATGTCAGTCCATGAGATTAAGACCGGGCCATGCTTTCGGTCTCTGAGCTTCATTTTGAATCAAGATTTACAGATGAAGCCTCGCTCAGATTTGAAGTCATTAAGATAATGGCCTGGGTTTGAAAGGTTTCGGCCTAGGTCAAGTTTTTGCTGTGGGTCAGATGAGGTCCACGTGAAGATGAGCAGACTAGTTTGGTGTTGGTGTTGGCGTACCTCCTCGAAGGTCAGCAGAAGCGGCCACGTACGCGAACGTGTCCATGTTGATGATGTCAATGACGGGGCTGACCACCCTGGTCGGGTCCTGAAGACCAACAAACATCACAAGGGCTTACCGATTGTAAAACGGTATCGTCCAGGGTACTGCAGCACGTAAGCAAAATCATCTGGCGCTAAAGGCAGCTTGACTTTCCGAGGTTAATAAAGACCTTGGCGTGCCATAAAAGATGGGTCTTTTTGAAACCGTAGCGACGTTCCAGCTCGCTAGCGCCCCCGTTAACCTTTAAACGAGATCCCGAGCGGCCGTTAAAAAGAGGACGTGGCCCGGCTCCAAAGTCGCGATGGCGTCCCGTCGGCCCTTCACGGGGATGAAAAGCCTGCCGGAACCGGCGGCTTTAATGGCGGAGCGCGCCACCATTAGCGCGGTCAAACGGCCGCCAATAATATTAGCCGGCAGGTGGGACGGTCGCGGGCCATTAGCCGCAGGGTGTGCGCGCAGAGGACGGCGGCTGTGTGGCGACGCACAGTCGGCCTCCAAAACCAGTCACATGTCTCTGCTCTTTTTTTTTTTTTTTGTTGCAATGTAAACGCCTAAGATTTGCTAAACAAAAAACTCATTGTTACCTCCACCAAGGAGCTACTTGGTTGTCTAATAAAAAATTGTTAAGGTTAAGGACTAGAACAGAAACCAGGTTTAAGATTTTGTCAAGGTTTTTAGGCCCGGACAACGTCGGGTTTTTGGTTCTGGCTGCAAATTCCCCTCCCGGCTGTCCTGACATTACAACGTTCAACTCACCGGGATCAATAACACATACATTTATATGTGAATACAAATTGCAGGCCGCCGCCGCCGCCGCCCCCGTGTGATTGATGACTCTTGCATCACACGCACACGCACTGAGAATGAATATGGATGGCGCACTTTGAGATGCAGAACGAGGTGAACGAGATGGATGTCGTTGAGATCAGCAAAAAAAAAACTTGCTCAGGTTCGAAGGGAAACTTAAGAGGAATCAACTGGAGGCGCAGACGAGGAGGACGTCACGTCACCCACCTGTTTGATCCTGTGGAGGAGGGGGGGCAGCCAGTCCTTGTTGACCTCGCAGTGGCTGTCCAGGAAGGCCAGGACCTTCGCCGTCGCCGCGTCGGCGCCGCCAACCCGCGACCGGATCAGACCTGACGCGCGCGGGAGGCCGTTTGCATTTGTTTTCATTTGCGCTTTCAATTCAGTTCAGTTTCATTTCAGTTTGTTGGTTTGTGTTGGCTTTTTACGAGTTTGAGTGTTTTTATCGATGGAGTACGTGACGAGTGCAACAAAAATGTTTTCATCGCTCCCAGACCCAAAAACCACCATGTCACATGTTGAAAAACGAAGAAGCTCAAGTTTGTGAAAACGCATTTAAAATGACAAAACACACAAATTTACAACTTATCCAATATAAAGTTATTCACAGAACATACATTACTCAATATATGATGAAGAAAATGGGACTCTCAGACTCCGACATTTGTCTCCAATGCTTACAAAACACTACAGACACTTATGTTCATGCTTTATGGTTATGTACTCCGGTTATGTATTTCTGGACTAAAGTCTTAGAAAAACTTTCCGCTATTTTGGACTGTAGGATACCTTTATCTCCAAACTTGTGTTTGCTAGGTGACCTAACAACAACTGACTTACCACATAAACAATTTCAATCTACACTTGTAGCCCTTACTATCGCAAAAAAAAACAATTCTTGTTAACTGGAAAAATAAACAAACTCTGAATATCGACCAATGGTCTAACCTCCTCATAAATCACATTTTAATGGAAAAAATATCTGCCTCAAATAAAAACCAAATATCAAAATTTATAGAAACATGGTCTACGTATATAGAATTTTTTAACCTAATTCCGGTTACTTAATTCTGTCTGTTAGCGAGAGCCACTACATCGTGATAACTTACATTGATGTTTCTGCATTTGGCAATTTATTATTATATTATATTATTAGTATGGGATTTTTTTTAATGGGCTTTAGGTGAACTGATGAATACACACACGCTCGCACGCACACACACACACACACACACACACACACACATACTCACCCACATACAAAAAAAAAAAAAATATATATATGTGTGTATATGTATATATATATGTATATGTATTTAAAAAAAAAAACATTTATTAAATTTTTTTTAATTGATTTGTTTGTTTGTTTTTTTAAAAAAAGGAGAGCAATGATGATGTCATATCGAATGAACAATACTGAGCTTTCCTGAAGAAAAAAGGAGAAAAAAAAAAAAACGAAGAAGCTGATTGGCCGAAGAGGAAGTCTGTTTTTAAAAATATTTTCCATCGCTGTTGCCATGGCGACGCACTGTTTATCATGAAAAATTATGCCGATTTGGGCGGTCTAAATTTTGAACATGCATCAGGGCTTGGCAAAATGACATATGTGAATGTTATTGTGCGATTTTCTAAAAATTCCAATTGCAATTTTCCAGTTCCCCAATGCGACCCGGGCCATTCCTAGTTATTTCAAGCTCTAATCTGAAAACGAATTTAGACTTTGAAAAAAACTGAAACTGAAAATATATAGAGTTGAAATTTCTGTGATGTTTCGGAAAAACTGAAATATATTTCATCATTTCAGAGTTGGTGTTTAAGTGGAAGTCGACTTGACATTCTGATTAATATTACATTTGCGGCGTAAGAGTTATGAAGCAAAATCCAGCCATTTTTTTTTATCCATCTCAGGGGGCGGCCATTTTGCAGTCGACTGACGATGACGTCACAGTTGCTCGGGGCTCAGGCAACGACCAATCACAAGTCACCCGTTTTTCTGAAGCTGCGCTGTGATTGGTCGTTTCCTGAGACCTGAGCAACCGTGATGCCATTTTGACTTCGGCAACTAGTTTTCACGACAGGCTCTTCCTGCGATGGTCCACATTCCAGTCCTCTTGAGATACTTGGCACCATGTGCGGCAGAAGATTTTTGTTTGTATGGTTTCATCTTCTGCTTATCAAGCATCTTTCCCCAATCTTGGTCAACATCCCCCAAAGCGAAAGAAGCTCAAGACTCATCTCCGAGCCCGCACTCGGACTTCCTGGGAGAGCGAGCGCCTCTCCGACTGGATGCAACCTTTTAACAAGCCCCGGCGCACTACACGAGACAGGAAGTGAGTCAGCACTTCCTGTCTTGGACGCGCGTGTGCCTGAGTGTGTGGGTGCATGTGGAAATGAGCTTGTTAGGCAAGACAGTCTTCTCTTCTGTTTGAACTAAATGCTCTGATCAATATTCACTGACATGTAACTCTGTGTGTGCGCGCGTGTGTGTGCGTCAGTGACATTGTCAGAAGTTTCACTCGGTGCCGTTGGGCCGAGGCTTACCCAATTTAAAATCCCATTTCATCCTCAATAAGGCTTTATTTTCTGGTTGGGCGCACGCACACGCACACACACACACACACATGCACACACACACCGAAACAATGAAGAATGGGCGACTTTGTACATGAAGGTGTTTTTTACAACTAACGTGTGTGTGTGTGTGTGTGTGTGTGTGTGCGCCATGCAGTATTGGCTTAGCGTGTATTTATGGGCGCTGAAAGGACAATCGAGAAAGAAGACCTGAAGTCATAAAGCGCTAACGAGCCAAACGGGTAAATTGGCCGTGTGTGTGTGTGTGTGTGTGTGCGTGTGTGTGTGATGTAATGAAAGCGGGCAGCGACACCGTGTCGGACGCCTTCCCGTCGTCAAAGAAGGTGACCAAGGAAGGAAAAGGGCAAACGTTCCGATTTGAAATATGTTGTGTGGTCAATTCCAGCCTTTCCTTTGAAAAACAACAATTGTTGTGATGCGTATTTTTTAATGAGGACAAAAAGCACAGCGAAATATAAATCGGGCAATTTTTTTCGTCAATTTTTTTTGGACGATTAAACACCGATGTATTCTTACTTTCTCATGAAACAGGAAATGCTGTTCGGTGTTGGAATCGCACAGGATGATGTCATTGCATTGTTTGTCCACTAGGTGGAGTGCCGACTCCAGTTAATTCGGTTCCACTTAATTGACCCTCTCTAAGCATAAAAACGTTTTTCGGAACTTTTTCGAATTTGTAGCGTTTCCATTCAGTTTTATTTTCGCATTTCTTGAAAATTACCAACTATTGAGTCTTTTCTAACTTATCACTTCACTTATCATAAATGGGCTACTATTTATTTTTTTTTTAAGACTACCGACAGCCAAAATATGAATTCCTATTTCTGTTTCTAGCGCCCCTAAACTCAAACTCGTGACTATTTCCTGCTTGAAAACGCGAATCTCCGTTTAGTGCGGGACACGAATGAGTCGTGTGAAAAACGTGACGCAATGCACGCATTGGTGACGTCACGCGCTCAGACGGGGACTGTGACGTTGCATTCATTCATTATTCGTTTGGACAGTAACATTTTACGGTACTGTAAAAGTAACTGTAGTGTGAGTAACACGTTCGTTAACGACATCATGAGCGATGATTTTCTAAAGCAAACGACATGAATGAGGAAAACCGCGTACCTTCTCTCTTGCTGTTGTGCAGACATTTGACTTTGGGCAATTTGGTGAGAAGTTGACAGTCGCTCCCTGAAACAACACAAACGCAACAAAATGAAACAATGAATAAATGATTAAAATGAACGACAAGACGAGGGTTCGGGTTGGTGCGCGTTTGCTCGCAAACGAGTTTTGTTTTGTTGCCGTGGAAAATCCTGCCGCGAGCATCATTCTCATTGTTTACACGCAGCATCTATTATTGACAATATTTTCATTTTCTCTCATTATTGCTGCACTCAAACTTGTTCTACTTTCTTTTGCGGGTTGCCCTTTCGCTTCAGCCGGAAGGACGGCGGCAGGAGCGGCGCGTCCCCGGGGACGAGCGGTCGCAGCTGGATGGCCGCAAAAGAGACGCCAGACTTTGCACCTGACACGTGCTAGCAAGCGACCGTGTGTACTTTTGTACGGAGGCGCCTCAAGATACGAGTTGGATTCATTCCTGGACAACGCTCGATCTCAAATAATCATTCTCCATTGAAATGAATGGAAATGCCATGAATCCGTTCCAGCCTCCCACCAAAAATAATGTGTAATGTATTTTTAATGAGAAAATTTGCATTTTGTAATATTGTTTCTTATTAAGAAAAAAATGGTGTAATGTACTTTATATAAATATTAGAGGTGTCAGGCGATTACATTTTTTAATTGTAATTAATCACATGACTTCAATAGTTAACTCACAATTAATCACACATTTTATATCTGTTCTTAATGTACAATAAAATTAACATTTTTTTCATACTCTTGTTAACATAAAAGATGAAAAAAATATTAAATAGAAATATAGCTGCATCTTTTAGTGCTTCATACAGTAATTTCATAATAATTCATAAAATTGAGATAAAAACGATTTAGTAGACTAAAAAAACAAGTGTGATATTGATTTATGTTGAGGTCATTTTTCTGCCACTAGATGGCATAATTGCAATTGTAAGAAATTGTTGACAGCTCAGTGCATTTTTATTTTATTATTTTATTTTATTTATTATCTTTATCTTCACTAATTTTGACACCCCTAATAATTGTACCATAATGACATACCGGTAATGAAATCGAATTTGAAAGAATTAAACACTTTCAGTTGTGTAGCTCATTCTGCATATAATGTATGCGTGTGTGTGTGTGTGCATGCGCGTGCGTGCGTGCGTGCGTGCGCGCTCACCGTCGTCGCTGAAGTCGTCCACCAGAATGATCTCATGGATGAGATGAACAGGAGTTCTGTTTAACACACTGACAGAGAAACGCATGGCGTCACACACACACACACACACACACACACACACACACACACACACACACACATCCTACGAATCCATTCCGCGCGCTCGCGTGGGTGCGTGTCATTTGAGTGCAGACAAGGAAAATGTCAGGCTAAATTCCCTCCTTGGAAACGTGTTGGCTTTCTGTCGCTCGGGAAAGAAAAAATATTTCATTAAAAGCTGAAGATTGAGACATCAAAAATTCATAAGTTGCACGCCGGCAAAATGAGAAAATGTCGTTTTGTCCGAGCGGGGCTTTTATTTTCAATATTTACACTCGGCTCAGATCGCCGCCGGCAGTTGAGGGGGATGACGGCCGAGATGACGGCCAAGATGACGGGCGAGATGACGGCCGAGATGACGGGCTGAATATAATAAGTGACGTTCACGTCACGCTTTCATGCAGTTGAAGACAATAAATTCAAATTATAAGCATGTTAAGTCAAACTTTACTTTTGTTTCATTTTATGCATTTTTTTTTTTGCACCTAATAATTTATTTATAATTGTATCATTTCTATTTTTTATATGAATTAATTAATTTTAATAGCTTAATTTATTTATTATTAATTAATTAAAAGAATTGTAATCTTATACATTATAATAATTTATTATTGTATTTTCATTTTTTTATTTTTGCACCTAACAATTTATTTATAATTGTATAATTTTAAATGTAATATTAATTAATTGTAATATATTTATTTATTGCTAATTAATTTAAATAATTTTAATTTTATAATTATAGATTTATTTTATTTTCGTTTTTTGAAATTGAGTTTATTGTGTATTCTATACAAAATATGTCTTTTGAAAAAATCTAATAAAATTGTCATTTTAAGGAAATTTGCTATACTGGGATATACACTGTAGGTCTTTATAACGGTCATTGTTTTTTGGGGGAAATTTGATGTATCAAAAGTACTAATGGTATCGACTATCGACGATCCCTAATCATAAGCGAGCTTCAGAGCGGACTGGGAAGAATCTGAATATCAATCAGCAACCGGTGTTATTGCTCAATTGCCGTACAGATTTCCAAGCCTACCGTCTGTCCTCATCGGGGACGATCGCTAGCGACCACCGCTAGAAATACAAACATAAGAAGCAGAGGTCACATCTTAACAAGGTCAATAACAAGACGAGCGGAGTTGAAATCCTACCGAGATGAATCCAAACAATCCTCATAACGAGGCGGAGGATTTTGCCCACGGTGGCGACGCACGCTTGACTTGAGCCAATCCACAAGCAGAGTCATTTTATTATTTTTTTATTTACCGCCTGCCTCCCCCCGTCGGCCCCTCCCATCATTTAGCCGGCGTGCAAGCAAAGGCCAGACAGTCCATGCGGCTAACAGGACGGCAAAGTGCTGATCTGGAACAAATCAGTCGGCCGTTTGCTTTCCCGACCGAGGCGCATATTTTTCCAGGAGAAAAATCTCTCGCGCTCGCTTGCACACACACACACACACACACACACACACACACACACACACACACACACACACACACACACACACACACACACACACACACACACACACACACACACACGAGTCGACTTGACGACTTTCAAACTCGCCGATGACATTTAGAGCTCGGCGTCGCCAATGATGTGTTTTTGGAGTCGGGCGAGGCAGAAATTAAGTGTTTTAAGTTGGGCGGAAACAAACAATTATTTTAATAATCGATTCATCGGTTGAACATCTTGGATGAATTGATGAATTTCCATCCTTGTGTTCAAAAACAGGACATCGTTTCAAAACAATTAAATAAACGTAAATTGATTAGGATTCAGTTACTGGTTTGGTTTGCACCGTCCCTCAGAAAATCGGCAAAAATGTTGATCATTGTTTTCCAAAGTAAGATGTTTGCAAATGTCTTATTTTGAAAAGATAGTCTAACGTCACGACGAACTACACAGTTTTTACTCTCGAGAAACAAGTTCTGAAAATGTCTACAATTTCAACAAGCTTTAAACGATTAATTAATGAGCAAAATAGTTCATTTGATAATCAATTAATCACTAAGTTGCCTGATAAATAACATGTTCAAATATCCATTGCTTCTTAAATTGTAACTAGCAATGCTAAGTGTTAGCATTGCATTGGTGTTTTGCATAGTTTGTTAGCATTAAGCTAAGTTTCACATACACAAGATGTGATACTCTTTGTTTTATTATTTTGAAAAGATACTTTCACGACGAACTACACAATATTTACTCTTTAGAAACAAATTCTGAAGATTTCTACAATTTAGGCAACCTTTTAACGATGAATCAATTAGCAGAACAATTGTCGATTAATCACCTAATTGTTGCACCTCCACCTACAAGTTGCATTAATACATGAACTGTTCCCTATTAGCCAAAATGCAAAAGTCCAAATGACGGCTCACATCTAAAAAAAACAACAACCTCGTAATTACTCATATCTCAAGGCAAGATAATTATTTCCTATAATCGTCGTTGCATTTTTGTTTGGTGATGCGCCACAAGTCTTTTGCCCCGCAAAACATTTCAGTGACGGTGCGCGTGGACCTCATGTCCGGAGAGCGCTGCGCCGGCGCCGAACCCGCCGCGGCGCCATCACAAATCGAGCTGGTGACCTTCTGATAAGAGAAAATCATCGCTTTCAAGTTGAGCTTGTTTGAGAGGACGAGCATGAAAACGCGATGCTAATCTCATCACTCCACTTCTCGCACCGCGCCGCCGTCGCCTCTGATGAGACGATCAATTGTCAGATTGCAGCTTGATTACATATCGACAAGCCCGCCGCGCCCCCGCCGCGCCCCCGCCGCTCCAAGAGAGAGCATATCTTTTATTAAAGCAGGATGCCAACGTGCAGCGAGAATCAAAGCCAGCGAGCGTCGGCCCCCCTCGAGCCGCAACGTGAGGTTTATCCCGTTAAATTGAAAGAGACAACGCAGGTTTTATCTTTTTCTTTCAGCACACCGTTACTAAACGACTCAATTAAAAACATCAAAGGATTAGACACATGCAAAAAATCTTTTAAAAGCACTCCAACTTCTCAAGAACGTTATGAAAGAGGACTTTATCTTTGCTGATTTTAACTACTTTTAAGGGATACTTTTACTCTTGAGACATTTTCAGCGGTAAAAAGCTAATATTTTGCCCGGACTTAATTGGATAACTTCATTATTTTTCATGTACAATTAATGCCTTTAAAAACGAATTGTTCTACTCGCTTTCGACTGAAGATGACATCCTCAGCACAGGTGATGTCATCATCGAGCGACAGTAAGTGGAAACATTAGATTTAAAGGTATTAATTGTACATGAAAAATAATGAAGTTATTAATTGTGGACAAAATATTAAAATACAAACTTTTGGCTGCTGAAAATGACTCAATGAGCCAAGTATCCCTTTAAAGGAGAAATTGTGAGTATGTGAATTGAAATGTTTATGCTGGACATACTGCTCTGCATTAACTGCAATGATGTAAAATATAATAATAATAAACCGTCCATCCATCCATTCATTCAGTATTTGGGTCATTATCGCAGCTGGTAGAACCGGAACTGGTTGCCAGCCAATTGCGGATAGTAAACAGTTAAATAAATATAGCCCATTCCTCGAGCTACGTCGCACGCAACCTACGTCGTTTCGACTTTACGGCACCCGTGCCTCGTCCGTAGCACCCGTGCCTCGTCCGTAGCACCCGTGCCTCGTCCGTAGCACCCGTGCCTCGTCCGTAGCACCCGTGCCTCGTCCGTAGCACCCGTGCCTCGTCCGTAGCACCCGTGCCTCGTCCGTAGCACCCGTGCCTCGTCCGTAGCACCCGTGCCTCGTCCGTAGCACCCGTGCCTCGTCCGTAGCACCCGTGCCTCGTCCGTAGCACCTTCTTTTTCGTTAATTTCCCACCGTAATCACGCCATTTTAAAGTTATTTGAAGTTGTGTAGTTGTCACCTCCAGCAACGGACGTCCATCAGCCGGTCGGTTCGCCATCAGGCGCGTCACATTTCTGTGTTTAAGCTTGAATTAGCTTCCTGGTCTTCTTCTTCTTCTTCTTCTTCTTCTCTTAAATTACTGGTGGATCACATCTCTAGCGCCACCTACAGCGGCGGAGTCCCCTCTCAATATTCGCAAAAGAAGAACAGATGGCTTTTCAGTAAATCTGCTTGAAATAGTTGAAACAATTGGATGGAATCTCCGAGAACTATTTCTTAGTTTTTATTTATTGTCCATCGCGTTCACAAGACCAAGAAACCCTACAGTGAAATCAATACATTGTGGGTAAATTTAAGTGGAATATTAGAAAAACATTTAGATGGATTTGAAAATATCAGTTGTTACGTTGTTTATATATTTATAAACTGTACGTTAAGGGTGGGAATCTTCGACTGTCTCACGATTCGATTCCGATTTTTGGGTCTGTGATTCGATTCAGAACCATTTTTGATTAAAAATGATTTAATTGAGAATGATTTCTGCTTAAATTTATAGATGATACCAAAAATACAAAGAATCGTCATGATCTACTCCAGTCTGACTCGCTAATGCTAATTAGCGCACAACCTGCGACACTCTTATCCCTCAAAAGTACGGCTATTCGTACAAAACGCTTCAGGAATGTTTACAGAGAAGCATCTTAACATTACTTACCGGCATACGCTCTTCCTACGCTGCAAAAAACAACAACTTTTATTGGAATAACTTGATCGTGATTTTTTTTCCCTTCTACTCTCTAATGTGGCTACAACTTAACGCGCGGAACCACACTGCCCCTAAGTGGCCAAATCGTGTACAACATGAAGAGCGCTCCCAATTAAAGGCACACACAAACAAGGGCAAGACAGTATAAAATAATTGAAATAAAATAGATTTTGGGGCATTTAAAATCGATTCTGAGTCGTACTAAATGAGAATCGCGATTCTGTACTGTACATATATAATACAGTACATACTGTATGTATGTGCGTTTCTCTTCGTGGCGTTCATTAGTGGAGGCGCCGAGTGCGGAAGAGAATCAAACATCGCGTCTCCGCCTCAACTCATAAATTATGCAAATAGGAAATGTTCGCGCGCCGCACTGCAAAGGCGGAAAATAATAAATATCCATACAAAGATCATGATTACAAGAATAAATGTCTTCAAGAAAACGCTCGCTCTCTCCCCCCACCCCCTTGCTCGCCCGCATTCAGTTTGTGTTTGCGCCAACCCTGCAAACTCACCAACTAAAAATAAAAGGCGGCAAAATAGTTTCTGCTCCCGAGTCAACAAGACGCGCGCGCGCGCACACACACAAACCGAGAACGTGAGGCAGAGCAAAGGGAGTAGCGTGTCCCAGGGAGACAGATTGTCTTTTAATTGGTTGAAAACTGCAGAGCTTTAAGAAGGCCTGCAGGGGAGGACGCAACACACACACGCGCACGCGCACGCACACGCACACGCACACACAATGTCCTCTGTGATAGTCAGGAGTAGTCAGTCCCTGCACACTGGCTGCTATAATGAGCTGAACTCAGGCCAGTGTGTGTGTGTGCGTGCGTGTGCGTGTGTGTGTGTGAGAGGACCTGCTGATACCATCAAAATGAGAGAGAAAAGAAAGATGGTGCACAGATTGGGGGTCAGGCAAGTATGTGTGTATGTGTGTGCGTTAATTTGTCTTTTGCTTTGCTGACACATACACACCCGTATACACAATAGTTTACAAAATACTGTACGTGCAATATATTGTATATATATATATATATATATAATACATCAGTTGTTCGTGGATTTTCATATTCCCCACAAATGCTGCGTTCAACTAAATATTTTGTTGACAGAATTTTTTTCAAATTATTATTTCATTTTATACATTCCATTTTTACACTCATACTTTCACGAAAGCAGACTGATGATCTTTTTCGTCAAAATAAAACTTTAGCAAGCATCTGCTTTTACTTTGGAAAACCAGAAACTGAAGAACCCATTTCAAAAAGGGTTGTCTACTCTGGTACGTCAAGCCCTCTGGTGGGAAAATTGAGTCATTGTTGTTTAAAAAGAAAAGTTGTAAAATTGTACCCGATTATTCGATGGAATTATCGATTCTGAAAATATTCGATAGTTGACAGCCCTAAAAGGATCAAATATCATAGCATGATTAAATAATGGATACGAGAACATAAAGTTCAAACCATAATCCACCGATTAATCGGCGGCCGGGCCCTAATCTTTACAATAAAAGTCAGAATTGAACCCTAACATCCAAATGAGGGTGTTGCGTGCGTGCGTGCGTGCGTGCGTGCGTACCTCCTGACGGTGCGCAGCAGGGTGGAGCGTGCCTCGTTGTGAAAGGTGATGACGATGGAAGCCGGCGGAAGGTCGGCGTCGTAGTGCAACTCGCTGCACCTGCGCACAAACATATGAAGACATTTTTTTAATCAGATGAATCACATGGTAACATTTTGATTAATCACAATTAATCGCTTCATTAAAAAGGCTTTTTTAATCGACATTTTTTTGGATGCTAAATTTAAAGAGCACCTGTTATGTGTTCATTCTTTAACGTTACGAGGGCGTCTCATCCTCTTTTTATAATCAGATTATTACTTGCATAATTCAAAATGGGGGGGGGGGGTGGGGGGGAATGACCCCGACAGTTTGACATGAACAAATATTCTGAATGTCACTTTAATGCTTTTTTTTTCAAAATTAAATCATTCACTGCCATTAACGTCTATAGACGTCCCAAAAATCATTTGAACTATTTCTATTAGTCTAACATTTTTTTCCACTTTTGTTAACAAGAGTATAAAAACCTAGAATTTTTTTTATTGTACATTTAGAACAGATATAAAATTTGTAATTAATCGTGAATTAATTATAATTAAACAATTTAATCGCCTGACGCCCCTAATTTTTGATATATTTTTTTATTTTTTATTCATGTCTAGGTTTTCATACTCTTGTTAACAAAAGTGGAAAAAAAGTAGAAACTAATAGAAACAGCTCAAATGAATTTTTGACGTTTATAGCCGTCAATGGCAGTGAATGATTAATGCGCTCATTTTTTTGTGATTAATTAATTAGTTAATGCTTTAACTCTGACAGCACCAATATAAAGCACTACTTTTACCCATGGCAAATCTCTCACGCCCACACGCACGTGCGCACGTTCGTTCTCCCGAAGTGACACACGCGTGTTCACACCGCAGAACATGAATAATAAATGAGCAGCCAGCTCATTAAAATACCGCCGACAACAATGTGGAAGTGGAGGCTGCTGCCGCCGGGTCAGCACACGTCTTCGTCTCAAAAAGACACACACACACACACGCACGCACGCACGCTGCATAAAGTCGACCTGGCCTTTACCTTGCGCCTGATGGATGGCTGACATTTTGAAACAAAAGCAGCTGTCTGCCTCGCCTGTGGCCTTTCGACTCCGCGTGCGTGTCGAAAGTCTCGGTGACCCGCTGAAGCGTCCTTCAGCCCGACAGGAAGTGCGAGCGCCCAGCCGTGAAATAAAACTATCAGGAGATCATTAAGCAGCAATTAGTTTTTTTTGGGAGAAAGGTGGAGGAGGACGGAACAACGCGCAAGGTAAACTTGGAACGAACTTGAAACTGTAGCAGGTGTGGCAAAAGTACGGCACACGGGTCACAAAGTAGGACGCAAAGTATGCTCGAACCCTTGAAGCAACGGGTTGAATACAGCAACCATAAATGCAGTCACATATTCTTTTTCCTCTGCAAAGATCGATGAATATTAGTGCTGTACTGACGATCTGTCTGTGATGTACTGCCTCAAGTGGCCAAGCCATGTCATTACTCTATGTTTTTATGAACTACAGTATTATGATGTGCTATTTTCCTTCATTAAAATACACCTTTCAAAATGTTTTAATGATTTTCATAACATGTCCATTCCTTTCAATGGGGAAAGATACATGACCCAAAAGCAACAGGAAGTGTCCGCAATTAAACAGGAAGTGACCCAAAAGGGACCCAACATCAACAGTAAGTGGCCTACAAGTGTCTCAAAAGCAACAGGAAGTGCTCCAAATTGAACAGGAAGTGCCCGTAAGTGCACCAAAATCAACAGGAAATGAGCTAGAAGTGCCTCAAAGGCTACAGGAAGTACTCAGAAGTGCACCAAAATCAACAGGAAGTGACGTAGAAGTGTCTCAAAAGCAACAGGAAGGGGCCCAAAATGAACTGGAAGTGACCCGGACGTGCCCTAAAATCAACAGGAAGTACCTCAAATTAAACAGGAAGAGATCTAGAATAGACCGAAAATCAACAGGAAGTGACCTAATGCTATCCCCAAATCAACAGGAATAACCTCAAATTGAACAGGAAGTACTCAGAAGTGCACCAAAATCAACAGGAAGTGACGTAGAAGTGTCTCAAAAGCAACAGGAAGGGGCCCAAAATGAACTGGAAGTGACCCGGACGTGCCCTAAAATTAACAGGAAGTACCTCAAATTAAACAGGAAGAGAGCTAGAATAGACCGAAAATCAACAGGAAGTGACCTAATGCTATCCCCAAATCAACAGGAATAACCTCAAATTGAACAGGAAGTACTCAGAAGTGCACCAAAATCAACAGGAAGTACCCAAATTGAACAGGGAGAGACCCGGAAATAACCCTCAAATCAACAGGAAGTGACCTCCTTTTTTTTTCTACCTCGGATAACTTTATTAAACAATTTCAGCAGAATACACAAACAGGGAAGTGACCTACTGGTAACTCAAAAGCAACAGGAAGTACCTCAAATCAAACAGGAAGAGAGCTAGAATAGACCGAAAATCAACAGGAAGTGACCTAATGCTATCCCAAAATCAACAGGAATAACCTCAAATTGAACAGGAAGTACTCAGAAGTGCACCAAAATCAACAGGAAGTACCCAAATTGAACAGGGAGAGACCCGGAAATAACCCTCAAATCAACAGGAAGTGACCTCCTTTTTTTTCTACCTCGGATAACTTTATTAAACAATTTCAGCAGAATACACAAACAGGGAAGTGACCTACTGGTAACTCAAAAGCAACAGGAAGGGACTCAAACTGAACAGGAAGTGCCCCAATTTGTTTCCTTGATTCCATCTTTCCTTCCTTCCTCTTTTGTCCTTGTTCGCTTGCTTCCTTGTTTTTTCTTTGTTTCCTGCTACCTTATTTTTTATTCCACTGTTTATCCTCCATCAACAACTTCTACATTTCAGGAGGGATTCAAACCAGTCCAACTTTAACATGTTCAGATCGTTGTAGACCATTGTAAATATTAATGATGCCGTATTTACAGCTGAAAAGCTGCCATCCTCATCTTCCTCATCCTCATCCTCCCCTTCCTCTTCTCCTTTCATTGCTTCTTATTGTCTCGCAGCCTCTAGCCAAGAAAAAGACTCGACTCGCTCTCCGCTGTGTACACACACACACACACACACTCACTAACACGCACACACGCATATATATTTCTCCTATCGCATCCCATCATGCACCTCTGTGCCGCCATCTCCACTTTTGCTGCACTTGATTTATGCAGCAGCTCCAGCCCAGAGCAGCGATCGGGAGATAAAGGCCGACCTGCAACACGAGCGCGTGAGCACGTGTGCGTGCTGCGCACACACTCACGCACACACAGTGGCAAGGCGCAGATGTACAGACAACATTTGTGCTGACAGATGACAGATGTTGGAGCTGATATGAACACGCTTCCATACTCTCCGAGTGTGCGCTCTTCATGCCCGCAATGAAGAGACAGGAAATCACTTGTGAGGGGAGGAGGACACGCTCGCTCGTGGGGGGGGGGGGGGGGGGGAGAAAAAAACGGGGATGAGGAGAAAACAGGGACGAGGAAGGTGAGGACATGATGAGGAAGACGAGGATCATATGAGGCCTTATTTATTCGCCGTCATCTATTCTTTATCCTCTGCACAGAAAAATCAACGTCAGTGCCATACTGATGTGCTGAGTGTAGATGAGAAGTGGCAATAAACGTTACTGCCCCCAGGTGGCCAATGCGTGCATACCAGAAGGAGCAGAACAATATGTACTGCATTGAAGCAGAACGTATAACAAAAAGGTTGAGTTCCTTTTTATTTCTATTAAACGACACCATTAAAAAAAAATTTTTTAAAAAAAGTACAATATGATGAAGTTTTTCCTCATTAAAGTCGATATTACAACGTTTTTGTTTAAAGAATGATTTGACATACAACTGCTCTGAGTCACAAATGAAACTCGTACCTCGAGACACCAATGAACAAGCTACATTGAAATCTTGCTAGGAGTCTTCAAAGCGCAAATGCCGCCTTCAAAAGACATTATTGAAATGTAAACAAACATTCCAGGATAAAAAAAGAATCGTTTTTTTTAAAAAGAAAAAAGAAGATCCCTCCCTTGGCTTCTTGTTTAGTCCGCCCGGCTTCCCTGCGGTGCAAAAAAAACCACGTTTGATTTTCTGTTTGAAGAACATGAGGCGTGCAAACGAGGTTTTGCGCTCGCATGGAAATAAGGAAGGAACTCTGCTCCAAAAATTGCTCCAATTGCATTCATTGAGAAAATACATACAATATTTTGTCACATAATGTTTAGCAGTGATTATCTACGTGCGGCTCGCAGGCTCCCTCTAGTGGTACGCACATCATTCACTGGCCAAGTAGCGTTCAATAGTATTTTAATTTTTAATACATTTACATTTTATTTTGACGATTGGTTTGAAATAATTGTTTTAATAAACAATTTCTGTGCACATTTTTTTAATTGACTTAAAAATGTCATAAAAATCAAAAGTGGCCCTGACGGCCCAAAGCCACTCTCCACAAGGTGGCAATTAAGTTGGACTTACAAAAAAAAAAAAAAATTATATCCGATTTATTAAAAAAAAAAAAAAAAGTAATAATAATCTGCCTGATTTATTTACCCTCCAAAAATCTGACTGGCTTGTAAAAAATAAACAACCAAAAATCTGCCCAATTTATATATATATATATATATATAAAACAAAAAAAATCTGCCTGATTTATATATAAAAAAAATAAATTAAAAAAACGGCTTCTAAAAAACAAACAAACAAAATTCTGCCCGACACACTCCTCTGTCTTTCTCTGCGTAACATGCGCGCAATCGCAGCTGACAACGAGGCACTCTAAAGCAGCCACATCAGCTCAAAGCCACCGTCCACAAGCTGCCAGTCCAGTCGAATCCAATCTGCTTTACCCACTCTTCGGCCTTTCTCTGCAAAACATGCACGCACTCATGGCTGACAACGAGGCACTCTAAAGTTGTTACGCCAGCACCGGTCCACATGCTGACTGTCAAATCGAACTTTTTTAAAAAAAATCATGATAATTCCGTCTACATTTCCCTGTGGGATGTGCGCACACTCATTGCTGACAATGAGGCGTTCTAAAGCAGCCACAGCAACCTGAAGACACACGCTGGCTGCTGTCAGACTTTTGAAAAAAATCTGTATTTGAAAGTTTTCAGCACTTATCGCCAAACATTGAATGTGTCTAGAAAGTAATCACTGCAAAGTCTTTTAAGGTTACAAGTGTGAAGTGTGAAGTGTGTACTTGCAGTGTGTTGTTGTGCTTCGGTTTATTTCAGCCACCACAAGACGATCGTAAAGAAAAATTTCTGTTCCTTGTGTAGTCTACTCAAGTGTTGTTAAAGGTTATGTTGTGTGTACAAGTGCACTGGAAAGTAGTGTAGTGTGTAGAAGTGAATTTAAAGACCGACGAGTGCCCAAGCGTTGTGTGTTGCGTTGTGTATTTGTGCGCTCGTTTTGCGCTGAAAGAGTCGCAGTGGCCATAGATTGAATAATTGATGATGTTAGTGTTTTAACAGCACGGCCGTGTCCATTTTCTTTCCTGCTGCATCTTCGTCTTCATCCTCCAGCTTCTTTTCAGCTCAAAAAATGCGCCGTAATCACAATTTTTTTTTTCCAAATCCTTTTTGATTGTCTGCTGTCAATCATTTGGTCGCAGTGAGAGAGTCCCCCCTCCCCCCCCCCCCCAAAAAAAAATTGCAGTCTTTGCGATTTGGAAATTGCATTTTGCTACATTGCCATGTCCTTTTGAATTTGATTAATTGTTCAGCCCTACAAAAATTTAAAAAAAATTTAAAAACACACACATACTATTGAAAGATTTTCTCTGATTTGAGGTCAAGACACGACTAACTGGAGTATGTCCCCAAAACATTATGACAACAAACACACAAACACACACAGCCAAATTGCTGCAGTCAGCCGCCTTGGAGCAATTGGAGCGATTCATCCCAAATGTGTTTTTCTGCTCGCATCTTTTGTTCAACATCAGCAGACTGTTCAGACTCGGCGTGATCTCATGCACGCGCACACACGCACACACACGCATGCTCGTTCAGGTTTATTGTCTCCATCTATTATATTTTGCTGTATTTCACCAGCGGCTGTTAGAGCAGCATAAATGCTGGCTTTTGATTGGCCCATTGATGAAACAAAGAAAAAATCACTTCAGGTGTATTTTTCCAGACCGCTGATGGATTTATTTACCTGTCACAATAATGGGATGCACTTTTTACACCCAACTAAAACGGCGTATTAGGGTCACGTATAAATATATATTTTCTTTGGGGGGGCAAAGATGTGAGAAAAAAAACTCGTAAATTTGTGGCAAATTAGCTTTTTCTCGGAATCTTACTCCCCCCATCTGAATTTTTTTTATTTTTATATGTGGCCCTAATAAACCGTCGTACTGAACAGCTTCTGTGTTGATTGAAGAAAAAAAAGCAGCTGAGCTAATGTTTTTTTTTTTTTCTTATGTAGGACTTAATCCCACTCAAGTGATCATCATTTTAATCCCATTTGCTCGGACATACTGATTAACGAAAATGACGGCAGCCCATTTACACGCACACACGTTTAGCGGCTGTAAAATGGAGGAGAAAAATATATATTCTACTCAGTTTTTTTTATCATCTTATTATATTTACATCTCGCAGCTTTGCTGGTGCCTATCACAGCCAATTTTGGGTGAGAAGCCCCTGGATTGGTCTATTCGCGGCACTGTAGTCATGATTTTTTTTTTCCAAGATGATTCTTTCTTCCGACAGAATGGAAAAGCTCAGTTTCTTAAGATAAATGTGTCTTTAATCGCAGAGCGTGTCATGTCAGGAGGAGAAGCGATTTAGCAGAGGTGGCAAATCCAGGTCCAGAAAGTAAAAACCCTGAAACAGTTTGGCTAGCTAGGGAGCTAGCTAGGGAGCTAACTAGCACAAAGCTTTAGTCCCAGGCGCTAGCTAGGGAGCTAGCTAGCTAGCCTAAGGGGCTAAAGCCAAAATGTGGCAGCGTTTTTACTTTCTGGACCTGGATTTGCGACCTCTGTTAAACCACTTCTGCTCCTGATAGGTCGCAGCTTTGCTGGCGCCTATCCCGGCCAATTTTGGGTGAGAAGCACTGGATTGGTCGCCATCTGCTTACGACACTGTAGTCATGTCATGTAGACAGTTTGGTGCTAGCTAGCTAGATAAAAAAAAAAAAACACAAAACCATGATAAGTTAACAGTAGAGGGAGGAGTGAAGAGATTTCACATTTCTCTATTTGTGCAACATGACTTCCCTGGTAAGTGAATTCAAGCTCTGACAATCTTTGATCTCGACTAGCTGAGTATTGATCCGTATTTCGCCTTGCGCTGTCTGAGGTTGCGGCCCAGCTAATTCCTCTAATCAAGTCTCCGCTGTGATCAAGCGCCTCCGAAAGAAAGAGGAGGAGCCAAGTTTTATCTCTCAAGTCAAGCGAGAAGTTCATTTTTGATGTGTTTTTTTTTTGTGTAGCGCCGCAACAGGAAATGAAGTGCGTCAACGCCGCCGCCGCCGCCTCACGCTCGTTAGCCTTTGTTGTCGCCCGCCCGCCCGTCGACGTTTCATTTGTCTGCCCGTGTGGTTGATGAGGAGATAAAGATGCGCACGCTGACGACTTTGATGTACTTGTGAGTTTTTTTCAGACTCAAATATGCACTTTTGAGTTTGTTGTCATATTAAAGTAGCATCCATCCAGCCATTTTCTTGACCTCTTGCCCTCATCCAAGTGGTGAGTGAGCTGGAGTTTGTCCTGGCATTTCAATCTGGAAGTAATTATTTTCCCCCCATTATAAATATATAATTATTACATATTAACCAGTTATTTAATTAAAAAAATATTTAAAAAATGCCTATCTGTATTTTTAATAACAGTAAAGAATAAAATAAATACAAATAATACAATAAATAAATAATAATAGTAAATAATAAAAAAAAAATAATAAAAGCATTCGATCTATATGTATTTTTATATGTTATATGTATTTTTTATTAGATTTTTAATAGACCGATTTTTGTGAAAAAAAAAATTGTTCAACCCTCCAGGGCTCTTCAAACCCAGAACGTGGCATCTGTGAGTCAGATACACTAACCACTCCGCCACAGTGCCGCCCTAAAGTTTTGTTTCCTCCAAAATTGGAGCTGCTGGTGCGTCTGGAATGCAAAAAAAAAAAAGGAGACAAAAGCCTTAAGCGAGCCCTAAAACGGTTTGAGAACGTTCGCTAATTGACGAGCGGCGCCGCTAACAAGACAAACAAAGATGCTAGCTAGTCTAAATGTAAATTTTCCGCGCGCGACTGCAGCACATGAATAAATAACGAGTCAATAAACGAACCCTCTGGGACGAAGGTGAGCGGCGCTGCTGAGGCGTGATGTCAAATCATGTATGCGACCGCTCAGCTCGCGCGCTCGCAGCTGGCTTACAGCGCACAATAAAAAATAAAAAAAAAAGACACTTTTAACGGGCCCGCATATGTCCTTGATGAGCACGCTTGCTACACGAGCCAAACGTTTTTAACGCCTCACTTTGCTCCTCACACTTGAAGCATCACTCTTTTGGTTTCCCTTGCGAGGATGCAATAACGATGAGCAATTGAAATGCCTTTGAGAAAAGATGCCAACAAGACAATAACGAGTTATCTTAAAAGTTCAAAACATCATTTTTTAAAACGAATGTAAGATTAAATTACAGTAGATTAAAACTAGCGCGTTGTCCGCACCACATTTGAAAATACTATTTATAGGGGCATCAGGTGATTAATTTTTTTTTATCCTAATTAATCACATGACTTCAATAGTTAATCGCAAATTTAATATCTGTTTAATATGTACAGTAAAATGTACAATAAAATATTTTTTCATACGCTTAAGATAAAAGTGGAAAGAAACGGTAAACTAATAAAAATATGGCTGCATCTTTTAGATTGATACAGTAATTTTATAATAATTCATAAAATGGAGTTCAAATTAAAAAGATGCCCTGTAACGAGCGCAATATTAATTTGTGTTGGTCATTTTTCTGCCACTAGATGGCATAATTGCATTTTTCTTTTCATACTAAGAGCTAACTAATCTTTAACACGAAGTGCACATTTTTCAAATTGTAAAATACAACTTGACCCCGGTCTCCACGAATATATGCATTATTATTATTATTATTATTAGTTACTGCTAAATTTTGATGTGGAAGCTGCGTTGTGACTGGAATTCCCTCAGTACAGCAATTGATGCTAGCAAATGCTACACAGAACAGTTGGCCAGGTGGTATTTTCGGTGACATTTTTGTTTGGTGGTGTGTCTTGAGATTTTGGCTCAGTAAAGACTGCAGTCGACCTGCGACAGTTAAGACGAAACGCCAAGTCAGCGTGTTTTCTATCAGCCCGTCTTTGCGGACATTATATATCGGGCAAGGTGAGCGGCGGCCGGTCCAGCGAGCCCGGCGGGATCTTTTGTCAAATTGTAATACGCTGGCACGCTTTGCTTAATCCTGTCCTGCTGACGGCTAATCCAAATGGAGCGCAGAATAGCCTTGAAGCTAATAGCCCTCCCAGGAGCCGCCACCCACCCCCACTTGCCCCGCCTGCCCTCCCACCCCCACTTGCCCCGCCTGCCCTCCCACCCTGCGGCCATTAAAACCCGCTGCCACTGCTACATTTTCCCACCCGCCTTTGCTGCACTTTTAATCCTCAATCTCGCACCAAGCCAAGCCTTGGGGAACGCCCGCAAAAACTCTCGTCTGCTCCTTATCGGCCTTTCCTTGCTCTTAGCGCGCCGCACGATACTTTCGTTGACATCATAATGGCAGGCTGCCGCGGGGGAAGTGTCCGCTTTTCAGCATAATCGAGGAGGTTTCCCGATTTTGCTCGGGTGCTTGGGCTGCTCGCTTGGAAGCATTCGGAGGAGTTTGTCGTTTTGGGGAGCACCTTCGAGCCAGAGAGAAGCAAAACGTGGACATGTCTTGAATCACTCAAATACTAGTATGGCAATCGGAACTCCAGACTAACTTTTTTTTCTTAACTAGCACAGTGAAAAAAAAGGGGAAAAAAAAGATTATTAATAACAAAAGAAAATTGAGCAAATTTACTAGTCGCACATGCGTGAAATTTCAAGGTTTTAATAACCGCTAACTCGACCATTGAAAGGCAGTTTGCAACAGCGGAGCCCAACCCACGACACACTTAGGACCGCCCCCTCATTTGAATAACATTTAGACTTGACAGAGCGTCTGCAGCATGAAATAAATAAATGTGAGAGCAGAGCGTTTTTATTTATTGGTTGATATTTAATTCTATTTTTATATTTATTTTTATTTTTTGAATCTCCTTTTTTATTTGATTTTTTACTTTTATTTTTTTATTTAGGGATATATATATATATATATACATATATTGTTGTTTTTATTTCCATTTATATTTATTTTTTGTATTTAATTTTTTAATTATATTTTTATATCTGTTTTTATTTACACTCTTAGTCATCTATTTATTTATTTAGTCATTTATTTATTTTTTAATTTTGGCAGTTTTGGTCCTCCATACAATATGATTGGCTGCTTGCAAAGTTAAGTAAATAAGCCAATGCTTCCATTTTTTCCCCTTCTCGGCAGGCAGAGAGGGGAGGGGTGAGCAGTTGCACAAGGAGGAGGAAGCCAGCAAGACGAAAAAGACACCGCAAACATGGTTGCCCTTTTAATAAATAAACAAATACATTTAATATTTTCATTTTATATTTTATAGCCGCAATTTTAATACTATGATACCGCAATAATTTTCACGTCAGTATCTAATATGCGCCAGCCAGTATGTCGTGTATTATTCTTGCATTGGACATGTGCTTTTTAAGGGGCGTGGCATAATGAGTGACATAAGAAATTTAAACAATTAGTTGGTATGTGAGCATCTGGATGTGAGTTGTGGCTTATAGCTGCTCCTTGCAAGTGTTGCCATTTTGTATTTACATCACAACAGAATGAGCAGAATGGCAAAAACTGCTGAATTACTTTTAATTCTTCTTCTTTTTTTTAATAAGGCAGTTTTTTGGTTCTTGTGCCTGCTAACGAGCGCCACAAAAAAGTCATCAATAACGACTGCTCCAGATGGAAAGTAGTTAGGTCGCACTTTAGCCCGAGGATGAATAACAACACGAACTTGAGCGGAGGAAATGTTTTTTTTATGGTCCCGCCATCGAGGGAATCCATTTTGGAAGGTTTGCGCGCTGCGAGCGTCTCGTTAGAGCGTGATGGAGTTTTTTTTTTTTTGCCAGCGAGATGAAGAAGGTGACAGAAGATGCAAGATCTGTTTATAGCGCCGCCTCGTTAGCGCCCCGTCACGGCTTCTGGAAGGACGACGTGTGAAGTGCAGATGACGAGACCACGGAATTTTTTTTGGGGGGGGGGGGGCGATCGGTCGCGCTGTGCTAATTGGTCTTCTACTTCCTGTCGACATCCCATAAAGGACAGCCAGTGAATTGAAACTTGTAATCTTCACATTGGATATGGATTTTCACTCAATGGACAAAAGTATTGGGACACTGCTTTTAAGTCATGACTGGCGGCCATTTTAAAGATAAAATCAAATCATGCTTATAATAATAAAGTCTGGAAAGTGTTGGGATGTTACATTTTTAAAGCAATTGCAATGAATAGACATCTTTTTTACAATCTCGCTTCCTGCCTCATCTCCCTCCCTCATTAGTAGACCTTGGAGGAGGAAGAGTGAGGAAGAGGAAGGCTGTTCCGGCGGGTTTATGGTGCGCTGTGAACGAGCGGGGCATCTTCTTAAACGATCCGTATTTAGGATGTCGCCGTCTAAGCGGGAAAAAAATGCTGCCCATCTTTCCACTCGTTCCCTCCGCTCGGCTAATTGCTGGCGTCGATGTCAAATTAAACGGCGCGCTGTCTCGTTGAGGCTGAGCGAAGGACCGGCGTGCTGCTAACGCTCCACGGTTAAGCGCGCCGCACAAAAAAATGGCGGTGGCCTAATGAAGGGAAACTGCAGCAAGTGTACTGTTAGCTCGGGTAGCTTTTTTTGACACGTTTTCCCACGATGATCTTCATTTGCTTCGGTTAGCACAATAGGCTAACAACAACAACAACAACATGCTAGCTGTTTTTGTTGATTGATACCATTGGAGCTATATATGCTAGCAGCATTCATTTCCTTCAGTTAGCACAATAGGCTAACAACAACAACATGCTAGCCGTTTTTTGTTGATTGTTACCATCGAAGCTATATATGCTAGCAGCATTCATTTGCTTCGGTTAGCACAGTAGGCTAACAACAACAACATGCTAGCCGTTTTTTGTTGATTGTTACCATCGAAGCTATATATGCTAGCAGCATTCATTTGCTTCGGTTAGCACAGTAGGCTAACAACAACAACATGCTAGCCGTTTTTGTTGATTGTTACCATCGAAGCTATATATGCTAGCAGCATTCATTTGCTTCGGTTAGCACAGTAGGCTAACAACAACAACATGCTAGCCGTTTTTGTTGATTGTTACCATCGAAGCTATATATGCTAGCAGCATTCATTTGCTTCGGTTAGCACAGTAGGCTAACAACAACAACATGCTAGCCGTTTTTGTTGATTGTTACCATCGAAGCTATATATGCTAGCAGCATTCATTTGCTTCGGTTAGCACAGTAGGCTAACAACAACAACATGCTAGCTGTTTTTGTTGATTGATACCATTGGAGCTATACAAGCTAGCATTTAAAGTGCATTCAAATAGACATTGGGCCAAAATTTTATGGATTATTTTTTTTAGACTGATGCTGAGTCAGAAAAAAAATCCAATAACTGATTAACCTGGAAGTTAAGGTTCCTCTTCTGTGTCATATTTTTATTATTCGTTTAAACATCCAGACTTTGTTGACCGTAAAAAAAAAAATTTTTATAAGTTTCTCTGCCTGCTAGTTGGGTGTGCTGGTGAAAATGCTAAATAATAGAGTGAGGTGATGCTCGGGCCGAGCTTTAGCAACAACATCACATTAGCATTCACACGCCAAAAACATCATCATCATCATCATCCGTCGCGCGCTGCTTTCACATTTACTGGTCAACTGAGGTGTGCGCGCCTGTGTGTGTGCGTGCGCGCGCACGGGCACACGCCAGATGGTGCATGACGACCGCAACGCTCCCAGCGGCGCAGCTGTCCGAGCCAATACACCCCAGCCACACACCTCTTCATCACGTTAAATAAACACCACAACGCACAGGCAGGCAGACACACGCGCATCCGCCACCTGGTGCAGCAGCCGCTGTCTGCGTTGCTTACCTCACACACGCACGCACGCACACGCCGGTTCACGCGTAAATAAACGATTCTTTTGCTAGCCAAAGCCCTTCATCAGTCTTGTTTTTATTTTCATTTTTATGGTTGGAGCGGTTGCAAAAAAAATGTTTTTTTTTTTATTAGCGGCAAAGTCATTTTTCTGCTTTAAGTTTCTGTTTTCTCCACTTTTGGTAAGAGAGGTTTTTGGTGAAATTTTAATTTGAAAAAAAAAAACAAACGAATGAAGAATCGCAAAATATTATAAAGCAGAAGATTTGGTAAGGCTGCCAACTTCCGCGCTGATGATGCGAAACTTACACACGTCAGTCAGGGACAATTAATATTTGCGCTGTGTGTGTGCGTGCAGACACCTCATTTTTTATCCTTAATTGTGGTTCTTGTGTGTGTGTGTGTGTGTGTGTGTGTGTGTGTGTGTTTCTGGGAAGCTCTCCAAATTAGGACGCACCCTCCAATCACCAGCTGTTTACCTCAGATAGCAACACACACACACACACACACACACACACACACACACCATCACCAATATTTGAATGGCACTGAGGTGTGACTGTTACCATTTTTCTACATATTTACATTGACTTATATGAACGCACGTACGTGTGTTTCTGAATGGGAAATTTGGTTTACATACAACGTACTTAAACTTGTCTCAGAGCAACAACCCCCAAATCTCATTTACACACACACACACACACACACACACTGCAGCGCTCTTGACAGGTGTGGACAGGTTGGGTGTGAACAAAGCGCTGAGGGATGGGAGTCGGAGGTCACCTTCGCTCTTGCCGCAAGACGACAGGGCCGCCATGTTGAAACCGGAGGCCCAGGCCGGAATGTCAATTCATCGATATGCTGATCAGCGATTCATCGGTATGACTTTTGGTGAACTCAAAACAACCCAAATTCTACAATTTCAGCCTGTCGATTTTCTGACAAATGTTACGTAACAAACCAAAAATTCAATCGTAGTCAATTTGAAATAATGTCCTCTTTTTGTAGAAAGGGATACAAATGATTTATTTAAAAAAAATCAGATTCATCGATAAAATAATCGACAGACCTTGTCATGAAACCTTTTGGATTGAAGCCTCATCCCAAATTGAACACAGAATTGACACCATAATGTTATCCATTTACACTGCTGACAATGTGGACCCGATCTGGATTCTAACTGGCATCTTTAAATATTTCTTAAAAAAAATAATAATAATAATCAATGTGTATATTTTGGGTGGCGTTTCCATGGTTACCACCAGACCACGGAAAGCCGCCGTTTGTCCCGGCGAGGACGTAACCACGGCCTTCACGCACCTGTCTGCCACACAATCTCCTTTTGACCGGTTGCCATGACGACGGGCGGGCGCATCAATGAAGGTAGCTTGCATCATTCATCAGAGTCGTTGCTTGCTTTGCGATTCAGCGCTCGTCTAGCGATGCCTTGGAGCCGAATGTCGCAGGAAGGCGAGCTGACAGACTCGCTTGTTTCCTTCCCCCCCCCCCCCCGCCCGCGAGCGCTCGGCTCGTCTCGCCATCAATCAACACATCTTGGAATATCTGCGCCATACGCCCTCATATATATATATATAAATGTGCAGAATTTCATGAGTTTAAAGTCTAAAATTTCTTCCAGATTTTTCTCTGTGATGCATATAATGTGTCAAACTGCCTCAGTATAGCGCCAACTACTGCTCAGGAAGAATAAATCAATGTCACATTTGTTTCGTCTCAAGTATCGGTGGCTGGTATCGTTAGCCTCCATGAGTAGCCAACACCTTAAAATATAAAATGCCTGGCGAAAGCCAATCACTAATGGGTTTAAGGTTTCACGTTCGAAGCCTTGGCGGAGGTTTTTTTTTTTTTTTCTTCTCATCTGTCACCTCTGAGGATGTGTTTAGTGTGCCTGTGTGTGTTTTTTTTTTTTTTTTTATTGTGCCGGCGGCTCGTTCCAGTGCAAAGTGTCTCATTAATGTTAAATGTGTTGCAGTGAAAGAGAAAATAAATGATTGGAGTTAATTGTAGTTTTTGATTAAAAGTCGCTCGGCCCTCAACTCATTAAAGCTCAACGTTCATTCAAAGCTTGCTCACAATGACGAGCGCTTCTTCTTCTTTTTGCCTCCAATGAGGTTTTGCATGCGAGAGAAGAAAAAAATGGCCTTTCATCTCCTGCTGCTTCTCATTTCAGTCATTGAACACATAATAATAATAATAATAATAATTTTGTCTCTCGCTTCTCATCTCTGTCATCAAGATGCACGAGAGGGACATTTGGTGACATTTAGCGGTTGGATTTGATTCGTTCTTGAATGACTCCAAGTCCAGCTTGCCGCAGGAGATTCATTTTCAAAACAACATAAGGAGAAAATAAATGAAAAACACTTTTTTTTAATGTCAACATTAGCAATTGGTCTACTGGATTGCAATGGCATAATTTCCCCACCAGGTGGCAGTACTGTTCCCATTCAATGCATGGCACATCATTTTTTTCCAATTGTGTTGATGATTTGCTACCACAGAAGTATTAATAACCCGGACTGCCAGCGGCTGAAGCCATGCGGCGGCCATCTTGCATTGCCATGGTTACAGTTAACGTCTGCTAACTTCTGAAAACACCTACGAGTGCACTGTTTATACCGGGGATGTGAATCGTGATTTACAGAAATGAGGTTTACAATTCGCAGCTATTTTTCTTCTTGATGGTCTTCACTTCATTATCGAAATGATGTCAACAAATCTTTAAGTAGGAAAAGTATAAATTCATTTTTTACCGAGCTTCCGCCAGACTTTTTGGCACAACAAAGCACACAATGTGTCATTTTCGCAATAGAGACAGAAAAAAAAAATGAGAAAAAGCTGCGGAGAAATTTGTGTATTCAAATTAGGTACGCTTAGCGAGTGGCAACGTAAGATGGCCGCCGGTGGTTTCCGGTGGTAAAGTGGTTTTAGCAGTCCAGATTCTTGCTTTTTTGATGCCAAAGAAAAAGGGAAAATGTGCAATTTATCCACCAGAGTTACTTTTGCCCAGTTACATCATAACAAGAGACCATACTCTCTTGGCCCGCTGCTCACCATGCATACCAGCACCCGCACTACCCATATTACACCAGAGGTGGCAAATCCAGGTCCGGAAAGTAAAAAAGCCTGCCACAGTTTGGCTTTAGCCCCTAGTGCTAGCTAGCTTGCTCCCTAGCAAGTAAACGAGCACCATGGGTGCTAGCTAGCTAGCTAGCTTGCTCCCTAGCAAGTAAACGAGCACCATGGGTGCTAGCTAGGGAGCTAGCTTGCTCCCTCGCAAGTAAACGAGCACCATGGGTGCTAGCTAGCTAGCTAGCTTGCTCCCTAGCAAGTAAACGAGCACCATGGGTGCTAGCTAGCTAGCTAGCTTGCTCCCTAGCAAGTAAACGAGCACCATGGGTGCTAGCTAGGGAGCTAGCTTGCTCCCTAGCAAGTAAACGAGCACCATGGGTGCTAGCTAGCTAGCTAGCTTGCTCCCTAGCAAGTAAACGAGCACCATGGGTGCTAGCTAGGGAGCTAGCTAACTAGCACCGGAGGCTAAAGCCAAACTGTGGCAGGAATTTTACTTTGTGGACCTGGATTTGCCACCTCTGTATTACACGATACAGTAATTGGCTTACCTCGAAAAATAAAGGTTAATAATAAAAAGTATCTAACACGGATGTGTGACTCGGATCCGATTGGTCTCATAAACCCGTTAAATGCACATGCAGGCGCAGCATTTGTACACCGACTGCAAGCACATGCGCGCACACACGCAAGAGGAGTGCTGACAGTGTGTGTGTGTGTGTGTGTGTGTGTGTGTGTGTGTTCCGCTGGGTGATGAATGAAGCAATATTTCAGTTTAAAGCAGCGTCTCAGCACAGATGCTGGCATGGAGAATTGCGTATGTGACACACACACACACACACACACACACAATCGAAAATATGCGGAGAAAACATCCTCCCTCCGAGAGCGACATGGTCTGCTGCATCACGACAATCACCTGTCTGATTATACACACTTATAGACGCACGCACACACACACTTAGACAGCGCACACACGCATGCACACAAAAACTGCAGAGGGTTTGTGTTGTCTCATTGTGTTGAGCCAAAGCTGCCTGCAGGGCAACAGATTCGGTGCCAGGCAAGCATTATCAACAGCTCGCACACGCACGCACGCACACACACGGGCAAGCGAGACGCGACGCACACCTCGACATTAACACGCGCAGGCAAATCATGTCAGCTGAGGCCATTGCGAGTTGCCAGGTTGCCCGCAGGCCTGGCAACACAAATGCACTCACGCACACGCGGCTGTTACTTGTGTATGCAAATGAGGAGAATCTTGGGATGTGGCCTTTAACCCTCCTTTATCCCGAACGACTCGAGTATTTTATTATTTTTTTTACATATTTATATTTTTTTTTTCTCCAGTAGCCTAAGAGTGTTTCAGGCAAGTGTGTGTTTTAGTCTCGTGTGACAACTTTTCAGTCGCGTGTGACTGTTTTAGTCTTGTGTGACTGTTTTAGTCTTGTGTGACAACTTTTCACTTGTGTGTGACTGTTTTAGTCTTGTGTGACAACTTTTCAGTCGTGTGTGACTGTTTTAGTCTTGTGTGACTGTTTTAGTCTTGCGTGACAACTTTTCACTTGTGTGTGACTGTTTTAGTCTTGTGTGACAACTTTTCAGTCGCGTGTGACTGTTTTAGTCTTGTGTGACTGTTTTAGTCTTGTGTGACAACTTTTCACTTGTGTGTGACTGTTTTAGTCTCGTGTGACAACTTTTCAGTCGCGTGTGACTGTTTTAGTCTTGTGTGACTGTTTTAGTCTTGCGTGACAACTTTTCACTTGTGTGTGACTGTTTTAGTCTTGTGTGACAACTTTTCAGTCGTGTGTGACTGTTTTAGTCTTGTGTGACTGTTTTAGTCTTGTGTGACAACTTTTCATTTGTGTGTGACTGTTTTAGTCTTGTGTGACAACTTTTCAGTCGTGTGTGACTGTTTTAATCTTGTGTGACTGTTTTAGTCTTGCGTGACAATTTTTCACTTGTGTGTGACTGTTTTAGTCTTGTGTGACAACTTTTCACTTGTGTGTGACTGTTTTAGTCTTGTGTGACTGTTTTAGTCTTGCGTGACAACTTTTCACTTGTGTGTGACTGTTTTAGTCTTGTGTGACAACTTTTCACTTGTGTGTGACTGTTTTAGTCTCGTGTGACAACTTTTCAGTCGTGTGTGACTGTTTTAGTCTCGTGTGACAACTTTTCACTTGTGTGTGACCATTTTAGTTTCACGTGACAACTTTCCGCTCATGTGTTTAAGTCTCGCATGACTTTCCAGTTGTGTGTGAACATTTTAGTAGTGAGTGTGAGAGAAGTAATCCTAAATGATGCCCTGGACAGATCTCAGACATCGAGCGCATGCACACGTGCACACACATTCTGGTTTCCATGCAGGATTAATCCCGCCAGCGCCTGCTCTTTGCTCGTTATCAGCAGCGGCCACGTGGGAAGTCAGGCAGGTCAGAGGTGATTGGTCCCGACCCCCCGTCTCACTGATTAGCTTCAGTTAGTCATGCTCACTCGACTTGATTTCAGTTTCACGTGCCGGGATAGCCATTTTAGAGTGCCTTGTTGTTGCTGTAGAGTGCATCGTTGTTGCCACTGGAGACAAACCACATTTGGCACATTTGTTAACTTTTTATTTTCACGTTGCAGGGACTTCAGTAGTCTTGGCATGATTCTCACGCCCTTCTTTAACCACCTTCTCTTCACCCCGCTCATCTTCCTCATCATCATCATCGTCATTCTCACCATTTTCCATCTGCCTCACCTTCACATGCTCCTCACACTCCTTAGCGGTTTGAACTATATATAAATTATAACTATATATATATATATATATATATATATATATATATATATATATAGTCTAGCGCCGTCTCTCCGTCTTTACTCGGAAGAGCTCGTTTGGGCATGTGATGAATTGCGCTAATTGGCTCATTTGACCACGTGTTGATGACTGCCGGCAAAACACGGTGAGGATGCCGATGACGCTTATCGAGCAGTCCATCGCGGGCGGCGAGCCGATAAGCTCGTTAGCGAGTGACTGAACCCCCCCCCCCCCCCCCCGGCACAGAGACGGCCATCATCAAAGAAAGCGCAACTTGTGTGTGACGAGTCTATTTTTTTTTTCTAATCGCAAAGCTTGCTGGCCATTTTAAGAAACTAATTAGGCCTCAGGAAAGCTCGTTAGCTCTGCTTGTGTCATTAAAGATTTCACCGGAATGAAAAAGAAACATGTAAACTATTCACAAGAAGATTTGATCTGTTTTACAAACACCTTAACGCACCACACTCAGTAGTGCCCACTGGAAGAAAAAATTTTTTTAAAAATTTTGACATGAAATTGGGTGAAGATGTCTAGCGCGACTGGACGCACGAAAAAGTCTCAAGGACCCATGACCAAAAGTGAACAGGAAGTCAGCCATTTTGGTTCAAAGTGGTCATATCGGGCAAATGCACTAAGAGTCAACACTGCAAAAAAATTCAACCCTTCACACCAGTTTCAGCGATTGACGTGAAATTGGGTGAAAATGTCTAGCGCGACTGGACGCACGAAAAAGTCTCAAGGACCCATGACCAAAAGTGAACAGGAAGTCAGCCATTTTGGTTCAAAGTGGTCATATCGGGCAAATGCACTAAGAGTCAACACGCAAAAAAATTCAACCCTTCACACCAGTTTCAGCGATTGACGTGAAATTGGGTGAAGATGTCTAGCGCGACTGGACGCACGAAAAAGTCTCAAGGACCCATGACCAAAAGTGAACAGGAAGTCAGCCATTTTGGTTCAAAGGGGTCATAACGGGCAAATGCACTAAGAGTCAACACTCCAAAAAATTCAACCCTTCACACCAGTTTCAGCGATTGACGTGAAATTGGGTGAAGATGTCTAGCGCGACTGGACGCACGAAAAAGTCTCAAGGACCCATGACCAAAAGTGAACAGGAAGTCAGCCATTTTGGTTCAAAGGGGTCATAACGGGCAAATGCACTAAGAGTCAACACTCCAAAAAATTCAACCCTTCACACCAGTTTCAGCGATTGACGTGAAATTGGGTGAAGATGTCTAGCGCGACTGGACGCACGAAAAAATCTCAAGGACCCATGACCAAAAGTGAACAGGAAGTCAGCCATTTTGGTTCAAAGGGGTCATATCGGGCAAATGCGCTAAGAGTCAACACTGCAAAAAAATTCAATTCTTCACACCAGTTTCAGCGATTGACATGAAATTGGGTGAAGATGTCTAGCGCGACTGGACGCACGAAAAAGTCTCAAGGACCCATGACCAGAATTGAACAGGAAGTCCACCATTTTGGCAAATTCCAAGGCTGGATGTGTTTGTTTATGATCCAGAATCTTTAACATTCTAATTTGATGTCGTTTTTTTGTTTTGTTTTGGCGGTTTCCATATCAACACGTCAGCGGCCATGTTGGCTCCCGGCATGCCTCGGCTCATTGTCTTGCTGCTTGGATCCCTTCCCCGCTGAGGGAGGCGCTCCACTTCACTGAGATAATAGCACAGCGCTGGCTGGAGTGCGCACACGCACACACGCACGCACACACACACACACACACACACACACACACACGCACACACGCACACACGCACACACGCAGACTTATCTGTGCTCTCAGCATCTCCTCCTCCTCCTCCTTAATCCCCTTTGGTATCATCCCATCTGACCTGCAGCAGCTGCACTTCTTCTTTAACTTGCTCTCACCGCGGGAACATTTCTCCACCCCGCCAAAATAATCATCAAATAAAAAAAAAAGGCTTGTCTTCTTCGTCTGGCTTTGCTTCTCCACCTGCTTCTTGTGCTGTGCTACGCCGCTAATCTGCTGCCTCTTTTTGATTTGGATGCTAAAGTTCAGTCCAGTTCAGCCGTCACTCACTGCTTTAGAATAATAATAATAAAAAAAAAAATGAGATCATGGTGGAGCTTTTAAAAAACATGTTTTGGCAATTTCAGTGATTATGAGGGCTTGTGCGGTAGCTTGACTTGTTAATCGATTACTGTAATTGACAACTAATTGATTATTTAATAAACGATCAACTATTACTACTACTAAATCGGATTTCTATTGACTTCCATGAAAGCAGACAAATTATTGTTGTTTTCTTTTTTTAAAGATATTTGCAAACATCCAATTGTACTTTTTTTTTGTGGGGGCGGGGGGTAACAACCATCATATTTTTTGTACTGTCAATTTGTTATTTTTTATTTTTGGGGGAAAAGCAGATCATTGGAAAACTGAGGTTCCACTTTATATTATATTGTATGGGGGGGGTGCAACCGTGGCTTTAAAACTATGGTGAAGGATGTTCAACTTATATTTAATTTTTTTTTTTTGGGGGGGGGGGGTTGTATATATCATGTACCATATGTCTCATGTGCCAGCTTCACAATTACTTAGACATAGATCACATCCACATGCACACACACGCCATCGCCATCTTCGCCGGCAAGATAAACGAGCGCTATCAGAATCTCTCCCCCCCCCCCCCCCCCCCCCCCCCCCCCACAATTCCCCAAACCAGCCTCCCACGCTCTTCTCACTTTCTTTCCCGCCGCCATATGTCAGAATTTCCCTCGCACTGAAAGGGATGCACGTCCTAACAGATGTTTCTCGACATCCCACCAGGAAGTAGACGGAGCCCAACAGGCAACTTCCTGTTTGGATCCATCTGCCAACGCTTTTTTTTTTTTTTTTTTTTGCTACAGACCTCATTACTGTATGATTTTAGTTTGCCTTCTCCACTGCACAGCTGAAGCTTTCTGCAAATCGGCAGGCTGCGAATATTTTTGTGGCCAGGGAGGACCCAAATGTGTTGAAAAACACACACCATTTTTTTGTCAAGTAGTGACGAATCTAAAACATTACTTTTTCCTGTCAAGTAATCAGACTAGTTACTTTTATGATATCACAAAAAAGGATGGGCGAACGGAACGCGACAACAACAAAAGATTCATTTTCTTCAATTCAATGGACATTGGGCTGCTCCTTCTGTAATGCGCTCCATAGCCACTTGGGGGCAGTATAAAACAGACTGACAGACGGATAGATTTGTTTCTACACCGTTTGTTCAAATAGTCGTTTAAAGCGTTATAACATCACAAATATTGATGCTAATTGTTAGCTTGTCTAAGGCATTTTACATTTTAGGTGTTAGCATTAAGCTAGCCATTAAGCTATTACAGTTAATAATACTACGGATGAACTTTCGCAAAAGCAGCGGGCACGCCAGGCATGCCGATTCGCACCCACCTGTGGTTCCGCGTGTCGGCGAGCGCTCGGTTGCTGGGGACGCGTTCGCTCTCCCGCTGGTTGAAGGCGTACAGCGCGTACGGGTCGTCGCCGGGACGCCAGCGCCGGGCGCTCAGGTAGCCGCGCTCGTCGAAGCCATCCAGCATGTCGTCCCACTCGCTGTCCGACATCTGTCCAAACGAGCACACACGCAGGTTAGCGCCGCACAATGACACAATGACGCGCACACACAAAAATCCATTTCTTAAGACGTTCACGTCATTGACGTTCTCGGCTACGGGCGTCCATGCCTGTTTGGACCGAGTTGACAGGGAATGAGTTAATAATAATAATGAAATAAATAAATAAATAATTTGTAAAAAAAATTACACAAGCGCACACACGTGGACTGAATAATCATAAGGATTTGTGAAAAAACATGAAATGGACCTCATGTTGATTTAAGAGGTTTCAGCCCAACGGGAGAGAATTATGCAAAGCATCAATAAGGCAACAGAACAGCACACAATTGTGTCACATTTAAACAAAAACAAATATTTCAGAAAATATGTTTATGTATATATGAATATTTTTTGGGGGGGCGCTTTGTTATAGAATTTTTTTATTTTTTAGAAAAGTCATATTTTTGAGGAGGTAAAACTATTCAGAGGAAAAAAAATTGTTTTTGAATTTTTTGTTTTGTACATTTTTCTTTAAAAAAAAAATTCTTTTAATTTTGAAGTATTTTTTGGGAAACATTTTTTTTAAACCTGTTTTAAGGGGTGGGGGGCTTTTTTTTTAGGTCATTTGTGGAAAAAATAGTTAGGATAATGGTCACAATCTTAACTCTTTGACTGCCAAAACCGTTAAATAACGTTTAGTAAAATCCTATGGAGGGGTGCCAAAGACGTTAAAAGACGTTTTTTTCCCAAAACAGAGGTGAAACTAACCATTTTCTATTGCTGATTACTGAAAAACGGAATTAGGTAGAAACAAACTTTTTTTTCTGATGAAAGATGAGAGTCCAATCTTTCATTTGGTAGTATGTGTGTTTCCATAGTCCAAACACATCATTTTCTGTGGACCTTGAAAGATCAGTCAAAAATGCTTAAATCGGCTGGCACCCACGGCATCCCTTTTCTGAAAACGTCTGGCAGTCAAAGAGTTAAGAAAAGCCCAATTAAAAAAAATACAACAGAACACTTTTTTTCCCCTTAGAAATATTTTTGAAAGGAAAAAAAAAAAAATACTGTATATATATATTTCATTTAACAAAATGCCTACAAATTGTAAACAAAGACATTTCTTTCTAATGCAGATGTGTCAAACTGCTGCAGTGTAGCACCAACCACAGGACTTAATCGATGTCAGATTTGTTTTCTTAGGTATTGGTGGCTGGTATCAGCAGACGCCACGAGTACCCAATACCTTACAAATAAGGCAGATTTCAGGCCAATACGGATACCTGGTATTGGTGCTCGCCCATCCCTGTCCAACAGACACGCACAAACGGCGAGAATGCCTAAGCAAGCGACATGAACGTTGTGCACGGCCCGCTCGTCTCCTCCCACATTTGCTCGGTCGCACACTTGCTGATGCCACACTTTGTCTAAATGGGCCCATTAGGGGGGCTGGGCGTGCGTGTGCGTGCGTGCGTGCGTGCGTGGATGCGTCTAGTCATTCCCCGGGCAGCGGTAACAACCAAGCGTGAAGAACACGAGTACAAGGGAAAAAATGAGCAAAAGAGGAGACGAAGGCAGAGATGAACAAAGCGGCGGGAAATGACAGACGACAAACAGGAAGTGGAAAAGCAGTCGGCCAAATAGGAGAGCAAGTTCGGATTGGCCGACGCTGTGACTGCTTGTCATCTGTCATGTTTGTGCTGAGGCCATCGGGTGATGAATCATCATCATCATCATCATCATCATGTTATGATGAGTCACCCTGGTGACAAAGAATCAAACGGCCGCCACCCGACACGGCTAATTGGCTAAAAGATGGATCACATCGCTGTCGGGTGCAAAACTCACACGTCCAAATATGGTCAAACTGTTGTCACAAATCGATACTATTGGCCTAATATTTTGATGCAATATCAACCAAATGAATGTTTTGTAAAACAAAAAAAGAATGTATTTACTCATTGACTGCCACGGATGTTTCTATTCGTCAACTGATCCCGGCATTTACTGCCGGCGACAAATATATTCGTCAAGTACGTTTTCAACGGAAGAGGCTTGTCTGAAATTCCCGTTTGTGAATCGGTGTAACGACTAACGGATACCTGTAGAGGGCGGCGTTGCATCGCTTCAAATTTGAGATCGGCACAAGTCGAAGATAAATAAAGATTAGGCCAAGTGAATCTCTGCTTGTCACGTCATTTAGGAGGGTGGGAAATGGCCAACAGGAAGGAAGTCGGACAAGTGTCGTGTCAAGAGAGTAGTTTAAAAAAAAAAAAATCAATTAATCAAATCGATTTTTTTTAAAGCCTGATACGGATTGATCAAACCATAAATCCATACTTTAAACAGAGGTGGCAAATCCAGGTCCAGAAAGTAAATACCCTGCCACAATTTGGCTTTAGCCCTTGGTGCTAGCTAGCTAGCTCCCTAGCTAGCTCCCATGCTGCTCATTTACCTGCTAGGATGCTAGCTAGCTAGCTCCCTAGCTAGCTCCCATGCTGCTCATTTACCTGCTAGGATGCTAGCTAGCTAGCTCCCTAGCTAGCTCCCATGCTGCTCGTTTACCTGCTAGGATGCTAGCTAGCTAGCTCCCATGCTGCTCGTTTACCTGCTAGGATGCTAGCTAGCTAGAATGCTGAAAGCTAATAAAAGCTGAACGCATGTGGAATGCTTGTGAAACCTTGTAAAGTAAATCGATAGATCAATTGTGCTTTCAGCGTTGCCACAATTAGTCTGTTGTGCTTGACATATTCATTTGGACCAAAAAAAAACCTCCCTTTTGACACCCTTTGATCAGAAAACGGCGTTTTTGGGTGAAATCTTCGACTGCCGATTAATAAAAACACGCAAAAATCGATTTTGACTTTCTGGTCCTCCAGCAGAGCAGCAACGTTTTTTGTGGCTAGTCCAGCCTTATTGAGTTCAGATGTGGGCAAAACAAACTGGGTCCATCCACAACACACACACACACACGCACGCACGCACACACACACACACACACATGCACAGTCATTGATTAAGACTGTGTTTACGTGTGTGTGTGTGTGCCTGCAGCAGTGATGCTGGTTTGGGTTCGATATTGCTTTCTCTTCCAGCTAATACATCTTTGTCCGAGACCACACTCACACACACACACACACACACACACACACACACACAGGTAAACACGCCGCACGCATTTACACACACATTTTACAACTTAAGCACCGTTGCATTACTATTTAACGAGGAAATAGCAAAGGCGGCCGACGTGCAACATCGTTAGGGATTGATAGCTAGTAGGAGTTCAGAACATTCACCACCATTCTCATCCCCCCCTCCCCCGAGGCGTGCAGAAATAAACAAAGCTTGCACTTTTGTATGTTTACATCTCCTATTAAATCCGTATAATCTTTATTGGCGTCCAGATGTTGCGCAATCTCCTCCCCGACCAATCACGTCGCTCCGGCAGGCTTGCCGTGGATTTGGCCGCTCGCCAGTGGTCGCAAGTTCCCAAACGAGTAGAAATCATTTGTGCGGTACGTAACGTGGAAGCCAAGCCCAAAAATGTTCGAAGGAAAAATGATTTAAAAAAATAACTTGGTTGACATTTTATTTAGCAGCGCCCCCTGCTGTCAAGTGAAAGTGTTGTTATCGGGCTGGCACTGCAAAAGTCACCGCACCCCTGTTTTCTGGGCTAGGTCATGTGATGTTCACAATGTGAGCCTGATGACGTCACTTTCACTTAATGCTATATAAAATGCCAGCTTCTTATTTTTCACAAAAAAATCAACTAGTAGGCCTTAAAATTTTCTGCAGATTTGGAAAGACATGCAGGACACATAGGACCACAATAATATTCCAATTTTGACTGACTAGGCCTACTCATGTTTTACATGGTAGAATAAGACCCAGTGTAAGCGCAACTAAGCCATGTCTGCCATCTAGTGGCGAAAGGTGATATTACAACTTCAACCTAGTCAAGTTGCAATTCGGCACTAGCAGATTTGCAAATTTGTGGACTTTTAAAATTCGTTTTTTTAATTGAAAAAAAATAATAATAAATAAAAAAAATGTGTTTGTATAACACCCCCCCCCACCAACACCACCTCCCCCCAAGTTTTTGGAAATAATTTTTTATGGCGTGGGGGACAAAAAAAAAAAGAGTATATTTTTGGAAAAGCAATTATATTATATTTATATATATATTATTATATATTTTTTTTATTATATATAGATAAATAACAATAATAGTTATTATTATTATAAAATGATATACAAAAACATATTATTTTTCTTGGAAAACTTTTTTTTTTCTTTCTTTTTTTTTATGAATCAAGAGGTCACTCGGAGTGTGGTCACATCCGTCCGACGGGCCTCCAGTGAGTTATTTGATCCTTTTTGTTGTTATCCGTTCAAACTCCGTACAAGAAGGCCAAGCTTGAAGCTCACAAGTGCGGAACCGAAATGCATGTCGCTATTCGCACGGGAATCCAGGACAGGAAGTCGCAGTTGTCTTCCGAGCGAGGGCAGGCAGCAAACCGAGACGGCGGCGAGCGGCCTCTTGTCGCCTGTCACTTTTTTTCCCCCTCACGTTCTCCAATTGCTCGCTGTCGTCGTCGTCGTCGTCTTGTTCCGATTCCTACCAGCTCGCCCTCCCTCCCTCCCTTTGCATCCCCTTCACTCCTCCTTCCCGCTTCTTTTCTTTTCTTCATTCTTTCTTTCTCTCTCTCACTCCCTTGTAATCTTGATCCCGATTTTCTGTCTTGTCTTTTCATCCTGCGCTCGCCGTAAACGTGATGGATGGCTCAATCCGGCATCGCGTGCGACACTTGTCGTGCCAGCACACGTACGCACACACACACGCTCACGCAAACTCTCTCACGCACACACCCTCAATTCAACTTTATTTATAAAGCACTTTAGAAACAACTGCAGCAGTACAAAAAAAATAAAAAATAAAATAGTGCTGTAAGTCTAAAATCGCTCTCACACATGCCAAAATGATTTCCAAGATGCTTTGTGCCACCAATTGGCAAAATATGTGTGAAAAGAGGACAACTGGTGTCGTTCATCTTGTACATACAACGGTGGCGTGACACGAGTGCGAGTGAAGACATCATAACTCAACGGTGAACTTGAAACCAAATTAAACTTGGCAGAGTAGATTATAGATCAAATATCGGACTGGTCGCTGACCTATCACTGCGTCCATATTGATAAACACTCATTCCAACTCCACGCTATGTTACAAGGAACTAATGTAAACGCATTAGGGTTAGGGTTTCAAACTAGTTTTTCAAATTAGGTTTGGGGTTTCAAACTGGGGTTTCAAATTAGGGTTGGGGTTTCAAACTACCTAGTTTGAAACCCCAACCCTAAAGTAAAAGCCTAGTTTGAAACCCTAATCCTATTTGGAAACCCTAATATAAAACCCTAGTTTGAAAACCCAACCCTAATTTGAAACCCTAGTTTGAAACCCTAACCCTAATGTAAAATCCTAATTTGAAACCCTAACCCTAATGTAAAACCGTAGTTTGAAACACCAACCCTAATTTGAAAAACTAGTTTGAAACCCTAACGGTAATGTCAAACCCTAGTTTGAAACCCCAACCCTAATTTGAAACCCTAATTTGAAACCCTAGTTTGAAACTCTAACCCTAATGTAAAACCCTAGTTTGAAACCCCAACCCTAATGTAAAACCCTAGTTTGAAACCCTAATCCTATTTGGAAACCCTAATATAAAACCCTAGTTTGAAACCCCAACCCTAATTTGAAAACTAGTTTGAAACCCTAACGGTAATGTAAAACCCTAGTTTGAAACCCCAACCCTAATTTGAAACCCTAGTTTGAAACTCTAACCCTAATGTAAAACCCCAGTTTGAAACCCCAACCCTAATTTGAAAAACTAGTTTGAAACCCTAACGGTAATGTAAAACCCCAGTTTGAAACCCCAACCCTAATTTGAAAAACTAGTTTGAAACCCTAACGGTAATGTAAAACCCTAGTTTGAAACCCCAACCCTAGTTTGAAACCCCAACCCTAATTTGAAACCCTAGTTTGAAACTCTAACTCTAATGTAAAACCCCAGTTTGAAACCCCAACCCTAATTTGAAAAACTAGTTTGAAACCCTAACGGTAATGTAAAACCCTAGTTTGAAACCCTAACCCTAAAGTAAAACCCTAGTTTGAAACCCCAACCCTAGTATGAAAAACTAGTTTGAAACCCTAACGGTAATGTAAAACCCTAGTTTGAAACCCCAACCCTAGTTTGAAACCCCAACCCTAATTTGAAACCCTAGTTTGAAACTCTAACTCTAATGTAAAACCCCAGTTTGAAACCCCAACCCTAATTTGAAAAACTAGTTTGAAACCCTAACGGTAATGTAAAACCCTAGTTTGAAACCCTAACCCTAAAGTAAAACCCTAGTTTGAAACCCCAACCCTAGTATGAAAAACTAGTTTGAAACCCTAACGGTAATGTAAAACCCTAGTTTGAAACCCCAACCCTAGTTTGAAACCCCAACCCTAATTTGAAACCCTAGTTTGAAACTCTAACTCTAATGTAAAACCCCAGTTTGAAACCCCAACCCTAATTTGAAAAACTAGTTTGAAACCCTAACGGTAATGTAAAACCCTAGTTTGAAACCCTAACCCTAAAGTAAAACCCTAGTTTGAAACCCTAACCCTAATGTAAAACCCTAGTTTGAAACCCTAACCCTAAAGTAAAACCCTAGTTTGAAACCCTAACCCTAGTATGAAACCCCAACCCTAATTTGAAACCCTAATTTGAAACCCTAATTTGAAACCCTAGTTTGAAACTCTAACCCTAATTTGAAACCCTAACCCTAATGTAAAACCCTAGGGTTTCAAACTAGGGTTTTACATTAGGGTTAGGGTTTCAAACTAGTTTTTCAAATTAGGGTTGGGGTTTCAAACTAGGGTTTCAAACTAGGGTTCGGGTTTCAAACTAGGGTTTTACTTTAGGGTTATGTTTTTAAAATGAGAAATGCTCAACAAAAGATAGTTTCGTGTCCGCTATATGAGCTGGAATTATGCTTTTTTTTTTTCCCTATTTCTTTTTCTTGCTTATTATTGTGATTGCGGCTTCCAGCTGCTGCGAAGCTCATTTCCCTCGCAGGCGCCGGCTGAATAGCTCACATTGAGGAACAATGGCTGCAACCCGCATGGCACAAACCGACCACAACATTAATAATCTCTGACATGCGTGCGTGTGCACGCGTGTGCGGATGTTGTGTTACGGCAGAAAAGACTGAAAGTAGCAGAGGGAACGCAGGAAGTGGACAGCAGCGTCCCAGCCAATCAGGGGCCGACCTGGTGGCCATGTGACGTCGCAGGCCTCCACCAAGGCTCAAATGTTATCGCGTCAAAACTAATTAATCAATCATCATGTGGATTGATTATCTGATATCACAAGCGTCACAACATATGCAATGGGATTTTATGTTTACATTGGCGCTTAGTGAGCAACCTGAATCAGATCTGGATCTGTGTTGTTTTTGATGACAAACAGTCCTAAAATGGCTGCCGATTTTTCCCAACATGACTAACTATTCATGTCATTTCAATTCCCGATATCCTTCTTGTGCATCGTGAACAACGTGGGATCTAACATTGACCCCTGTGGCACTCCAACAGTTGTATTGCAACATGTCGATGTGTCGTCCCCCCTCACTCGCCAAAGCTTTTTTCGAAATAGACAACGATTGAAATGATGTAAGGAAACGGACTCGGATGGATCTGTTCACAGGCTGGCCGAGCGTTTGAGAAGCAAAGTGTCAAATCTCCGCGGTGAACTCGTTATCGGGCTTGAAAGTGTCAGCGTCGGTGCCAGCACGCGCGTTTCGTCAGCACGCTTGTCGCCGAGGTTGTTTTGAAGGCGCTTTGGATTGCAAGCCAGCGCTAGCGCTTGCATCACTCGCCTCGCAAACGTTAACGCGATCAGCATGGTCAACTTCCAGCTGAGAGCAAATCGTTTTTTGCTGTTGACGTCACTCGTGCTGAGTTTTAGGTTTGGAGATTAACGTTATTTTGCAAACATATTTAAACGTTAAGTTAAATCATCTGTTTTATTTCAAGCTGACAGTTTAGTGCACACGATATTTTAGTTGAGAGAACAACTAGTTCAAACTATTTTTGTTTCAAGCAGAAATAACATTTTATCTTCTAGCTAGCAGGTGCTTGACTTAATAAGTGTAACGCACTATAATTTTTTGAGACATACTGTAGCTAAACAAAAATATAAAGCAAAAATGTAAAAAACATATTGGCAGCGGTATCCTTACTTAAGATGTCAAAAGTTTGCTAGTTTTGTTTTTGCCACATCTAAATCCTGATTCTTTATTAAATTTTTTACTACTACTATTACTTCATACATCAGAGCTAGACAGACAAAAGACCGACTTAGCCAAAAGTCCAAGTTGTGACAGTCAGCTGTCAGATTTTGCCACAGGTGTCCCACGCGACAGCGGCACCCAACAGGCGCATGCGCAATCAGGCGCAAACAATCAAATTGGCGGGAAAACTGTCCCACAAGTGCGCGTGACACAGGTGCGTGCGTGCCTCGTGAGCTGTCGGTGTGTCTCACCTGCTTGCTTTGCCCCCCTGCCGCTCCATCCCCGACACCGGCACCGGCACCGGCACCGGCTCCGACACCGGCACCGGCAACCTGCACGCCGAGCTCGGGCAGCCTCCTGCGGCTGAGCACCAGAAGATAGACGAGCGCCCCGAGCCACACCAGCACCGCTACGGCCACCGACGCGCGCCGACACGCGCGCTTCATTCCCGGGCGCAGAAGAAGAAGCGGCGGTGGTCGCCCCCCGGAAGCCGAGCCGAGTCCGTCCGACGACGCCGGCGCCACCGCGCGCTCATCCTGCCCACGGCTCCCCACGCGCCGGCAGAGGAAACGGGGAAGCGAGCGCTCGCCACTTGGTGCTGCTTCCTCAACTCTGGCGGGCGAGCGACGCGAGTGATTCCATTCCACTCACTGCCCGCGTGCGAGTGCGAGTGCGAGCGTGCGAGCGTGCGCGCGCGCGTTTGCGTGATTCGGTACGTGACAGCGTCACCTGCCGGCCAAACTCAATAAAGTACAATACGAAAAGTATTTCAACTTTTCTCGTTTCTAAAAAGCGAAGTGCATTCAGATTTAATAAAGATTATTTTGTTAATGGGCAAATATCATATTCATTGTGCTAAGGGAACTGAAGAACTGTAAATGGAATGAAAAGTCAGTAGCTACACTGAACGCAATCTTGATTAGGTACTTGGACAAATAACTTAATTATGCCCCATTATTTGTGGAAACACCCGCTTATTGACAGTATTTTTTCACAACCCTCTGTTTAGTCACTTTTTTTTTTTTTTTTTTTTAAACCTAGGTTATTTGTATGTTTCACTGTTTTTTGTGTTTTTATCGAATTGGTAAAATGATAATGCAATATTTTACAAACACATTTGGATTTGATTAAATCTACAAAAGACTTGGCGGGTCTGTTTTAAAGTTCCTCAGCTCTAAATTTAAGGTAAATTAAAAAAAAAAAAAGTAGGTAATAGTTTTGAGTCACGGTTGTTATACTGCAACTTCATTTGTATTTTTTCTTTGATCGCGGAAGGCGTTCCTCTGCTGCCATCTAGCGTTCTCCAAAGGAATGACATAGCTCCAGTTTGTGCAGGGACGTTTGGACTTGGAAACTGTTCTTAAATGCACCACCAGAATATTAATCAAGAAATGTGCCAATGAGTCCAAACCACAAATAAACGAATGGTAAACTTCATAACATGGGATAATTTGAAAATATTGCAAAGGAGACATACCATAGAAATGGACTTGTGCTGGATGTCGCCAAAAATAAAACAACCAAGTCAATCTTTTGTCTTCCCGCGTCTGAATTTCGCTTACTTGCGATGTACCAGTGGGACATAGTGAGATTAGATCTTTGGTAACTTTTTAAAATGACTGCTTCCTTGAAAGAAAGTACAGCACACCACATCGTTTCATCCAGTTTATTTCCTCATCAGAAAACGCAACACAATAAAATTAAAAAGGAGAAAATAGGATAGATTATTTCTTAATACGTTGAAACTACGCCACTCTATGCTAGGGTGTAAGTAACTCAAACCGATATATGGTTAAATAATTATTTGCTTTAAAAAGGTACAGAAAGATATTTTCTTGTTCTTCCATTTCTCATCGGCACTCCAAAAAAAAAAAGAAGAAAAAAAAAGATCCCAACAACAAAAAATCTGCAACGTTTTTCTCTTCTCCCTTTAGCGCTGCAGCGAACGGCCGCGGAGGAGGAAGCGCTTCCAAAGGACGACGAGGACCAACTGGCCAGTTCCGCCGCTTTCCCATCAGGCGGCGGAAATGCATCCCTTGTGCAAACGCGGTAGCATCCTGTCCAAAGCGCGTCGCCGATTAAGAGCGAGGACACCACAAAGTCTTTTTTTGGGGGAGGGGGGGGAAATGGGCGCGTTTGTGTTGCGTTCAAGTCACAAGCTCGTTTCTGTGATTTGGGCCGTCCTCTTTGATGAGACATTTTGTCCGATTGTAACCAAATGTTAATGACGTCTACTCAATGGACAGATGACGTGAAATCTTGAATATTTCCAATGTTTGCTGTTACATTTGTGGCTCGCTGTTAAACACCAACAAGCTAGCTTCCTGTTTCAATTAGCATCATGAAGTTTTGGCTCACAAAGCCAAAAGGAAGTCCGCCATTATAAGGGGCAATTGTGTGCTCAATTTAGCCTTCCCCGGGGATTATTATTATTTTTTTTGTAAACGCAGCCCTGAAGTCCGTTTTAATTGGCAACATGAAATTTGGCAGACCGTCAAAGAAAAAACAAAAACGCCCCAAGACACAAAAAGAGGCCATTTTAGGGCCAATAATTGTCACGTGCGTCGTCCTCGTATCAGGATCACAATTTTGTCATTTTTGGAAAGAAAACAAAAAGGTTGGTCACTGAAGTCGTACGCTTGCTCAGCGGAACGACGTACAATGCCTTGATGCATTTAGATGCTAGCATTAGCGTTAGCCCGTCAATTTGAGGAAAAAAACACACCCATCCATGAACTGTAGCCACGAAATACCCACAAAAATAATAATTAAATAAGTTAACAGAAGCCCTGGAGGAGGTCACGTGATTACTCGATTACTTTTGGTGAACAATCAAAAACTTTTGTGCGAGGAAAAACTAGTGATGTAAACTTCTTTTCTTCTCATAAATATGTTGCTGTCCCAAATTGCTGTGGCCATTTTAAGTGTCTCCCTAATCAAGCTCAGATGTTTTAGTAGGATTTCCTGGCTTTTTTTTCTCTTTCTTCTTCCTAGAAGTCGTTTTGTGGTTTTGCGGCGACAATGAGTGCTATTTTGAAGTATCCATTAAGTATTCATTCCTCGTTTAAGGCCCCACAGTTCCTGCGGTAGAAAAACAACATCAAATCATGCTGCCACCAGCACACAACATTTCCTTTAGAAGGAGCTAAGTACCGAGCATCGTGGGGGAGGAAGAGGAGGCGTACACGCATTCACTCACAACACAGATGGGGATGTGTTCGCCTCGAGTCCATGTGAGTCCAAGTCCAGCTCAAAAATGCCGCTCACCAAAGAACAAGTGAAGAGGAGGAGGAGGAGGAGGGAGGAAGGTGGGTTCGACCTGAGAGAGAAGACGGCGAAAGTTCTGCGCAACTTCCTGTTGGTTGGGGAATCTCGTGCGAGTGGAAGAGAGACCAATGGGGGAGGAGGGGTTAAGGCTGCGTGAGTGTGAGCGGCGTCTGGGTCCAAAGTGGCTCCTCCTCCTCCTCCTCCTCGCCACGCCTCCGCGTTCCTCGCCGCGCGTGCAGCCATCAGGAGCACTCCTCGCCGATGCGCTGGCACGAGCGGCCCACCTTGCGGTCCAGCTTGACCATCTTGAGGACGGCCTCCTCGCGCCCGCGCCCAAGATGGTCGAAGAGGCAGTCGTGCTGCTCGGGGAGCCGGTGCAGCATGCAGAACACGTAGCCTGGAACGCAACAAAAGGCTCAGTAACTTCGGTGCCGACGTCACATCAGCGGTCAAAGTGAGTGGAAAGTGGTAAAGGTCGACTTTAAAAAAAAATAGGTCAACTACAATTTTCTGTCTCGAAGCTCCGACGGAACCACGCTTGGGTTGTCCATGTTTTAAATACGTCCTTTTTTTTTTTGCAGACGCACACAGTACTGGATGGCGGCTGTGATCTAATTTTTATTTTTTCTGTTAGTGCACCATCTAGTGGACGAATGGCAGACATGCTTAAAAACAGCTTCCATAGTACTTAGTGTATTTTTTATTAAAGACAATACAGCATATTGAGCTTCCCCAAAACACAGGAAAGGACGTTCTGAACGTCATTAAACACACTTTGGCTGTTATAACCTCTCACTCGGTTTTAGGTGTTCATCACTTAACCAGTAGAGGGCAGTCATGCACTAAACATGGCCAGAAGAAGACAGGAACAGGAAGTGATTGATCTCATGTAGCTAACAGCTAGCTCCACCCTTGTTTAGTCGTTGAATAATGTGATAGTAACGTCTTTAAGTGACTTTTAAGACACTATTACATGTGTAATGTAGATACAACGATGTGTGTGTGTGTACTAAATGTTAGTGTTTGATTACCTCAAGTGTTTTTCACAAGCGCTCTAATGCTAATCGCAATTGCTAACCGTTAAGCACAGGCTAATTTTGTTGCTGTTAATACATATGGATAGAAGATAATAAATTATGAGTACATATATCCACTCAATCAATCAAACTTACGTCCAACCTTAGTGGATTAAAAAATAAATATATACTGTATATTATTTGATGCAATAATCAATAGAATTTAAAAAATATTTGATAGTGACAGCACTAGGAGATACTCAACTTCATGAGGCCCAAGAATTGAACCCTGTGGAACACCATACAAGGGTGGGGGAGAGCAGCTCAGAGCAACCAAGGCTAACATCAAAAGTTCTGTTAGCCAAATCAGCTCGAAACCACTCAAGAGCACTACCGCTAATGGCCACCGGGTGCTGCAAGCGAGCTGACAGAATACCATGGTCCACCGTATACAGTACAATAGCAGATACGGTACTTGATACTAGTAGATACCGTATATTATTTTATTTAGTAGACCCATAAAAATAAAATAAAAAGTCTCAAGAAGCCATGCCTGATAAGACACAGGAAGTCCGCCATTTTGGTTTAAAGCAGCCATTTCGGCTTGGGCTATTCCTAAGTGTCCTTTGATTTTCAAGTCACACTTGGCAACATGAAATTTGGTAGACTTGTCTGTCAAAATAGACCCAGAAAAAGCTTCAAGGAGCCACGGCCGAAAAAAAGGCACCCGTTGCGTACCTTTGACAAATGACAGCGACATCATTTGGGCAAAATGCGACGCGTGTACTGACCACAACGACAGGAGCCGAGTTCCTGCTGCACCAGCTCCAGTTTGCTTTGGCAGCTGTAGCAGCGCCGGCGGTTCTTCTGCTTGGGCGTGCCGCCCGCTTCATCCTCCTCCTCCTCCTCCTCGCCGCCGCCGACTTCTTCTTCTTCTTCTTCTTTTTTTGCCTCGGCCCGCGGCCGCTTCTCCGGCGTGACCTCGCTCTCCGGAGCGGAGGCTGTGAACGTGGCGGGAGAGAAGAAAGGAGGAGTCAAGTGCGGATTTGCCGGGTAGGGGCTCAGCAGATTGGAGGTGGAGAGCGTACCCGACTCTCGAGGACGTTTTGTGGGCGTGCGCATCGTACCCTGCGCCATCACCGTCGATGACACACCTGAAAAAAAAAAGACACGTTTATGTATTTTATGCACATGATGCGTCGATGCAGTTTTTCTGGTGTGCTTGCTTGCCTATAGAGGACAAAAACTGCCAAAATTCAAAATGAATAAAAGTGAAAATAAAAACGGATATAAAAAATTGAATTCAAAAATTAAATATAAATGGAAATAAAAACAATATATATATAACCATAAATAAATAAAATAAATACAAAAATAAATGTGGAAATATATAAACAGAATTTAATAAATAAAAACGCTCTGCTCTCACATTTATTTACTGCCGACGCTCTGTCAGGACGACAGCGTCAGCGGAACCCAACACCAAGACAAACCCTCATTTGAATAACATTTTGTCAGAGCGTCTGCAGCATGAAATAAATAAATGTGAGCGCAGAGCCTTATGTATTGATTCATATTTAATTCCATTTATATATTTATTTTTGTATTTATTTCCGCATTTATTTTTATAAAAAAAAAATTCAATCTTGTTTTTTATTTATTTATGGATGTATATATATATTGTTTTTATTTCCATTTATATTTATTTTTTTGTATAAAATTTTTGAATTATATTTTTAATATCCATTATTTATTTTCACTTTTATTCATTTATTTATTTTAAATGTTGGCAGTTTTGCTCCTCCACACTTACCCTCCCTGGAAGCGGCGAACAACGGCGAGGGTTCCTCGGCAGCCGGCGGCTCCGTGGTAGTGGGCGCGGACAAAGATGGCAACGTTGACGAGGATATAGATGGACTCTTGTTGGCGGGGGCGGCGCTGGCGGTGCCGTTGGTGACGGCGGCGGCGGTCGTCTCACTGCTGCTGCTACTAGTGAAGACGGTCGACTGGCTGTCCTCGCCCGGCTGCTTCTTCTGGATGTCTGCAGTGCGGACGGGAGGAAGACAAAAAAGTGTGATTTTTTTTCACTCATTAAAAGTGAGCAATATTCAAGATATCGAAAGTTTGAAACATTTCCAACTACTATTTCTCTTCAAATATGTTCTTTAGCACAGTGCGCAAGTGGTTAGCAGAGCCGCCTCACAGTTACAGTCCTGCTCACTGTTATTGGCACCCCTTCATTTTTTGCATTATCTCTACAATATCTTTGGAAATAAATGGAAATGTAGCAAATTTATATCATCACAACCTTTTAATTGGATGTCCAAAGTATGTAAAGTGGTAGGACATGTCCCCCTAGAATGTCTTGATAATTCTGATTTCACGATTCCTGTCCAGTACCAGATGTAGCAAAGCAGCCCCACAGAATGATGGCTCCTCCCCCATGCTTAACTGTAGGGAGGGTGATCTTAATGATGGTGAGCAGGACTGTTTTGAGATTCTCGGCTCAAGTCTCACAACGGGATTGATCGAACGTGACCTTTTTTTGAAGCTCCTCAAAAGGTGTTCCTAATATTATGGCAAGTGTATAAAGAGGTTGAATGAGCTTACCAGCAAAACACTTGGAACACAGATTCATGGTCTTACTGGACCTGCACACACACACACAAAAACAATCATTGTTATCATCGGTATGCGTCAATATTGACAAGTTTCATTTGAGTGTGTATTTGTTTTCCCTGACACCAGTTTCAACAATTGATGTGAAAATGGACATAATTGGACGTACTAAAATGTCTTAAGGACAAATGCCTGCCATGGAACAGGAAGTCGGCCATTTTGGTTTGAAGCAGCCATTTAGGGTGAATTCCAGCTATTAAAAAAAAAAAAAAACGTACTTCTACTAACATGACTAGCGATGGAATGCTGAAAATGCAGAAATAAACTCACTATAATGACACCTTTTTTTTTTTAAAGTCATGAAAACACGCTAAGCAGCTATTACAGGTAATTTGGTTATTTTCAAGATTTCTATAAAAGGTCATGTGTAAATTTAGCCCATGGGGAAGCTCCCTTGTGGTTGCAGTTGACACCTTGCGATCACGTGTGTCACCTGACGTTGACGACAGGTGTGCTGTCGGTTCAACTGACATACATCGCAGATCAAAGGCAGCGGGACAACTGTCTTTCTTTCTCTCCCTCTCTTATTCTTCAGTCCTATAAAAAGATCAAGGAACATCATATGGACTCCAAAAAGCAATGAATTCAACTGAGGGTCCTCCCAGCAGCCGCTTGGGGGCACACTTGCACAATTTCCACCTAGATGAATTGCTATGATATGCTGCCATGTATTTACACGATTTACAGTATTTTTATTGTTATTATAAAGCTGGATGGTTGACAACATCTGGTCATTTGAATGATTCATAAAAGCGGAAGAAAGGCTCAAATGCTGCTTGATGACGTATGCAGGCTGTGAATCATGTCCGGTATGCAACATACTGTTACCGTACATCCACTTTGACGTGACACAAAAAAACACAAAAGCAGCCAAATGACGGGAAATGAAGATATTTAGAACCTTGACATAAAGTCAAGTGAGCAATTTCCATCCCAAATCTAAAAGGAGAAGTTGTCGTTGTGAGAGCAGCAACAGGGCTGCCTTTAAAAGGAACCTGCTGCTGCCAATAAATCATCTCCTGCGTGGGCACGTCACCTAGCAAATGTCTTCAAACGCCACCCCAAAAAAAAAAAAAGCCGTCCGGCGGCCAACCGGGCCCAAAAGTTGCTAAACGGCTGACATTGGACCGCTTTTCAGCAAGCAGGCAGGGAGACAGTCAGGCAGGAGGTTTATTTATTAGCCAAGTTCCCAACCCCCCACCCTCGGCCTGTTCAACCGAACAACAACAATGGGCGACTTGAGTCCGTTGGAAGGATTTCATCGTCTCATTGCGAGGCGGCCGAATGGGCAGAACTTACCCCCAAAAGCCACACGGACACCGGGGAGGGAGGCCGGGCGGCTTGCTTCTCTCGCTGGTGTCGCCCATGGCGGCCGGCCGCAGGAGGCTACGCGAGGCCGGGGATGAGTCTGGGGCCTGCTCGCTCGCTGGAGCCTACCCCCCAAAAAAATTAAAGGGGAAAAAAACGAAAACGCGACGCGGACGAGAACAAAACGTCCTCGCCCGGTTGAACAATCCTTTTGGGGGGAAATGTGAGCCGTAAAAATGTGGGTCTCGCTTTGAATCGCCAAAATGACTCCGTTTGAAGAGCAATAATTGAAAGGCACTCAGTGCAATCAGCTGGACGTGTGGACGTTCGAAACGGCCAGCAAACCGGGGAAGGGGTAATCCGTGTTCAAACTCAATCCGTCGAAAAACTCGACAGCCTTTCCGTCGAGTGACAAAAAAAAAAAAGCGATTTAAAGAGACGTTGAAGTCGTGGGAGGGCGTTTGCCGAGAAGAGATAAATAGACTCGGCGAGGCCGGCCCAAGCCGTCGGGGACAACCCCTCCCGTTTAATGGTGTGAACCGAACTGGGCCGGAAACGCGTCCAGCAAGACCAAAAATGACAACACGAACAAGACCACCTACAAATGAGCCAATGTCAGGAAATAATGCGACATTTGTTGCCATGGTCGACTAAAAATGTCATTCAAGGTGCTCTTCTACGGCTGCTAGTTTAGTTTGATCATTCAAACCGATAGGATCCTAAACTTTGTCAAAGTGACACAAGTGCATATCCGTTTAATGTTTAATAATTCTACTAAATAATCAAATTGATACTGGGCGAAGATGGGCCTTCTTTAGCAATTGATCCCACATTAAAATCGTAAGTATGACTAACATTAGTGACAATACATTTTATTTGACACTCAGGAGGATACAAACAAAACAAAACCATCTTTAATTTATGCTTTGGACAGCAGCCGAGCAGGAAAGCAAACATCAAACAAGCACATTTCCATCAGACCGATACAGTAGAAGAAAGGCCTTCCTTTACCCATCAAAAAAAAAAAACAAAAAAAAAACAAGAACAGTGAGATTTCGCCAAAACCCTCAGGATGGCGCTATTGATCAAAATCTCGGGTTCCTAATAAATAGGCAAGTGAGATTCAGAATTGAGATTAATCCGCAACTAATTGATTACCGAATAATTGGACAACTATTTTGATAATCAATTTCAGCTTCTCCACAGTAAATACTCTGCGATTTCTCCACGAAACCAGACATGCTGCATCAAAACAAAATGTGCAAACATTCACTTTTACTTTGGAAACTATGGATTAACATTCTTGCAGATTTTCTGACTGAGGTTATGGACCAAAGCAGTAACCGAATCAAAATCGGTTTGTTTGTGCATTTTCGGCATTGGCAATTTGAAATCATATCCTGAAAACCTTTTTTTTTTTTGTTTTAAATATAATTAATCAAAACAAATTCTTATTAAAATGGTTAGTTGCGGTCCAGAACAAAAGATAGACAATATTTACATGTGCTAATAAAACAAAATAAACAACTCCAGAGTGTAACAACGAATGGCAACACACGCACGCACGCACGCACACACACACACACACACACAAACACACTAGTAGCTCCAGTACTTTGTCAGTCAAAAGACCCCAGATGCAAGCTTTACTTCCGCAACTTGAGTCTAGTAAAGTGCCAATAGCAGCTGCTCGTGTCATGTCAAGTTTTAGTTATCTTTGCGCAAAGGATTTGGTCTCAGCCCCTCAGCGCCAACTGCCATCAGCTTATTGCTTTCCTCGTCAGCAGGTGTGTGATTTTTGTCAATGGAGACCTCAGTCCCTCTCGTGGTACTGGGGTGCACACAATTAGTCACCGAACACTTAAGTGGGAGCTGGTCGAGTACGCAAATGCATCATCGTGGGATTAAGTGTCATTTGCATACAAACGCGTTGCAAAAATAGCCGCCTGTTTTCTTAAAAATAGATCACATTTGTTAGGAAGTCGGAGCCGAAGCCGGAGTCTACGAAGTCACAAAAAACGTATCAAACGAGTCAGGAAGACGGTAGGCTCGAAAAGGCGAGTGGAGGCGACGACAGAGCAGCACGGGTTATGACGGAGAGACGGCGGCGGCGGCTGTGCAAAAAAACATCAGTCCTCCCAATGGTCTCCTGCGGCGTTAGCGGTGATTGGCCTGCGAGGACGCGGAAGACGGGTTGGAGGGCAGCAGGCTGTGGGTGCGTGACGGCCGCTGAGGTCGGGGCGGCTGCGAGGAGGGAGCGGCCGAATCCGAGGTGTCCGAACCCGGGCTGCCTTCCTTCACATCCGTATCTGACTGGGCTGGACACTCAAAATGGACGCAGTGGAAGACCTGCAGGTGGGGACGATCACGTCATTCACCTTCATCCGCCTTTTAGTATGGAGGACCAAAACTACCAACATTTTAAATGGCAAAAAATTTAAATGAATGAATGAATAAATAAATAGATAAATAAAACTATATATATATATATATATATATATATATATATATATATATATATATATATAATTAGAATTAAATCTCAATCAATAAATAAAAACGCTTTGCTCTCACATTTATTTATTTTATGCTGCAAACACTCTGTTAGGTTGAATTGTTATTCAAATGAAGGGGCGGTCCTAAGTCTGTCTTGGGTTGGGCTCAGCCGTTGCAAACTGCCTAGAGTGAGCGGGTCGGCGAACAAGGAAGTCTCGCCGACTTTCAACCCAAGACACGCTTAGGACCGCCCCCTCATTTGAATAACATTTCGTCCTGACAGAGCATGTCCAGTATGAAATAAATAAATGTGAAAACAGAGTGTTTTTAGTTATTGATTGATATTTAAATCTATTTATACATTTATTTAGTATTTATTTAGGAAAAAAATTAAATCTTGTTTTTTACTTATTTTATTTCTTTTTACTTTTATTTATTTATGTATATTCTATTGTTTTTATTTTCATTTATATTTATTTGGGGGATTTGATTTTTTAATTCTATTTTATATCCGTTTCTATTTTTGCTTTTATTTATTTATTTATTTATTTCAAATTGTATTTACTTATTCATTCATTTAGTTCCAATTTGGGCAGTTTTGGGCTTCCATATTTTAAAGCCGTTCTCACTCAAAGTCATGCCTGAGGCGGCGGTTCGCTCACCTCATTGGCGGTGTTGTGCGTGCCCACGATGCGGATGAAGGAGGCCGGCTGCTTGTCGAACTTGAGGCTCTGCCAGGACCTGGCGGCACAAGGTCACGTCGACACCGTTAGGACACAAAAGCCAGCAAACGCGAAGCCGTCCGAGCCTCCGATGGCCTCACCGACACGTCACTCGGGTGCGGTCCACCACTTTGGTCCACTGCTGCTGATTGGTGGACACCTCGATGTAGTAACTGTACGAGCGCTCGTCGCAGTCCCACAGCAGGAGCCTGCCACGGAAGGAGCAAGATTTTTCAGAGTTATTCTTCAAAAAAAAAATGCCACTACTTGTTATTAAATGGTTTGCTTTTTCTTTTTTGGGTTGCATTTTTAGATATTCAATGCTGAATTCTCTTTTGTCTTATGTGTCAGTTTTATAGTAAACTTGAATTTACTATGAGTGAGAAGCAGGTTTTGTCTGCAATTTGAAGAGATGATGGTGGATTTTCACCTATTTTGCCGGTCGTTCTGGAACCCACGCGTTATCTGTAACCAGTAAGCTCGATCACCTTAAGGAGCCGATGCAGTAGGGCTGAGCCAGCTGGATGACGATGGCGCCCGAACCCAGCTGGTGGCAGGTGTAGCCCGAGTCCCAGTCGTAGTTGCGCGTGTCGCCGTTGAGCAAGGCGTTCCGGCTGCGACTCACGCCCTCGATCACGCTGCCGCACGACGCCACCGTGGCCACGTTCTCGGTGGGGACTGCGTGCGTCGCACACGGGACGTCAGATAGGAAGACGAGAGCGAGCGAGCGAGCACGTGAACCCGCAACTCACCCAGCAGTCCTTGCTCCAGCGTGAAGGTGCGGTTGGTGAACATGCACTCAAAGGCCACCAGGTGGAAGACCTTGTTGACCGTGTTGTGTGTTCCTACGATGCGAACGTACCTGTAAAACAAAAATGTTGGTTCATCGTGGTTACAAGAGCAGAAACGAGTACGACAGAAAACGGGCTTGCCTGCACACTCTGGGCGTGAAGAAGAGATTCTGCCAGGAACGGCACAAATACTTGGAATGGTCCACCACGCGAACCCAGTCCAGCTCATCCATGGAAACCTCGATGTAGTAAGAATACGAGCTGCCGGCAAAACAAGACAACTTGGATCAGGTGGCACAAATGACGAAACCTACTAGAACCTACCGGCTGTCTCTGTCCCACAGCAGCAGCCGCACGTGGTTGATGATGGACGGCTGGCCCAGTTTGACCTGGATGCCGGCCCGCCCGTCCTCCTCGATGGGGTGCCTGGAGAAACCGTGGTCCAAGTCGTAGTTCTGAGTGTCCCCGTCCAGCAGCGCCGACTTCAGCTCGCCTTTTGTCACCTGAGCGCCGTGCTTCATGGTGGCGATGTTCTCCTCCGGAACTGGAAGACGACAACGGAGACTTCAGTTGTCGTCGAATGACAAACACCCGACATTGATCATTTGGAGTAAAAAATACAAACAACTCGGGCTCGACCGATATAGATTTTTTGAGGCCGATGCTGATACCGATTTATGGCAGAAAGAAATATGATTATTTGATTGCGATTGAAATCATGATTAAAACAATTTGTGATTTCAAAACTTAGACGGACACACGCTCTCAAAGGAGTCTGGGAGTACCCACGCGTGCTCGGTGCTAACTGCTAACCGGTAGCCTGCCAAGTGCGTTCGGGAAAGAGGTGGCGGAGCTTCACAGTCCACATGGCTCTCCATTATGGCTTTGATTCTCCTTTTTAAACATAGTGACGCGGCAAGAATTCGTTAAGAGTGTTAGAAGAAATGAGTTACGTTCAAGGGAATTAAGCCGTTATCAACACACTCATTTTGACAACCCTCGTCATATCTCATCCAGGTCTCACATCTCAGATCTCACGTCAAATCTCACCGCCTTCTCTCCACACACAAACAACAGCGAGAGCACTGACTGAGCATGCCGCGGAAGTTGAGGTCCATGTTGCGGCTCTCCGAGCGCAGCTTGATGGCGTCCAGCAGGTGGTCGGGGCTGAGGAGGCCCGAGGGCCGCACCACGTTCAGCATCTCCGTCAGCGTCATGAGCGGCAGCCGCACGGCCGCCATCACCTCTCGCGTCTCGCCGCTGTCGCCGCGTTGCCGGCACCAGCGGCACAGCGCCTGGAAGATCTCGCGCTCGCTGGCGGCAAACGAGTCGCGTCGCACCACCGTCAGCAGCGCCGTCTGTCGACGCAGAAAAAGCATCAGGAGTCGGAGTGGCCCCGTCCCCTCGTGTTCATTTCGTCAACAAAAACTAAACAAAAATCATTTTGTCAATTCACATTTTTCAGTGGACTAAAACAAGATTAAACTAAAACCTTCACTAATAAACAATAACTGGGACTAAATCAGTATGCATTTTCGTCAACTAAGGAAGACGAGACGAAAATGTACTTCACTTAATAAAAACTGGACTCAAATCTATGGACATTTTAGTTCATGAACAAAAACGAGACAAAAATTATGCGATTTTGTCAAATCCTGTCTCTGCTAATTGGTCACTGACACTGTCATGTGACACACAGTGACACACCCCCTTTCAAATCTGCACACACATGGAACAGACAGGAGGCGGATTCATGGCGAAAGGTAAAAAAAAAAAAAGAAAAAAAAGAAGTAAACTACAGTATAACATAACTTTCCAACGGCTATAACGTTCCAACAATAATGTTAATCCGACCGCTAACTAATGCTGGCTAATTTATTAGCTCATAATGGCACCATATGGCACTTGTTGTTATTCATCAAAAATACGAGAGAACATTTTATGTGAATTAGTTTTAGATCCGAAATAATTTCTTGGACTAAAATAAAGACTAAAATGCTAGATTTATAGTCGACTAAAAGTTAACTAAATAAAAACGGGATGAGGTTGGCTAACAAGCGTGATTGAAACTCGACTAAAACAGACTACATTTAAAAATGGCGGATAAAATGAACACCGTCGTCCCCCCTCACCTTGGAAAGTGCGAGGAAGCCGTCCGAGTTAAGGACGTCTGGCGCGTGCTTGTCCATGTAGGAGCAGCAGGCGGCGCCCAGCGAGCTCAGCGAGTACAGGCTGGCCACATCGAAGACCAAGCACACGTTGCCGGTGTGTAGGACCGTGCGCAGGAAGTCTGAGGTGGAGTCCTCCAGCGGCTGCAGGCCGTAGCGGTGGGCCAGGCCCAGGAAGTCAAGCAGCACCTCCTCCCGGGCAGAGCTGAGGCTGGCGCGGCCCGTGTACAAGTAGCGCAGCAGCATGGAGAAAGCCTCCGCTCGCGTCTCCTCAAGGCTCACCTCCGCCTGCGGCTGAGATTCCTTCATGCCGCCGTACAACAGCGCCCTGGTGGGCGTGCAAAAACGTGCGTTTCACAAGGACAACTAGGGGCTTTCAAATGAAATCCAAAGAATCTTTCAAAGATTTTCTTCGCAGCATTAACCTGCGTCGACTTCCACACAAATAAGAGCCCGTCAGTCACGTGCGATACCTGAAGTAGTGGCAACGTGCGGCCAGGATGACCCGATGCGCGGGGAAGCGCTTGCCCTCCACGATGAAGGTGACGTCGCTGTACTCCTCGCCCAGCGCCAGTGCGCCCAACTGCTCCGACAGCAGGTGGATGTGGTCGATCTCCGACACGGAGGCCGGCTGCCGCATGGGATGGCTGTTGTTGCTCATGCTGGTGCTGGGGGCCACCTGTCAACGGTGATGCAGACAACAGAAGCGAATGGAGAACAAGACAGTACCCGGACAAGGCTAAATCGACTTTAGTTTTCTTCAAAATAATTATGTGGCCTTTGTAGTTCAAAGCGTATCCCCTGCTGACCTGCATTGCTTAGACGAACAACATGATTGCAAACTGAGAGAAGCTTTGAGGTTAAACAAGTAAACGACTAATAGACGTTGCTCAACTTAAAATGGTTGAAATCATAAATATTTTTGTGACCGATTCGTCAATTAAAAGAAAAAAAAAAGGTTTTCATTTGATTATCAAAATAATCATTAGACGCAGCACTGGTGTGATGTTGAATTGCTTTATAAATTAAATTTATTTTCAGATGTTTATCAAATATCGTGCTTACAAACATGTTCGGACAAACGGGATTCTTCAAGAGGAATAAATTACTTTCACGATATTTGTAAAGAAAAACAAGTACATCTGTGGAAGTTAACTCTCGCATTGACACCAGGAGAAATCTGAAATGTGGAAGAAAGCCAAACTTGTTTTTAAAGCGTTGACGTCTCTGTATTTGGCTTTTTCTAAAGCAAAGTGGGGTCATCGACTAAAAACGGAATTCAGATTTTGGTGGGGCGAAAAAAACATGGATTTTATTTGAAGCTCATCTTGCCACACCCACTTTTAATAATGAATCGTAACAAATTGTGGCTAAGGAATGATCTGAAGCAGCAGCGGTTCGTCTGTCGGTCTTTCTCTGGTAGACTTTGACGTTGTCCCTCTTCTTGTTTGTCGGACATTTATTTGACAGCCCGACGACGCGACGTGAGCCAAAAGCCATTTTCCACCCATTTCCTCGAGTTTGACTCACCAAGCAGCTCGCAGACAAACACTTCGAGTCCTCACAGGCGCGTCCAAAAAGAGAAAACGAACAAAAAAACGCTCAATTATCCTCCGCGTTTAAAAGAAACTCCAAATATTCAATGGGTCCAACATCACAGTTAGCCAAAAACACCTCCGGGTCATGGGCAACTACTTCCGCTTTACAAGTGAACGACCGAAATTGATATTTTACATTAAACTGCACGTTTTTGTTTTGTCCCTTAATAACAAAACAACGGAGCATATATTGTTTTATATTGTTTTATTTTGTTATTGTTTAGTTATTGACAATTTCGAACATTCGGGCATTTCTGACATTTCCCCAATGCAATGCATGCTTTTTACACGGTGTAAACAAACGGCATATTGTATTGCTTTTGCCGGTCACTACTATACAAACCAAGCAGATTTTTATTGTAGTCAAACGATAATTCATCACATTTTGAAATGAAAATAATCACAAATCAAATCACAACGATCTAAAGGCCAATGCTTTACTACGGAATGGAAGGAGAGGGTAATTTCACAGAGTAAGGCCGCCATTTTGACTTGTGATGTAAACTCGGATTTGTTAATAATATGTTGCAAATTATGCAACAAATTATGCAAGTCATCCTGAATGAAGATTTACTGCCACACTTCAAATGGTAATTTCTATTTATTTAAATACATTGTTAAATAAACTGACACAAATAACTGTAGCAATACTAGCTAATACTTTATTGTCATAATTAAGTTATAAAGATATTTTCCCTCAAATTGAAGGCAAAAGGAGTTCTGGTCTGATTGGTCCTGGAAGAGTTTTTTTTCCTTTTTCTTTTGCATATGTGTGTGCATGTGACAGTGTGTGTGTTTGTGTATCAGCAACCATGAGAATAAATGATGATGAAGTGGCTCTAGATATTTAAACAACATCTTGAAGAGGCCCTACAGTGACATTATTTTCTTAAAAATAATATATAGCGGTAGTACGCCCTTAAAAATGCTGGGTGAAATTTGTAACTTAATTCAACGCTGCTGGGTTAGCGGTTGGGTAAGTTATATCAATTATTGGATCAAAATTTGACAATTATTAAACGATCTGTTGGGTCAGAGATGCTCCACCCTCAACATACAACTAAATTAATTAATTTCCTAAACCAAGTACAGGTATAGGCATAATAAATATTGAAAGATGTGAAATTAAAAAAAACAAAAAAAAAAACAGGTATATCTCATGCGGCAGGCACAGTACTATGATCCCGCACTGATTTTGAGTAAACAGGTCACATGACATTGAAGCTATTGAGCTAAAATGCTAATTTCTATGGATACAAATTCTTATAAATTATTGAGAGATGTGAAATGGAAAAACAAGAAGTGTATCTCATCCAGCATGCACAACACTTTCATCCCATCATCATTTTGAGTTCATACGTCCCATGACCTGGAAGCTATCGCGCTAAAATGTTAATATTGATGGATACAAATTCATAGAAAATATTCAGCGATGTGAAATGGAAAAACAATAGGCGTATCTCATGTGGCAGGTCCAGCACTCGTATCCCACACTGATTTTGAGTCCACGGGATCCAAAGAATGTTTTCTCTTGACTACGAGATACAGCACGCAATAAATGTTGAACATTGGCGGATCACGTGCACACAAACTAACACGTGAAGCCATATTATTAGTAAAACAGGTCCCGCTGTGTTACTCACCAGCACATGTTTTTACTCCGGCATGACATCATCACGACGCAAAAGAGTAAGGTGCTTTGATGTCTCTGATGACAAACACTTTTCAGGGCTTTGCAAAGTATGACCGCATGTTGGTCATTTGGGGCGCGTAGATCGGTGTGAATGGGGGGGCTGGACCCAATCTACAATACACAAGCCAATAGGAGTATCTTCTCACTCAAATTAGCGGTGAGCTGACTCCCAAGATGCCTAGTAAGCAGAAGCTGAGGAAACGCCGAAACATACAGAAATACCGAACACCTTACCAGAGATCCGAGCGAGCGCCGACACCGAAGCACGATGAAAAGGAGGAGCAGGAAGTGGAACCCGGGCAGACGCCGACGGTTCAAAGGATGGGCTGTCTGACGGCATCGCTTCAGCAGGTCAAAACTAATGCAGAACACCAGAAGGATGTGGACCAGACTGAAGCTACCACGCTGCAGAAGGACGTGTACCAGACTGAAGTTCCTGTACCCCAAAAGACTGAAATGGAAGATCTTGACACAACTGCAACTTTCTTAGTAGACAAGACCATTGCGGCGCTTCTGGAGGCTCAGACTTGCCTGACCACACCGCTGGAAGACAAACCTTCAGATATACCCCCAACTGCAGCAAGACAGGTAGGGGAAACAAGTGACACTGAAATGGATCTAAAGGAAGGAAGAGAACATGAGATGCTTGGATCAAATAAGTTAACTGAAGTGCTCCAAGAACACAAAGCTACGCCTTCTGTAAATGATTGTACAACTGGATGGTTGGATGGCACCCCCACTGCACCTCCATTACCTCAGGACCCTGGGAAAAATCTTGAATCTCCTGTGGACAACACCAGCGCTGCACCTTTACCTCATAAGCCTGAAACAAATGATGGATCTGGTATGGATGAGAACTTTGAGAAAGAAAGAGCTCCACTACCTCAGCAATTAGAGACACATGTGGAATCGCTTGTTGATGACATCTACACTGCTTCTCAGGAGCAGGAAAGAGCTCCATCACCCAAGGAGCTGGAGACAAATGTCTTAAACCTTGCGGATGAGAGCTTATTTGCACCACAGGAGGATGAGACGCTTACGTCCACTCAAGAAGAGGATACAAAGTTCGACCCTCTGGAGGATGACTCATCTGTACCTGACGAAAACATGTCCAATGAAGCAACTGATGACGCTGATGATGTGACACCTGCAGGAAATCTAGAGACCGCAGTACCCATGCACAAGGAGGACCTGACAAACGCAGGACTGACTTCTTTCAACATGAAACAGCTCATGTTGAAAGCGTGGCTTCATCTCGGAAAGATGAGACTGCTACAGCAAGTCAGAGCAATGACACTCGAGGATACAAATGTTTCACCTTTCGAGCAGGGAACACCTGAAGAACCAATGGTGTATTGCACAACTGCAATGCTAAAGGAGAAGCTCACGAATGCTGAATCTCCAGAGGAGGAAACAACTTCGATACATTGTGATTTTGTGAGCGATGTAGCGCCTCAGGGCCATATGGCTGGTGACAAGGATAAGACATCAACAGCATTTCAGGAGGACACACCTCAAGTGGCACCCCAAGAAGACGAGACAGTTGCTGCCATTCAGGAGGAGGACACAACTCTAGGATTGCGTAATATTGACATGAAGACAGAAACAATGGAGGAAGTGGTGAATGCTTCTCTCAAGGATGACAACATTATAGCCCCAGCGGAGGAGGAAACAACTTCAACACCTCAGCAGGTTGAAGGAGCCGTGTGGGTGGGGAAGGATGAGGCACCCGACACGCCCCACGTGGCGCACATGAGTGCTACACATCCAGAAGACGAAATGCATGAAATGCCTCGCAGGGATGATGTCAGCACTTTTGCTACATTGCCTTTGGAGAATGACACAAATGCAGAAACCCAAGACGAGGATCTAGCCGCACCTCACGGGCACTGGAAATCCAAAACTCCTCTGGAGGATGCCACAAATGCTACTCTGGAGTTTGAGATGAATGTGGCACCTCTTGGAAAGGTGGAAATGATGTCAATACAGGTTGATGCAGAATCTGGGGAGAACACAAGTCCTTCAACACAAGAGGATCACACAATTTCAGCTCCTCTAGAGAAACAGACAACTTCAGAATCTCAGAAGGCCGAGCTAAAAGTGGTACTTCAGTGGTACGGGAGACCATTACAACCCAAAGACACAACCAGTACCAGACTTTTGGCGAACGCTGCAGCATCTAAAGAGGATGAGACAACCTTAGACTTGCAGAAATTTGAAAATGTGGTTCTTCAGGAGGAGGAGACGCCTCTAGAATGTCAAATGGTTGAGACAAATATGGAGCCTCAGGAAGAAGCAATATTCTCACAACCACATAAAGATGATAGAACTACTGCACTCCAGAAGGACGACAAAACCACAGATGTCCTGGATGATGACACAACTGCTCCGCCACACAGGGAAGACACAGACTCACCTCCCCGGGAAGATGATGCAACTGCTGCACCCCAAGAGGATCAAACAAAGATAGAATCTCAGGCAATTATGGCACTTCAGGAGGATGACACGATAGCAACCCACAAAGAGTACCCTGACGCACCCTGGACCAATGAGACCATCATTGCACCTCTGGAGGATGAGACCACTACTTCAGCTGAGGAGCTGACAACGCTTGTCCCTGAAGATACGCTTACTGCAACGCCTCAGGAAGTTGAGGCAAATCTTGCGGCTCACGTTTCACACCAGCTACAAGAAATGTCCACAGTTGTTCAGGTGCAGGACACAACTTCAGAATCTCAGGAGGTTAAGGGATGGACGCAGGATGAGACATCTGTTGCATATCAGCAGGAGGAGACATCTGCAGTTCATCAGGAGGAGCACACAACTGTTAAACCTCTGGGAGAACAAATGGTTCAGCAAGAAGTGGCGTATCACGGGGATGGAACGGTTGCAGCACCTACTGAGGAGAGCGCGAGTCAAGTACAGCAGGAGGAAACAACGGATTCATCCGAGACTCCAGCATCAACCGAGTTGGCCACAAATGGTCAAGACAAAGAGACGCCAGTAACACTTCAGGAGGAGAACACCACTGCTGCACCAAAAGAAAATGTGATAATCCTGGAAAGCAATTCAACCTCAGTATTCCAAAAAGTTGAGACCAATGTAGAACTCCAGGTGGATGGCAGAAGTCCACTGCCCCAGGAGGAAGACACTTTTACATCAGTTCAGGCGGAAGAGGCAATGGCTCCTATTGATAGTGACCCAACTGGAACACCAAAGACCGATGACAAAACACCACCACCGCATGAGTATGAAAGAAGTGCAGCACCTGGGGTGGTAAAGAAAGTTAAATTCTATTTAAGCCCAGACACAAAAGTTCCAACTTATGACGCAACTTGCTTGGATGATGGTGCAAGTACAGCCCCGCGGGAGGAGGGAACAATTGTGGCAGCTCAAATGGATGAAACCACTAATGAGCCACAGGTAAAGGAGGCCACGACATCGGCGTTACAAGGTGGGGCACATGTTGAACCTCAGGAGGATGAAATTAATTTTGTTCCTCAGGATGATGAGACAAGTCCATTAGCCCTGCAGACTGAGACTATTGATGAACCTCAGGCAGATATGACCTTGGCTGTACCTCAGGAAGATGAGACCCCGGCGTCAGCTTTACAGGATGAGACGGATGTTGAACCTCAGGAGTATGAGACTACTATTGCACCTCAGGAAAACGGGACTTCTACATCAGCTTTGCAGGATAAGATAACTGTCGAACCTCATCAGGAAGAGACCACTGCTACACATAAGACCACAATCTCTACACCAGCTTTCAACTTTCAACCTCAGGAACACGAGATCAGTGCTGCACCTCAAGGAGATGAGATAGCGACATTAGCATTGCAGGATGAAACCACTCCTCACGAAGATGAGGCAGTTCTAGCATGTTTGAAGAATGAGACAAATATTGGTGATCAAGAGGACGAGACCACTGCTGTGCCACAGAAAAACAAGATTTCTACATTCTATATACGGGTTGAGATGAATGTTGACTGCCAGGAAGCTGAGACTGTTGTACTTACGGATGGCAAGACCTTTTCTGCACCAGACGAACATCAGTCTTCGACATCATCGTTGGAGTTTGAGACAGACATTGAATTCCACAAGGATGCGACCACCGCAGCTCCTAAGGAAGAAGTGACGACTGCCGCGCCTCAGGAAGAGAACACCACATCACTTGCTCTGCAGAATGAGATGATTGTTGATATTGTTGAACCCCACGAGGATGAGACCGCTGCTTCACCTAAGGAACTTGAGGCCACTGCGCCACTGGTTCAGGATGAGACAAATGTTGAACCTCATGAAGGTGAAACTACTTTTGCACCACAGGTACACGAGACTACTGCTGTGCATCCGAAATTTGAGACACCTAAATCAGATGCAATTTTGATATACATAATACATATACATTTACATAACGATAAGACCACGACTGCACCTCAGGAAGGTGGAACTTGTAGATCAACTTTACTGAATAAGACGAATGTTGAATCACAGGACGACGAAACGGCTGCTACACCCCAGAAAGATGAGACCAATGCACCGGCTTTGCGGAATGAGACAACTAAATGCCCAGAAAATGAGACCACTACATCAACTTTGGAGGATGAGACCATTGTTGAACCTCAGGAGGATGAGACCCCTGCTTTGGAGGATGAGACAATTGTTGAACCTCAGGAGGACCAGACCCCTGCTTTGGAGGATGAGACAATTGTTGAACCTCAGGAGGATGGATATGGATATGAAGAGGAAGAGACAACCTCTGCATCTGAGGAGTACCTAACCATGTTCAATTAACTGAGGCATTGCTCACAGAAAAAGCAGTCGAAACAACTTGAGCAAGAGAACACGGAGCTCCATCATGCCAAGAACTTTGTGGCGGTCGCGGCTCAGGGTGTAGAGAAGGTCGCTCAGTAACCAGAAGGTTGGCTGTTTGGTCCCCGCTCTCCCCGAGTCATGTGTTGTTGTGTCCTTGGGCAAGGCACTTCACACACTGGTGTATGGAAGGTGCGATTGTTTGGTGGTGGTGGTGGGAGGGGCCGTAGGCGCACACTGGCAGCCACGCTTCCGTCAGCCTGCCCCAGGGCAGCTGTGGCTACTTAAGTAGCTTACCGCCACCAAAGTGTGAATGTGTGAGCGCAAGAATAATTGTATCCATTCCATTGTAAAGTCTTTAAATGTCTAGAAAAGCGCTATATAAATCCGATGCATTATTATTTTTATTATTATAGAACTGGTTCCTGACGCTGGAGTTCCCGACGCTCAGCGCCACAGACAACTACAGTATACTAAATGTAGCTGGTCATTCAAAAAGACTTGAAATCTTAAGTTATTGAATTTACCGTAGGTGTGGTGGAAATGGCTTTGTTACCAACTCCTTTAGTGACTAAAAAATGTAAATAAAAATGCTAAAATACGAATGCTGTGTTTTTATCCATCCGTGTTCTAAACCGCTTGTCCTCACAAGGGTCGCGGGGGCCGCTGGAGCCTATCCCAGCTTGTATGAGTATTTTGTGGGAAAAGCTGCTGTCGTATCCAGTGTTTGGTGGGGAGCGTGTTGCAGGGGTCTCGCCGCTAACTAGCTGAGAGAGTGCATTGTTCTCTGACCCAAATTTCGTGACCTGGAACTGTAGCAAAAAACAACAACCAAAACATTCAACTGTCAAACTAGTTACGTACAATTAGCTAATCTGAGGATCAAAAGCAAATTGTGCTGACATTACAACAAAGATGAGTGGAACCTTAAAACAAATACAGAATATCCATGATTGTTTATTTCGAATTAGTCTGAGTCATTTTTTTTTTTTACTTATTATTATTTTTATTTTTGTGTGTGAATCCTATATTTTAATGAATTACATTATTTGTGTATCACTGTGTAAAGTAATAAAATGGCTCATAATAGAAAACCAGTTTGGCGTATGTTTACATATTAAACTATGCATTTAGGAAATTAAATTTTTTAGAGTTTGTCCATTAAAAAAAAAAAAATGTTCTCTCACCTTTGGTTTCAGCGAGGGCCCTCTGAGCAAAATACAAAAATTATGTAAATATTTGGAAGACTTCACTGTCACATTTTGTCTTTTGTGTGTAGTTAACTAAAATTCCAGCAGATGACGCCAGAGAACATGACCACAGAAAAACAAAGAAGATGACGCTCAAGGATTTGTGGGAAATTTTTTTAAAGCAACAAGTGGTCGGTTTAATGTCCTCCCAAGCATTTAAAAACACGGTATGTTGGCCTTAAAGACACGTTTGCATCTAGTTGGACTGTTAACAGGGCACGAGGTGTGCTAAATATTAAAAATATTTAATGTATGTTTGATTAATGTGTTTTAATGAAGCTCAGTTGTTATATGGTGAAGCTCTTGTTAATTGCTGGGTAGCTAGAGAGTAGCAAGGCTAGCTTAGTTTAGCCTTATTCAACCAAGTTGTTTTGTGTGTGTGTGCGTGTGTGCCTTATTCAAACAGGCTACTTGGTGGCTTTCAACTTCTTAAAACTTTGAAAACTTAAGTTTGTTGGTAGATTCATGTAACTATGAAGTGTATGTGGGATTCCAATAGAGGTTTATAGCCTGAAGCCAGACATTAATGTGGATACATTTTAGCTACTTTGTTTCATGAATACTTAAGTTGTAATGGGGCAAGCAAAACATTTATTTAATTTACCTTCAAACGGTTTGCCTTCTAATGACTCCTAAGCTATATTAGTGTCTTTACCCTCACTGCCATTGTCTGCCTTTTTATTTTCACTTTTAGGGCTTCTCATTTTTGCCTTCGCTTCATTCAGCCTGCCAAACAGCCACGTTTCAAAGGTAAGTTGTGTGTATTTATTTTTAGGATTGTCTTTTTTTTATGTCATTTTCACTCTGGGAACTAACTGTACCCCTTCAAACATTACCTATTGTTTTTTTGTGTGTTTCATAAAAAAAAAAAAAGTTTTTTTTTTTTAAATATAGAAAAAACATAACATAACTTGCACAGAAATGAGTTGTGGGCCGATGTATCACCAAGTATCAGTATATAGCGCTATTGACAATTCCGAACATTGAGGCATTTCTGATATTCCCCCAAGACAATGCAATGCAAATGCACAAGGTGAAAACTAATTACGTATTCTGTATTGCTTTTTTGCCTGTGACTAGAATACAAACCAGGCAGATGGTTAGTAGTCAAATGATCAAATAATTTATTGAGCCCATTAGTTACTACTATAATGATCATCACCCCCCCCCCCCACACACACACACACACACATTCACAAACATACACACACAGTCACCAGTCAATGCTCTTTTTTAATCCTTATTAAAACATGACCAAAAAAAAGGGACAGCCTGCACAACGTAATGCAGTGCAATTCTACAGCTGGATTAAAAAATCTGCCTTTATTAGGCATGCGTCCTCAATCTATGGCGGAATTGCATCATGACATTTTAAGGATACAAATGACTCGTAATGAACCAATTTTGTGCTGCGAGTGTAAAAAATATGTTGTCATATGGCACAAGAAGGCACGCTCAGCTACCAGCATATTTACTGTTTGCGTTTGATTTGTTTTCATATTTATGCATGTTTATTCTGGAGAAATTCAGATGAAATAAACACTAGTATAAGGAAATCTAATTTGCCTTTTTTTGTCTATTTTTTTTTTTTTAGAGCTGTCAAACGATAACATTTTTTTTTTTTGTCATTTATTTATTTTGTATTTATTTATTTAATAAAACCCAAGACACGCTTAGGACCGCCCCCTCATTTGAATAACATTTCGACCTGGCAGTATGAACCAAAACTGCCCAAATTAAAAAAATATAAATAATAAATAAATAAAAAATAAATAAATGACTAAAGTGAAAATGAAAACGAATATTAAAAAAAATAATTCAAAAATTAAATACAAATGTATTTATTTATTTATGCATATATAGTTTGTTGTTTTTATTTCCATTTATATTTATTTTTTGGGATTTAATTTTCGAATTATATTTTTTTAATATCCGTTTTTATTTTCACTTTCAGTCATTTATTTATTTAGTCATTAATTTATTTTGAATTTTGTCAGATTTGGTCCTCCAGAAGTATGTCACACAGTGCTACTTGTCTTTTGCTCACCCGAGAGACACCACGGCTAAAACCGCACCACGCCCCCACCGTGCACCTCAAACACATCCAGTGGCTTCATCACTTTTTATGGTCGGGCTCCCGCTCAGCATCAGGCAGCTCATCCAGCTGCTTAGGAAGGCGCGGATAAATCTAATTCTGTTTTTCATCACCCTCGCTTCATTCTTCACAGCCTTTTTTTTTTACGAGACAGGGCAGCAAAACGTGAGTGGAGGGTTTTTTTTCCCCCGGATTTACAGCTGACAAATTGTGGCGACCATTAAAGCCAAGGGCCACCGCTAATGAACAGCCGCTGCAATCACGCAAGCGGCGGGGGCTCCTTGGCACCCCATCGATCCTGTGTCATCCTTGAGGGGGGAGGGGGTGGCATTTTCTGACTCTGACCCCGTCACTCCAGAGGACACTCGCCATGGTATTTATTGTACTGTACGATCTTAAAATCTACCCAGCAGTCAACATTTCGCTCTGCAAAAAGGCAACAAAAGCTTTGCATGGTGTGAATGAATGCTTTTATCGCCCCTCCCCGCGTCCCTTTTTTTTTTTTCTCTATTGGCGTGCAGTCAGCAGGCCCCAGCTGTTGCTTGGCAGCGAGGCAGAGTGCAGCAGGTTGTCATCAGACTGCTAGCATCCTCGTGGAAGAGGGGAGATGAGCGGCGTAATTAGCGGGGAATGAGGCCAGCGGCAAGCCAAGTGGTCCCCTGGGAGGGGGGGGCGCGGCCCTTCTCCCCCACCTGCGGGGGCCTCGGGGACCCTGAGACGCGTGGCTAATCTGCAGGGAGCTACCTGTTGGACATTTAGAGTGCTCACAATAGCTACGTTTTGACTTGACACATTTTTCAGAAGATTGTGTTCTGTGACAAAATAAGTACCAAAGCTACTAAAAGAAAGCGTGTAGTCTTTTCTTTAATCTAGGTTTGATCTTTTATCGCCTGTCAGATTTTGAAAAAGGCCGACAAACGATATTCGTCAAAAAGCCCAATATCGGCGCCTGCTCTTTAATAATCGAGAGTAGAACATGTGCGTGGGTTGATTTCTTCAAAACACCGGTTTCGGACTCAAAAGCAGCGAAAATTAGCATTGTGTGAAAGACGTGACGATGATGCTAATATTTCTTGCTTTTGTGATGCATAAAAGTATAAAACAACACCCGACCAATGCATAGCAAAAATACTAACGTAGCTAATCATAATGACTGAAAAAAACATTTGCCACTTTTTCTTTTTTTTTTGCCAGCAAAATCCAGCACTTCTCTTCATTTTTTTTCAAATCTATTGCTACAGTACCTGCTTCACATGACTCCATGTTCTTTTATGGTGTGTATAAAAATCCCCAAAATAACGACCAATCAATCAAGAGCTCATCTGGAGCTGATTTTAACCCTCAAAATATTTATACGTCACTGGTTTCAGAAATTTTTTTTCTAAGTAAATACTCTTTGAATATAGTAATGCTCATTTCCTAATGGGACACGATTAGTAAACATTGTTTATTCTAATCAAGCCATAAAAGCCCAGGCATCAAGGCAAAGTCAATTGTCTAATCCATTCTTAAATCATTCCGATCAAATATCCACAACCACGCAACATAAGTGAGAAAATTACATTATATTTAGTGGGACTAAAGTAGTGTGGGTGAAATTTTTGGGGGGGAATCAGGAAATAAACATTCATAGCATTTACAGCTTTCCAGATGATACACACGAAGCTCCAATTACGACATCATTTGGTTAAATGGAGGAAAGACATTTGAGGTGAACAAGTAAATAATCCTTACAAATTTGAGCTGGAAATTCAAATCATTTATTTCCTCATAGGATTTATTTGACTGTCAAGAGCACAAAGTGTCTATTAAAAGTATGGCATTTAAGATTAAATTGAAGATTACGATATCATCTATTTTATATCCTATTTATGTTCTTTTCGGGTCAGTGAAGTAAAGGAAAAACATTTTTTGTATACAAATAAGCAAGTGTCAATTTGAGATGAGGCACAATTTTTTTTCCCCAAATGTCCAATACACCAAAGAACTAACTAGTCATCTTGACATGTCAAAATAAAACTAGATGTTACCTTGTAATCTGTATTTGACCTGCAGCAAGCACTTTAATAGAGCGATGTCATATTTTAGAGTGTGCAGTCATTTCAGAAGTGTGCCGTCTCATCTTTACATTTTTTTACTCAGTTTGCTGGTGCAACTGTTTCAATTTCATTTTATTGTGGCTTGTGTCATTGTGTACCGTGTGCGTGCGTGCGTGCGTGCGTGCGCGTGTGTGCAGGTGTGCGGCGGCGGCCGCTTGTGCCTCCATCTGCGTTTGCCACTGATGAGTAAAGCCATGAAATAGATCCAGCTGGAGATGCGCGACCCGTTGCTAAAGCCTCCTGGGAAATCATCCACACCGTGTCCACTTCCTTTAGCACCCGGGAGAACTATCAATAAGTGGGTAATTGAATTTTAAGCACAAACACTGCTGTCAAATGAGCGTCTGTGTGGCGCGTGTGTGCGCGCGCGTGTGTGCGCGGTGGCTGTTTAGTTGTGTGAACGAAAGCGAGGCTGTTGTCGGCCCTCTGGGGATGAGAGCAGGAGGGATGAATGTGTAATCCATTAAATAACAATTACGGCCTGCGATGCTGCACAGTAGCTGTTACGAGGGGGGAAAAAAGGAGGGAGGGGAGGTGAATCGCTCCTTCCAAATAACTTCTTTATAGCAAAAACACACACACACACACTCTCAATTTCGCAAAGGAATTTGAGCTCGCAACATGCATTGCAACATGCACAAGGCTCGTTTGGCACTTCGTTTCATTTTGGGCCTTTGTGTGTGAATGTTTACTATACAGTATGTGTGTCTATGTGCATACAGTATACATGTGTGTACGGGTTTCATATATACATCTTATCTATATTTTGTTATGTTATTCATATAATACTAATTAGGTATGTTTTCGATACCAGTTTTTTTTTTTCAGACGAGTACTCAACTCTTTTGAGATTTTCGCCTATACTGATACCAAATACCGATACCAGTACTGGATACATTAAATTAAAAAAAAAAAACAATGATCATTTTAGCTCGACCTATATATCGCAACATAGAAAATGTCCTTAAAATTGCATTAAATTAATGGCAATTTTGTATGATCTTTTTACCATACGATACATATTTAGTATAGAACACACAATAAAATTAATTATAAATGACCACAAGAGGTCGGTCGCGAGTACCGATACCTTGAATTAGGTAAGGTCGAGTATCGGCCCTATACTGATACCCGGTATCGGTACTTTCCCATCCCTAATATAAACGCAAATGGCAGGATGATACGCCAAAAGCATTCAAATAATGTTATATCAAGCATTAAATATATTAGGGCTGGGTATTGATTCAAATGTCCTCAATCGATTCGATTTCGATTCACAAGAGTACAGTTCGATTCGATTTAGATTTTTTTTCCCCCGATTGGATTCACATGAGTTCAATCCGATATTGATTAATTGTGGAACATCAATTCTTCTTAAATATCAAGGACGATAAAAAAAAAAAAACTCCATAAACATTAAATTTTGCAGAGGTGCTGGTTTTAAATGATGTATTTATTGATGAAAATAACACGTGTTATAATCTTAAGCATTACACACAAAGATTGACATCAGCGTGGATGAGATGAAAATGTTTTCATAATTCTAATTCAATAATTGTAAATATAAAATAAAAAGATTCTGAAATGTCATAAAGTTCAAGTCAGGTCTGTCATAAATGTGAGAAAATTTAAAATTTTCTTGTCTTACTACATAAAAAACACTAAAAAGATTTTGATCATTTATTTACAACCAAAAGCTCAAATATTGTTCAAATTTTGCTTTGTTCAAATTTTAAAAAAAAGTACCATTTGGAATTGTTTTTTTTTTTCTTTTTTAACTTTTTAATGCTTAGTTGTTTACATAACATTCCTCCTCCTGCAGTGCTAACCTCTCGCCATCCTTCACCTTCCTGACAGACTGCAATGAAAACGAGGCGCGCGACATAATGAGAAACGAATGCATGAAACGTCTCGCTTGAACGCGTCGACTCGTAAACTCATCAGTGAAGCAAATAATGCGGCGATTCGACTCAAGTACAGATGTTGATGATGATGATGATGATGATGATGATGATGATGATGATGATATTTCATTTAGTTCACCTCAACGAGCAGGCAGCCAGAGAAGGCGACAGATGTTTTGCGGGCGTCGCCGACTTTTAGTGTGATTTTTTGCTGCCGCGTGGAACAATAAAGTGCTCAACTTGACGCTTGGAGGCCTTCGGGGCGTTGAAGAACTTGTGATTAGTTTACACAACGCTGCTAATAAGGGGGGAAGATGTGATCATTTTGGCAAGCTGATTATAGTATAAACAAAATGCAAATGAGATATTTGAATATGAATCCAAACCCATGCGATAGATTGGTAGAGCCTGTTACAATAACAAGCACTTGGAAGAAAAATGAAGTTCTTTTTGTCTGCTTGTTCACTTTTCACAAGAAAGCTGAATCTTGCGAGATCATCAAAAAATGATGCCCGTCAACCTCGTGATGATGCAAAGGAGTCTAAAAATGGTCGCATGCAAAATTGGATTTTTTTACAACAACTTTTTCATATGAAGCTATTAAATATTCCCATTAAAAAATGGATGTTTAAAAATCGATTCGGCCGCATAGCGAATCGATTCGAGAATTGCGCACTGTAATATCGCGATATATTGCCGAATCGATTTTTTCTAACACCCCTAATGTATAT